>NW_023270175.1:25440281-25480344 GCF_011800145.1 Mirounga leonina
GGGGAGCGACTGGGGAGGGAGTGGCGTGGGGGGCGGGGGAGCGGGCGTGCCAGGGGGGCTCCGGGTGCTTTCTCCGCGGAATGGGGGGGCAGGGCGGGGGAAAGGGGCCCCTGGTTTTCCTCCGGAGGGTGGAGGGCGGTGGGGGCGGGGTGAGGTGGGGGCACCCCTAGGTGTTCTCAGCCGAGATGGCTGGGGGGCGCGGGGCGGGGGCGAGGCGGGGGCTCCCCGCCCCCCCGGGCGTGTTCCTCCGGGGTGGCGGGGACGGGGAGGGAGCGAGGGGGGACCTGCCCGGCTTCGCACAACGAAGAGGGCGGGGGTGGGGACAAGCGGGCCGTGGAGGTGAGCGGGCTCGCGGGGTTTTCTCGACGACGGGGATGCTGGGGGGCGGTTGGAGGAGTTGGGGGTGGGGTGCAGAGAGAGTGAGGGGGGCGGGGAGGGTCCGCAGCGGTTCTTCCTACTGAGGGGATGGCGGGGGTGGGCGGTGGGCGAATGGGGGTGGGGAGAGTGGGGGATTTCAGCTCCAGCGTGGAACCTAGAGAAGCCAGAGGAAGGTTCTGTCACGTGGGTTGAGCCTTAGAAGGTGGATTTTCAGAACTGCAGGGTGTGACCTTTCCGCCTCGAAAAGCGTGAAATCCCTACAAGGTGCTGTTTGTTCTAGGTTCTGGGAGAGAGGTTTGTGCTTTCGAAGTTTCTCGTTCTCTTCCATTCCTTCTCTTTCTCTTCCATTCCTAGTGACCTCTTCTCAGCCGTCCAGGACTAGGTAGAGGTGTGCAAAGGAGCAAGGGAAGACTGTGTGTGGTTCGTGTTCAGTGCTGTATTATTTTCTGCACTGGGGACTGTGCGAGTTTCTCAGGTTTGTTTGGATTGCCCTTTACAATAAAAACCCTGTGCCAGGGAGACCCCTTGGGAAAAGAAGAGAGAACAGGGTTTATAAAGGGGACTCCAGGTTTGGTTTTTTAATTTCCTGAAGGGCAAGAGATACGTCGTGTTAGCATTTTGCTTGACTTTTAGAAGAGGTAATAATAGAATAAACGTATGTCTTTGCTGGAAGTCCCCCTGTATTCGTTTAAATTATTCCGTCGGGATTTTCTGAGCCCCCTTTGATTTGAATTTGGAACAAATCCAGTTTTCCTAATTGGAACCATCATTTCGTAATTGCCTGTAATTCTTCCCTGGGTTATCAAATCTATGGCAAGCTTATAGAGCAGTAGGAATAATTTTTTTTTTTCGTTATCTTGATTAAGACAGTTTTAATGTAAATTTGATGGGAACATTTACAGAATAGCGTAAGTTTAAATTATGAATCCCTTGGAATTTTGCAAAGCCTTTCCCTCCCCAACTCATCTTCTCCAGGAACAGAACCCTCCCCGTTCTTTACACTGAAGAAGCAAGGGCTTCTGGGATGGTAGCTTTGCCTTTGGAAACTCATGCTTGTATTTGCTTAAGAAGAGTACATACTAAAAAGGCATACGCCTTTAATGTGGTGAGGCTATACGTGCTTTCCTATTTTGGTTACATAAGGTTCCAATCTAGTCTTTACCTTCAGTCTTTAAAAATGGTTATTTAACATTTTTAAGAGCAAATATAATCTTTATGCAACAGGAAGTTGGTCAGATAGGCCATGATTTGTACAAACCGCCTTGCAATAAGTATGTAGTCGAAGACTACCATATAGGATCTGTAACCGTATATGGTTTTTAAAATTCTACGCTTCCATTCCCATATTGAATTTTTTGGAGAAGGAAAGCTTTTTTTTTTTTTTTCCCCAACCAAGTCTAGATTTTTGAGTGAAACTTTCAAAAAAATTTGTGTAAGATTCCTCTTGTATGATACCAGTGCACTGGAGCTAATTTAGTTATCTACCAAACGAATGGACCACTTAAATAATTACTTTGTTTACTGGAAATACTAAACTGGAAATAGAGATTCTGGTCTCAGATTGATGAGGTGCATTTAAATAAGCACTATTAAATGCACCATTTCTAATGTTACTGCGATACACATTCTCTATACAGGCAACAATCTAAAACTTATGCATTTAAAAATACAATTTAAGTCTGATTGTTTTCTCTCTTAGGAATAGAATGCTGAGAGTGGTAAAAAGAGGGAAACATGTTGATGGGTGGTGGGGACTTCAGTTTCTCCAGACAAGAGGAGTAAATGGATGTCTTTAGCCAGCTTTTTGAGAACCTCTTGTTTGCCCTGCAGGACTGGAGGGGGGAAAAAAGAAGAAATCTCAGAAATTAATGGAAGTATGATCAAATGTCTTTCTAAATAGTCTTAAAGATTTTGCTTATAGCCACTGGAAGAATAATTGGCAAATCAAGCCTTTGCATAAATTTGACCCTCACCCCTAAAGTTTTGACATTAAAAAAAAAATAACAGTTTGTTGAAGGAATGGAAGCCAACCTTCAGAGGCCGATCCCTGTTTTTCTGCTCCCCACCTCCTGGTTCCCTTCTGCCCCACACCCCTCCCTTATCCCCCCTCTGGTGCCAGCAGAGTTGGGAGTTGAACAAATGTTTGTGCTTGCTTGAACTTTAGGCCTTATCTATTTGGCTGCATTCCCCAACTTTTGCCTACGACATTTTTTTGGTTAATTGAACTTTCCAGTTGTTTGGATTTAGGGTAAAAGGGAGTAGACTGTAATTATTTTCTCTTAAAAAGATCCTTTCTTTCAGCTCCTGCTGGACAAGAGCAAAGAAAGGTTCTTTTTTTTTTCCTTTGTCAACGGAGTACTTAATTAAGCAGAATATATGACCATTCATTTATTCAGCAAACATTTACTGAGTTGCCACCTGTGTTGGAGGCTCTGCGCTAGGTGCAGGGATACATGGTGGTTAAGAAATGGCTCCTGCCTTTTGGGGCAGTTATTAAAACGAAAAACAGACCATGAATTTGTTTTGAATAATCAAGGGGTGTCCACAGTCTTTGGGGCATTAACATAGCACTTTATATACATTAAACATGCTTCAACCATGCGCACAGTGGAGTCATTTCTGGCCAGGGAAATATTCATGGTATAAATAGTACCTCACCTTCCCAACTAAGACATACTTTTTCATTTTGGGTAATAATATGGTTTATAAGTCATCTTTTTAAAAAAGATTTTATTTATTTACTTGAGAGAGAAAGAGCACAAGCAGGGAAGAGGGAGAGGAAGTAGCAGACTCCCCGCTAAGCAGAGAGCCTGACGTGGGGCTCGATCCCGGGACCCCCGGGGTCATGACCTGAGCCGAAGGCAGATGCTTAACCGACTGAGCCACCCAGGCACCTGGTTTATAAGTTATCTTAAGGGTCTTAAGGCCTATGGCCTTTTTTTTTTTTTTTTTAAGATTTTTATTTATTTATTCATGAGAGGCAGAGAGAGAGAGGCAGAGGGAGAAGCAGGCTCCCAAGGAGCAGAGAGCCCGATGCGGGACTCGATCCCAGGACCCCAGGATCATGACCCGAGCCGAAGGCAGACGCTCAACCATCTGAGCCACCCAGGCGCCCCAAGGTCTATGGCCTTTTTTAGAAAAAGATACGTTTTATGTGAAGTACATAGGACATAGGAGACTTCCTGATTTAAGTTCCATACTTTATATCACCTCATGGAGCTGTGAGGAGACAGCGGCCAGGCCAGCATTCCTTCCTGTGACTTAAAATCATCTTCTGAAAGCAGAGGGGGCCGAACAAAATTATTCTGTGGTCAACTTTGGGTTGTGGATAATGGATGATGGAACCCAGAAGAGTGAATGATACTGAAGAGTAGCTCTAGTAAACCTTCACCCTCCTGCCGGGGTACCTCCTGAGATCTTTGTGCATTGCCCTGTTTGTGGATAGTGCTAGACTAGTTGTTTTTAATTGGGGCAGTTCCCCCCCCCCAAACGGGACATTGAACAATGTCTGGAGACATTTTTGGCTGTCATGAATTGGGATGCGGCATGCTGCTGGTGTCTAGCAGGTGGATGCCAAGGATTTGGCTTCGACAGTCTGCATCACCTGGGGCAGCCCCCACAACAAAGAATTACCTGACCTGAAATGGCAGTTGTGCTGAGGTTGATGGAATTCCTTCTATGAGATGCAGTAAAACGTAACTTCAGGCAGAGTAGAAAGCAGTAACAGCGTCTCGACAAGACATTGTGTTTGCTGAACTCACCCTACTAGTCTTAAAATTGACTAGTCCCAGTACGTCGACCTGAATAATTAAAAGACCAGTAAGAGCTACCATCTACGGGACTTGCGCTGTGCCAGGCCCTTGTATACATTCTATATTCTTCTCATCTTATACATGAGGAACCAGGCTCAGAGAAGCAAAGTGACTTGCTACAGGTCTTACGGCTAGTCAGGGTTGGAAGCAGGCATCAAAAATAAGATCATCTTGGGCGCCTGGGTGGCTCAGTTGGTTGAGCGACTGCCTTCGGCTCAGGTCATGATCCTGGAGTCCCCGGATCGAGTCCCGCATCGGGCTCCCTGCTCGGCGGGGAGTCTGCTTCTCCCTCTGACCCTCCCCCCTCTCATGTGCTCTCTCTCTCTCATTCTCTCTCTGTCAAATAATAAAATCTTTAAAAAAAAAAAAAAGAGAAAAGAAAAGAAAAAAAAGATCATCTTACTCTTCAAGAAGTTCATGGTTTTTGAGCACAACGTCGTTGTACCATCTCCCTTGTGGCATGCTCCATTCAAAATCTTACTTAACAACATTAAAATTACTACATGTCCTATATACCATTGAGCTTGCTTGAGAGTAATTAAAACCGTGAACTTTAAATTTGATCATACTTGGAAGTAAGTGGCCGGGAGTAGGGGGAGAAAGGGAACGGACATTACTTGAAGGCCTGCTATAGTTCTAGAAAATACATTCATTGAATTTACACCCACTGTGTAATTTGATCCTCCCAGAAACTCTGCAAAGGAACGATGCGCATTTCACAGATGAGGTTAGGAAAGTAACTTGTCTAAGATTGCACAACTAAGTGGGAGAGTTGGGATTTGAACGTAAGTCCCATGACTAAGCCCGGGTGCCTTGCTGCTTTCTAAATCTTGTGGTCGGTGAAGGGGGGTGAGTTGAGCATGCTGCAGAAAGGTGAGTAACTGGTCCTGGATAAAAGAGACTTCAGAGGTAACGTGTCATAGATGATGGATTACATTCAGGTAGAGAATGGGGAGGTGAATCACCGTATTTTCCTCCACTGATAATTGAAGTCAACAGGGAATTTGTTCTAGGGATCTACCCAAATTAAGCCTGTAATTGTCATTTTGGAGAACTTCATTTGCTATCTTTGCTATCTTACTTGAATTTTTCAAACACTGTTTTGATAACCATGACACACTGGAAGTTAGCTAATGGTGTTTATATTCTTTCTGCGGCTCACCTTCTACCTCTTGGGACTGTCTTGTAGAACTTAGTAATGACAGCATTTGGTTCTGTCATCTTTTTAAACAATTTAAACATTTGTTTTTGCTATGGAAGTTGTTTTTATAATAAACGTCATCAAACTCATACTTGTGTTTTCCATATGAGGGGTGTGTTTTGTTTTGACAGCTAAATATTTTAACTTTTGATGTGTTGTGTTTTCGAACATAACAAGAGGAAAAATTTAAAAAACAGCCCAATAGCAATCATATTTTGTCTGGCAAGCAGTTTTTTTTTTTTTTTTTTTTTTTTTGGTGGGTAGAAGGAGGACTTCATGTTTCATTTCATTTACTTTAAATTGGAAAGGAATTTCAACCATGATTCTCAAGGGCCAGGATGCTGGGGGAAAAAAAAAGAAATGTTATTTAGATAAAATGCATGCTTTGATTTCCACATAAGTCTGGGAGCCATAGATTCTGGTTATAATAATAATGTTGTGGCTCGGACTGCAGCAATCAGCCACTGGGGTGATCAAGCGCTGGGTATGGGCACGCATCGTGATACGGATTTTGTACCTGCCCCCGCATGATTTTAGAGTAGACTTGAGAAATCTGATAAAACTTGCAAGAATGCACGAATCCTTTCAAAAATCCAACTTTTTCATGACAGGAGTGGTACTTTCTCATTGTAGGGAAGTTCAGAAAACACAGAAAAGCTTAAAGAAGAATAGAAAAATCAGTTATAACCCACCACCCATAAATTAGTGAGGTTTTTTTTTTGTATTTCTTTTTATTTTATTTTTAAAAATTTTTTATTGTTATGTTAATCCCCATACATTACATCATTAGTTTTAGATGTAGTGTTCCATGATTCATTGTTTGTGCATAACACCCAGTGCTCCATGCAGAATGTGCCCTCCTCAATACCCACCACCAGGCTAACCCATCCTCCCACCCCCCGCCCTCTAGAACCCTCAGTTTGTTTTTCAGAGTCCATAGTCTCTCATGGTTCGTCTCCCCCTCCGATTTCCCCCCTTTCATTCTTCCCCTCCTGCTATCTTCTTTTTTTTTCCCTTAACATATAATGTATTATTTGTTTCAGAGGTACAGATCTGTGATTCAACAGTCTTGCACAATTCACAGCGCTCACCATAGCACATACCCTCCCCAGTGTCTATCACCCAGCCATCCCATCCCTCCCACCCCAACCCCCGTATTTCTTTTTAAAGGTGGACTTGAGCGAGTGCACTGCAGAGAGTCCAACTTGCAAATGTAGCCTAAGTCGTTTTTTAAGAATTTTACCAAAAGTTTTTTGAGTTACTATTGCATCTCTAGAGAGAAGTCATAGTCCTAAGGAGTGAAATGGAAACAGTGCTATGGAGTTGGAGAACGATCACATAAGCTCCTTAAAATTTCTCCTCCTCCAACTTGAGTGATAGAATTCCCATGCTAGAAAGGGCTGTCAGGACCCACTTCCCCTCCTTTTATGGATAAGTAAACTGAGGCTCACAGAGGTTGAGCATCTGCTTCCAGGTCATACAGCGTGTTAGTGTTGGAGTTCCAGTTTGAAGTTTTAGGTCCTCTGTACATGCGTAAGTTTTTTTTTTTTTTTTTTTTTTAAGATTTTATTTATCTATTTGACAGAGAGATAGAGAGCACAAGTAGGCAGAGTGGCAGGCAGAGGGAGAGGGAGAAGCAGGGTCCCCGCTGAGCAGGGAGCCCGACGTGGGGCTTGATCCCAGGACCCCAGGATCATGACCTGAGCCGAAGGCAGCTGCTTAACCGACTGAGCCACCCAGGTGCCCCCATGGGTAAGTTTTTATTTCCTAAATAAAAACTCTTCACAGTCACGAACTTTTTGTTGGCCTGTCCCTCAAAAGAACAGACTTTTATGGTGGAAGTATATTAACTATATTAAAGGATACCAAAAAGGCCAAGTATTTCCCAATTTCAGAAAATGATCAAAACAGTTGGGAGTAGGGGCACCCGGCCAGCTCAGTCGGTAGAGCCTGTGACTCTTGATCTTGGGGTTGTGAGTTCGAGCCCCACACCGCGCGTAGAGAGGACTTAAAAAAAATCTTTACCAAAAAAAAAAATCAGCTGGGAGCATTACAGGAATTTGTCCTCTTGTCTGCTTTATTGAAATTGAGTGTTAGTAGTGGGGAAGCTCTTTCGTGCATCTAGCCCTCAGTTTAATTTCCCCTGGCCTGTGGAGCGAGTACCAAGTACCTGTAGTCGCAGAAGTGAGAAATGACTTTATGAGAGTCTTCCCACATGGTAGACTGGAAGACCACAGGGCCATTGTTGCATGAAATTTTTTTCCTTTATAAAATGGGATGTCTGTTCAAATTGTAGGAAGGAAATTTTAAAGATGGCATCTGCTTCCAGACTTCGGTAGGAAGTTAACAAAATTGTACCAAATGCTGCCTAACACAGGCCCACAGAGTGGTGGTTGTAATGTGGCACTATGAAATCCGTCCGTAAGCTTCCCTCTCTTTCCTCCCCTACCCTTCTTCCTTTCTTCCTGTAGCTCGCTCGCTCTGCGTCTCCTTGGTCTGTGTGTCTCTCTCACTCTTGGGGTCACTCCCCTTTCAGTCCAGCAGACTCTCCCCATTTGCCTTTTCTGGGCTCAGCGTGTAGCCACATCGTCCCATTCATCCGACCCCACTCGCCAGTATTAGGGTTCCCCCAACCCGGGCCGGGCAGGTATTTTCTGCCTGGCACAGCAGGGAAGCTGCTCTCCAGAGCAGGTGTGGGGTAAGGAGAGCTGGCGGCCCTCAGTAGAGAAACGTCACCAGGAGACTAGAATTAAGCACGCACTACGTATGGACATCACGCGGGCTGCATAGACACAGAAAGCCGCGAACACGACATCCTCCCTCGTCTACAGCCGGGGCCCCAGCAAAGCTACAGCTACATGAGATAATGAATATGGATTGGATATTCATTGCCAAGGGCTTACCATTTGAACAAATGAGAAAATTGTACCCTTGCCTAGGGGTGTGTTCTTAAGTCGTTTTTACTCCTGTTCCTCATTATTGCCTGCTAATGAGTATGTGCGTCGTCAGAGAGCAGCCAGCTCTTCCTGGCGTCCTGGAGTACACCGTACTTCTCTTCGGAAAAGGGCTTTTCCTCTGTATTGAAACCAGCGAGGTTTGCTTGTGCTTCATTTTTGACCTGCCGTGGATCTAAAATGCACAGAAGGTATACGTGCACTGGTTTTTAAATGCGGTGAAACCGCGAAAAAGAACACTCGAAATAAGTCTTTGTTGTCAGCACTTCAGTGCTAGTAGAATGCATTTTTTTTTTTTAAGATTTTATTTATTTATTTGAGAGAGAGCACATGAGAGGGGCGAGGGTCAGACGGAGAAGCAGACTCCCCGCCGAGCAGGGAGCCCGATGCGGGACTCGATCCCGGGACTCCAGGATCATGACCTGAGCCGAAGGCAGTCGCTCAACCAACTGAGCCACCCAGGCACCCTAGAATGCATATTTTATTTACCCCCATAAAAACTCTCTGCGTCTTACATATATTCCAAGCCAGAAAGCGTTCCATATGCACCATAATCACAAGAATTTGTAATAGTCACAAGGGTTTAAATTTACTTTTCAATACTAAGAAAATGATAGCTGGGAGTACACAGGTTTTATCGTCAAGGTGATTTTTGATGAGAGGACAAAACTAAAGTTCTGTATTTGATTAAGACTTGTTATTCGCTTTCAGTTTTCGGGTGTGGATAAGACGGCTTGACTCGTGTCACATTGGAAATGCGTGATTCATTAGGAAGACACCGAGGGTTGGTTTTACACATCATTCTTGTTTGTGAAGCCCAGGCATAATCCATCACCTGCGCTATACGTGGCCAGGTGAAGGCAAGTAACAGGTGTCTCCCCCCTCCCGCCCAGGTTTCTTAGAGACCAGAGAGTAGACACAGGCACATAGAGCAGCCATAAAGTCCAAACATTTCTTTTTTTTTTTTTTTTAAAGATTTTATTTATTTATTTGACACAGAGAGAGAGAGATCGCGAGAGCAGGAACACAAGCAAGGGGGAGTGGGAGAGGGAGAAGCAGGCTTCCCACTGAGCAGGGAGCCCGCTGCGGGGCTCGATCCCAGGACCCTGGGATCATGACCTGAGCCGAAGGCCGACGCTTAACGACTGAGCCACCCAGGCGCCCCAAGTCCAAACATTTCTGCATCACTAAGCCATGGTAGTGGATTTAGAGATTTGAATTAACATGATTTTATGTTTTTCAACAGCTTCTAAGAAACAGCCTGTAAATAACTGTAGTTTCAAATACCTAAAATGATCAGTTCCTCAGCCAGGTAGCTTCTGGAAGCTAAGGGGACACTAAGTTCCTTGTCAGCGATTCTGCATCTCCAGATGCCAGGGTCAGTTCAAATTTTCAAATCCTAGGCCCTTCCCTTCTAGGCTACAAAAAAGCTCTGCCTCTTTTAAGGAAGGACCTGGGAAGGAATTTTGCAATGTAGTAAGCACACCTAACCACGCGAAGGAAAGAAACCAAGCAGCCAGATATCTAATAGGAGGTGAACGTTTATACTTGCATCTATGGATAAAGCTGCCTGCCTTTGTTAGAGCCCCCTCCTTTTTTCCAGCTAGAGCCCCTTTTTTAATGTCAAATTTTTCCCTCCTTTATTAAGGAATAATCAACAAATTGCGTATGTTTAAAGGGTACCACATGATATGGTGCACATGTACATTGTGGAATGATTGAGATAATTTAAAATCAACTTCATTGATTATCATTTATGGATGATAAAGTGCATCCACTTAAGGCATACAGTTTGATGAGTTTGGGCAGATGTATGTGCCCACGAAACCAGTGCCACCATCAGGAGGTAGGATATTTTTATCACTCCCCCAAAACTTTCCTTGTGCTCCTTTGGCCTTACATTCTTCTCTCTGCCCCCATCCTCAGGCAACCACTGATCTGCTTTGGTGTGAGAGCCACTTTGTAAGATTAGATTCCAGCCCAGAGAGAAACGATTCTGATAAAAACAGAAAAGTGGTCTGTGTTCTTCTAAAGTAGTTACCGTGAGCTGTCATATCCCCCAAGAACAGGACAAATAAAATAATTCGAATTTTGCTTTACACTTACAAAGTAAAAATGAAAAAAATGAGAGTAAATATTTTGCATCTCTATATATTTATATCTCTAGCTAGCGTATATACATAATCAGTATACAGGAGTAAACAAACCCTATCCCTTGAGCCTTCCAGAAGGTTTCAGAGGGCATTTTTTGCGGGTGGAAGGCGTACCATCTTTCCACGCTTAGGTGCAAAGCAAGCTTTTAATATGTTAAACGTTGCCTTCCCATTGACGTATTGAGATGGAAGAATAATTAGGCAATTTCGGGGCCAGAGTACTGAGATGCAGTTTGTCCCTTCCTCCCTTACCCCCTCGAAGAAAACAGTCCACATCACTGTTCTCTGCATCTGGCTGGCGGTCTGTTTCATTGCCATCAGGCTGTCCAGCTAGTGTCTATCTGTCACTCCTGCATGCCACTGCATCTGCCCTCTCTCGTCTTCCGCTCCCCATTTTCTTCTTCCTCGTCTTTTCCGTCTCCTGATGCTCCTGCCCTCACACTGCTCTGCTTTCTCATGACAAAGCTGTTTTTGTAAACCTCTCCAGACTGAGTTGCCAACAAGACTGACTAATTCCAACATGTCAGCTATCGTTTAGGAGGCTGTTTTTCTTACTTTTTGTTTTGTGGTCCAATCATTTCTCCAGACTCCTTTCAAGTTTGGGGCCGTGCTGGAGGTTTGAGAGTGGTGAACGGATGGTTTTCAGATAATCAGAGGTGAATGTGTTTGTGGACTATGGGAGGGACAAACTTTGAAACCATGAATCATTAAAAAGAAGCAAATGGTTTACCTTATAATCCTATGAAACTTCCTTTTACAAAGCTAAAGCAATTACAATTGTCTCGAGGTAAGGTAGGTGATTCATCGCTCCTCAGCATGTACTCTAAAGGGGAGAAAACCTTCAACGTTTGACAAAATCCATAGAATGCACCACACCAATGTAAACTATGGACTTTAAGGAATAATAAAAGTGTGAATATTGGCTCATTGGTTATGACAAACGTGCTACGGTAATATAAAATATTAACCACGGAAATCGGGAGGGAGGTGTTGAGGTAAATGGAAACTGTACTTTCTGCCCAATTTCCCTGCAAACCTAAAACTGCCCCCCAAATCTATTTAAAAACCCCTTAAGATTCAGAAATACAAAGACTGTATCAGGCACTTTTTTACTGTTACCTTGCAGATACAAGTGCAATGTGTGTTTTTCAGCGCTAGTGACTAAGAGAAGTGCTTCTCCTGGAGTGATGTAACTGGTATCCTGGGCCCCCTCCCCCCGCAGAGTGGAAGGGTGAGCTTCCAAGGGAGCGGCCCAGTTCCGCTGACCACTGGCTGGTTGCACAGTAGTTACTGGACAGGTCTGTGTGAGCATTGGGTTGGGCCTTGCTTTGTCTGCCACCATTGGGACATCATGCCATCTTTGTGTTGGAGAAGGGCCCTGGACTTAACATAATGCCCTGCCCTACAATCCCATGATTGCTTTTTTGACCCTGCACTTATGCTGTCATGAGCAACAGTGACAATTGGTGAGCTCACGCCGACTCTGAGCCAATATCCTGGTCAGAGTTGGATTGCTTTGGGCCAAAGGCTATCGCATGGCTTGTGGTAGCATAAGACCCAACACCAGAACCTCCATGCAGTTACTCATTGTGGCCAGCTCGCCAGGAAGCCCGGGTGAGAAGATCAGGGTTTTTAAGGTCTTACTGTAATTGGTTTCTATATACTGAAACCGGGTGATTATTATGAGCAACTGCAAGTATGTGTTGCTTTCTTGAGTTGGCTGTAAAAACAGAACAATCTAGGGCCGCCTGGCCAGCTCCGTTGATGGAGCGTGCAATTCTTGCTCTCGGAGTCATGAGTTCGAGCCCCATGTTGGGGATAGAGTTTACTTAAAAACAAAAACAAAACCACAGAACATTCTATGGCAGGTGGTAGTAAGCAGAGGTCAGGGGATGGGTTGTGAGAGGGGCATTGAGACTGAGGGAGACTAGAAGAGAAACAACTGATAAGACATCCAGGATTAGAACATAAATGAAGGTGATCACGCAGGGAATGGATATCTTAGGGGTGTGGTTGATCATAGAATGTGTCCCATTGGGTCTGTGGTTAGACCCAGAGTGAAAAACTCCAGAGTTGCCTGAAAAAATACGAATAAAGGGGACAGTTGGTTATAGAGCTCACCTATTTAAAACTTAGTTTACATATCAGAAGTAATTTTTTATGTATGGATCTGTTGTGTATACTTATCATTACACTTGTTATTAGATAAACTTCTTTGTATTTTTTTCTCGATGCCACCGCCTGGTTGCACTGCCTGACGATCCCTCTGTTAGGCACAGAAATAAGCTCTCCCCTGAGTCACAATCCATGTGGAGGCTGGGGGATTCCAGGTCAGCTGCCAGGATCGCAGGTTACTCTCTACCAGTGGTGACCAAATCGAGGCACGGCCAGCACACTCTTCGTGGTCACCCTCACTGTGGATACCTTGGCCTGCAGCTGACTCGATGGTACAGAAATCCCTGGCCGTCGTAGATGTGGCAAAAGCGACCATCCAACCACATCGTAATGTATTTGCATCGTAGGTATAGACAGGCTTGGCGAGTCTCGAGGCCTCCAGTAGTCTTGCTCCTCCCACTCAGACTGTGCGGAAATAGCTGGAAGGCCCGGGCAGGTGCTGTGGCCGGGGCATGCCGGGCATGCCTGTGACAGCATCCTCTTGCCCCTTAATGCTTGCTTGAGTGCTTCTCCCAGCCCTTTGGCCCATCATCTCTTCCTTGCCCTCTGTCTGCTCTTCACCTGTAATTCCGTTCCTTGTGGATTTTCTGTTAAGGAACAAGGAGGACCTCAGCACGAAAGAGTTGGGGGACTGTTGGCCTAAGCATTCAAACTACGAGAGCAATGCCCTTCCCTAAGGGCGGGGTTTTTACTGCTGCACTGGACTGTGAGGTGGACGATGGAGCCTAGGGGTACTTCGTAAGTGTTTTCTGACACGCAGCTCAAAAGTTGAATTGTGTCCCCTTATAAAGTTCTCATTCCTTCCACTTTTAAAGCCCCTGCCATTTTTCTTCGTGTGTTTATTCTTGTCCCTGTAGCAGATTCCAGCAGAGTGCACGCTGATGTAGAGGATTTACCCTGTGGCTAATTGATTGGAGCAGGGCTGCCCAGTTGCCCACGTGTGAGGAAACAGTTCACGGAGTGCCAGACCCAGCTTATAAAGTAGGAGCCAGAGAACGTCATAAAATGAAATCAGCAAATGTTTACTGAGCGCTTACTCTATGTGCAAGGCACTTGGCTAAGCTTGCTAGATGCTGTGGAGAGTTATTAAAAACAAAAGTGATCTCTTCAAGCAAGAAACTTCCGTTCTAATTGGAGAAGTTGTTAGAGACACGGGAAGGGTGTGGTGGAGAGTATGGAACTGACGGGGAGGAGGAGAGAGCCGGGAGTCTTGACTTTCCTAGCCCAATTTTGCCAATCATGGAAGAGATTCCAGAAGATGGTACATTCTCTTTTGCCAAATGAAGTGTACCTACGGTAGTTACTGTAGTATGTATACAGTTACTGATTTTAACTGCTGACCACGGTTCCTCCAGGTGGGGTCCTTGGACCATCAGCATCACCTGGGAGCTTGTTAGAAATGCAGATTCATGGGCCCACCACAGACCTTCTGAATCAGAAACACTGGGGATGGGGCCCAACACTTTGTGTTTTGACAACTCCCACTCCCCCTGGAGACCCTGATGCCCACTAAACTTTCACAGCTACGGGTTAGAGGAATTTGGGGTAGTGGTTTTCAAATTTGGTTACACATCAGATTCATCTGAGGCAATTTGGTTGGGGGGGGCACCCAGCCGTCGCTAGTGGTTCTGGCTTTGCAGGTGCAGCCAGAATTCGAGAATCTGTGGTTTAAGGGGAGGGGGGCATGAGCCAAAGCACCTGTTCTTCTCCAGTGGTGACAAACCTTTTGGCCGGGAGTCTGCCAAAGCCAGAGTTGAGAATGGGGGAAGGTGAAAAGTGGGTCTGATGGGAAGGCCTTGAATTTCATACTAGAAATTTGGTCTTTAGATTACAATGGAGGAAGGTTTAGGGGAAAGGGAGTGATGCATTCAAGGTGGTACGTTTGAAAAATTATTCTGGCAGCTGTATGAAGAAGGGGGCATGTCTGATGAAGTGGTCTAGGTGTGAAGTGATGATGGGCCGAATTAGGATCATGGACTTGAGATTATAAGGAAGAGAAGGTCTGGGGGCTCTTTTGCAGGACAAACAGACATGACTGGGTGATTGATGGTTTGTGAGGGCAGCATTAGAATGTCTTTGGCCCAGTACTTCCTCTCAAACTTCTGAGACAGCCAGCGCTCTCTAGATGCTTTTATCAGAATTGTCACATTCTGTGGATCTGTGCTCATCCTTTGTCCCTCATTGCTTTGAGTTAGGGAGCTGGTATTCCCCAGTGAGTTATGTAAAAGTACAGAACTGTGGTCACCCAGAAAGCTACCCATAGTCATCATGGCAAGAGAAACAATCCTATTAACAAAAGAATGCTTGGAGTTGTGGGAAAGTCGTAAACTTGGCAATGACTAATTCGAGCCTATCAGTCAATTAAGTGAATTTTTATTTTATCATTTGTTTTATTTGGGAGCTGTTGTAATAGTCATTGAAGGGACATCAATCTTCATATTTTTAAAACAAAACAAAAATACCATTGGACATTAGGGCAAAGGACAAGAATTTTAAGGTTTTACCTTTTGACTTTAGCAAATATTTGCCACTTCATTTTTCTTGCTGGATTTTGCCATTTGGTTTGTTTTGTTTTGCATTGTTCACATTTGTTCCTGATGCCTGATAATTTTAGTGTCCCCTTTTCTGTTATTGATGGCTTTTTTATTCTTAAGTATTCTTTTTTTTTTAAGATGTTTATTTGAGAGAGAGAGAGCACAAGCAGGGGGAGCAGCAGAGGGAGAGGGAGAAGACTCCCCGCTGAGCAGGGAACCTGATGCAGGGCTGGAGCCCTATGCAGGGCTCCATCCCACGACCCCAGGATCATGACCTGAGCCGAAGGCAGACAGACGCTTAACCAACTGAGCCACCCAGGCGGCCCTATTCTTAAGTATTCTTGAAGTCTTATTATACTTTTTCATTTTCTACTTTATTCTCATCAAGCTCATTTACCAGCAATTATATGATGATATACACGGAAAAATAGCTCCAGTCTTTGTTGTTTCGTTTTTTAACCTTTCAACGCCCTTCACCCATTTCTTCCACCCTTAACCCCTGCCTCTGGCAACCATTGGTCTGTTCTCTATATCTATGAGCTTTTTTTTTTTTTTTTTAAGATTCCACATATAACGTGTGAGATCATTTGGCATTTGTCTTTCTCTGACTTACTGCACTCAGCACAATGCCCTCGAGTTCCCTCCCCGTCATTGCGAGTGGCAGGATTCTGATCTTTTTATTTAATGGCTGAGTAATATTCCATGGTGCATCTACGCCACATTTTCTTTATCCCATGTCTTGGTTGTTGTACATGATGCTGCAGTGAACGTGGGGGTGCAGATACCTTTTCAAGTTCGTGTTTTCATTTTCTTTGGATAAATACCCAGCAGTGGGATTGCTGGATCAGATGATAGCTCCATTTTTAATTTTTTGAGGATCCTCCATACTGTTTTCCACAGGGGCTGCACCAATTTACATTCCCGCCCACAGTGCACAAGGGGGCCCTTTTATCCACATCCCCGCCAACACTTGTTTTTTCTTGTCTTTTTCCTGCCCTTCTGGTAAAAGTTCACTGTTGTTTGGATTTGCATTTCCCTGATGATGAGTGGTGTTGAGCGTCTTTTCATGTATCTGTTGGCCATTTGGACGTCTTCTTTGGGAAAATGTCTATTGAGATCTTCTGCCCATCTTTTAATTGGATTGTTTGGTTTTGGCCCTGAAGTTGTGGGAGTGCTTTCTGTAATGGATATGAGCCCCCATTGGATATATGATTCGCACATATTTTCTCCCATTCAGTAGGTTGCCGTTTTGTTTTGTTGATGGTTTCCTGTGCTGTGCTCAAGCATTTTAGTATGATGTAGTCTCACTTGTTTGTTTATTTATTTATTGTTTTGTTTTTAAGATTTTATTTATTTGGGAGAGCGAGAGTGCACAAGCAGGGGGGAGTGGCAGAGGGAGAAAGAGAAGCAAGCTCCCCGCTGAGTGGGGAGCCTGATGGAGGGCTCAATCCCACGACCCTGGGATCATGACCTGAGCCAAAGGCGCCCCTATTTTTGTTTATGTTGCAAAAGTATTCTTTTTTTTTTTTTAAGATTTTATTTATTCATTTGACAGACAGAGACACAGCGAGAGAGGGAACACGAGCAGGGGGAGTGGGAGAGGGAGAAGCAGACTCCCCGCCGAGCAGGGAGCCCGACGCGGGACTCGATCCCAGGACCCTGGGATCATGACCTGAGCCGAAGGCAGACGCTTAACGACTGAGCCACCCAGGTGCCCCGAGTGATCACAATTTTAAACGTGTAGTGTATCTAGTGGATATCTTTTAAAAATATAACCTATCTTTTCTGAAACTGAATAAGGATCAAACCTTTCTCTTTCCAAATTGTGAAGAATAATGGTGAGCCCAGCCTAACGTGTAGACTTGTTGAATCACTGTGTTGTACACGTGAAACTAGTGTAACATTGTGTGTCAACTAGACTCAGAAAATAAAAATAAATTAATAGAAATAAAAATAAAGTGGGGCACCTGGGTGTCTCGGTTGGTTAAGCATCTAACTCTTTGATTACGGCTCAGGTCATGATCTCTCAGGGTCGTGAGATTGAGTCCTGTGGCGTGGAACCTGCTTAGGATTCTCTCTCTCCCTCCTCCTACCACCATTCCCTCACTCTCCCTCTCTCTCTAAAAAAAAAACCAGCTAGACATAGTTAAAAACATAAAAAAAATAGGGGCGCCTGGGTGGCTCAGTCGTTAGGCGTCTGCCTTCGGCTCAGGTCGTGATCCCAGGGTCCTGGGATCGAGCCCCACATCCGGCTCCCCGCACTGCGGGGAAGCCTGCCTCTCCCTCTCCTACTCCCCCTGCTTGTGTTCCCTCTCTCGCTATGTCTCTCTCTGTCGAATAAAAAAAAAAAAAAAAAAAAAGTTACAATAGTACTCCCCTACAATAGACTACCAGACAGCCATTTAAAAATGAGGCAGCTCTGTATATACCAATATGGAATGATCTTCAAAATAAATTGATAAGTAAAACAAAGAAAAAATTGTGAAGAATATTATGGTTATATCATATAAAATGAAGATTAGAAACTTGTGTGGAGTAAATAAATGATCTTCCAGAGTATGTTTTGTGATATACTCTATACTAAATCCTAATATAAAAATACAAAATTAGGTTTTATTGCATTTCTGTAATGTAATATCCTTTCGGTTTTTGTTTATTTATTAAGTTAATATGTTGTTAAAGATCTGATGATGTTACAGATCTTGATTATGTTGAAATTACCAGAAATGAGGCATCTTTCTTCTGTGTTTATTTTTACCAATAAATTATTTTGCTGAATGAGAGCCAGTTTATCAGTTCTTCTGCTAAAGGAAACGAGCCCATGGCCAGCTCATTTGTATTTATTGCATTTATGGTAACATTTTTTTTAAAGATTTTATTTATTTATCTATTTGACAGAGAGTGAGAGATAGCGAGAGCAGGAACACAAGCAGGGGGAGTGGGAGAGGGAGAAGCAGGCTTCCCGCGGAGCAGGGAACCCGACGCGGGGCTCGATCCCAGGACCCTGAGATCATGACCCGAGCTGAAGGCAGACGCTTAACGACTGAGCCACCCAGGCGCCCCAACCTGCTGTCATTATTAAAGGCGATTAATAACATTAATGTTAACACATTAACATTGCCAGTGTTTCTGACTGCCGTAGTAGGGTGAGCACCTGAATAAAGGTAGGAAAAATGAGACGTCTGAGCTGCCCGTTGCCATGCTAAGTGTACCCGATGAAGACGTTTGGGGTTCACCGCTCTTTGGTTTCTTAGGTACGAGAGAATAGTCTGAAGAGCATGATTAAGGAATGGTTACCATGACAATCACATTTCAGAGAATTTAGAGGAGACAATGAATCTATGGGGCTCATCCGTTTTGATTGATTCAACTGGTCTTTTAGGTTCATTCAAACAGCTGCTGGCTCTGGATTTTCTTTTTCCATGTAATTCACCCAGTTGCCTGGTGATTTGGGGATCGTTTAAGCTTGGCTGTCAGTAGCGATGGGGTCACCACTGTCTGTGACCCCGATAAACTATTGTTAAACCCGAAGGAGAATGATTACGTATGTTCAGTGTCACTAGAACATAGCTGCTGGCTTCTTCTGGAATCATATAAATGGTTTGCCTAATTTCACTTACTAATCTTGTCAGGGTGGGATGAGAGGAACACGATTTATTTTAAAGCATGACTAACCCTAAAGTGTTTGGGTTTGACTTTGCTGTCATCACATTTTACCCAGTGTGTTTGGCTGCTGTTGGGTTTTTCTTCTTTGACTTGTGCACAGTCGTCAACGCAATTTGTATGATGTCTGTTCAGAGGCACGGTCACAGACCGCGGGTCAGGAGGGGTACCCAACTCCCACCTGCCACGAGTGTCTTCAGCCTCCCCGCCCCGACTCCCATGTTCAGTGGGCCACACTAGCCCCAGCGGTAAAGTGAGGCGGAGATACAGATGCTGGTGAAATCTCAGTGCACGTTGTTATTGCCCTTGGCGGTCTAGTGCTTGATAGGGAAAGCACGAACTGTGGCTCTGCTAACTCGGGGGCGGGGGTGGGGGGAGGCCCAAGGGGGACCCCAGTGTGAGAACTCTGCCTGCTCAGCCTTTGGGCCTTTCTCTCTTCTGCCCTCTGGAGGGTGTGTGGGACATGACATGCAAGGATTCCCTACGAAAAGGAGAACGGGGGTCTTGGTGTGGTTGCTAGAAGACCGGTCTTTTGCCCCTCCCCCGCCCGCCTCTCAGAGCCTGAACTTGTGGGAGGTTGGGGAGCAGACCGAGAAGGCAGGAAAGGTCCTGGCAGGGCTGTTAGGGCAGAAGCTCTTCCGCTTCTTGAAGCTCAGAACCGATTCCCTCGGGTAGAGCCCAGTGTGTATCGAATCCCATCTCCAGGAAAAATCCGTTCCGGAAGGGGGAGTAGAATGAAATAGTGTATTAAGGCTAGTGTGGGATGGATTCGGGTTCGAAGTTTACGTTGGGTTGAATGTGAACAGCGGCGTATTTGGTGCCAAGTGTTTGTGGCAGCGCCTGAAATCGTTATCTGAATTGGATACCATTTTTATTTTTTTTAAGATTTTATTTATTTGAAGAGAGAGACAGCGAGAGAGGGAACACAAGCAGGGGGAGTGGGAGAGGGAGAAGCAGGCTTCCCGCGGAGCAGGGAGCCCGATGTGGGGCTCGATCCCAGGACCCCGGGATCATGACCTGAGCCGAAGGCAGACGCTTAACAATTGAGCCACCCAGGCGCCCCGAGTTTGATACCATTTTTAGGGTGTGCCTGTGATCCTGGGGGTGATCATGGCCTGTCTCCTGTTCGGTGAGTGCCCCGTCCGGGTGAGGCGCTGCCCTCCTGCCTAACAGCTGCTCTGTGAGATAGCTTCCCATTATGAGGCTCAGAGGTTGTACAGTGGATATGAGGCAGGGCCGGTGTTTGAGCCCAGGCAGTCTGACTCTGGCACCCTCGTCTGAACAGCTGTGCCATGCTGCACTCACACCCCAGTTGCATGAAAGGGTGTGGTACCTTCTAGAAACAGTGAGTTCCGTGCAAATGGGTTGTGGGTAGTGGGAAAAGAGACGGGGCGAAGCCTTTTTTGTAGATGTTTCCGTGCCCTGCTAAGTAGGGTCAGGAAAGAGAGGTGGGGTTTCTGGGCCTGCCCCCAAGACAAAGACACTTCAGGGTCCGTAGGACGGTCGACACACAACCTGAAACAAGTAACGCATATTCATATGACAGAATGTGAAAATGCCAGCTCTAGGTAAATAGAGGTGGGAGGGGGACTAGAAGTTGTTTCTTTGAAGTCCGTCCCTTTCAGACATTTGCTTTTGAAAACTAGCTCTTGGCCGCTTGGCGCAGATTGCCTTCCTCTGGGCTTTTGACCTGGGAGACAAGAACCTGTCCCTGTAGTCAGCACCCTTGTCGGTCCTGAGTGGGGAAGAGTTGTCTTCAATGTGACACTTGTCATTAAGATCTCTACACAGATGAACCCGTCGGCCTATTAAACTAACTGGACCAGCTACTTCTTTTCCAGTACACTGAACGCTTTTAAAACTCTCTAACCCCTGCTTGTTGGGTGAGCAACCCAGGAATGGTTGGTTGGGGGCGGGAGGTGGGCATTCATGAGCCTGGTTATAATCCATGGTTTGTTTGCCCTGCCTCGTTCCATAGATACTTCTTTAAAAAAAAAAAAAAAAAAAAAAAACTTATTTATTTTAGAGAGAGAGTGCAGGGGGAGGAGCAGAGGGAGAGGGAGAGACAGCCCCGCATCAGTCAGGCTCCCCCCCCCAATCTCGATCTCACAACCCAAGCCAAAACCAAGAATCGGAGGCTTAGCCGACTGCACCACCCAGGCACCGCTCCACAGATGCTTTCTGAGAGTCTCCTGTGTGTCCATCAGACACTGTTCCAGGCATGGAGATAGAGCAGGGAACAGAACAGATGGGGGGCCCTACTCTCAGGGAGCCATCTTTTCCTCAGATCTCATTTGCTCGTGTCCATTTCACAGTTGATGTAAAGGTGCCCTTGGTCTGTGTTTCAGGATATCACACACCTCCTTTTGCCTTAGCCCCAGCCGGCCCTTCTGAATGGGGTGGGGGGCGGGGGTAAGGCAGTGAGGTGCCTCTGGGGAGGGCGGCATGTCAGGGGACTGTCTTCGCTTGGGTGACGGGAAAAGCACAGGGCACACCTGTTTCCTAGTGATGCGAGCCCTCCGCCCGCCCCCGGCAGGGATGAGCCTGCTCTCCTGCCCGCATCCTAATGCCATTGTTGATTGGAGATAACTTCAGTGGTCACGCGGCACCTCGTCTCCATGGCAACACCTCTAAATATTCCTCTGGTGACTTGTGCTCTACATTCTGCCTGGATCCGAGCCCTCCTGTGGCAAAATATTCTAAAGATGTTAAAAGAGGGGGAAAAAAAGGCTCAACTAATAAGTCTATTCTAAACGACTGAGTCATTTGTTTTGATTACCCGGGTGATTGCCAAATGTTAATTTAAAACTGAAATAGGCCATGAGCTCACTGTGCTAACAATGCTGAGTGTTTGAGCTAATACAGCCTGATAATGAGGGGGCCAGCTCCACCGCCTGGTGCGAATGTTAGATGATAAACAGACAGTGGGGAAATATGCGGAACGTCTTGGCAGTTTAACTTTGAGGGTTGTAAATACAAAGTAGAAGGTGTTAACTGTGAGGCATTTCAAAGGAAGTAGATTTTGGGGTGTTTTGGTTTGGTTTGGTTTTTTTTTTTTAGAATTTCTTAACTTTTCTTCTGAAAAGGTAATTTTGCGTCTTGCTTCTCATTTTTTCCTGACTTAGGCGCATTGGAAGTTGTTGTCCACTGTGTCCAGACCTTGCTGACTACATCCCAGTCTCCACACGTCCAGCGTGAGGTAAGTTTCACTGATTGTCACAAATTCGAACACTGATCTTCGTGATGTTGGGGTCGACAGTGTAAAAAAAAAAGCTTTATTTGTATAGTAGACTGAAGAGGATTCATTTTAATTGATCCAACCAATATCCCTGCTTGTCCTACATATTAGCTCTCTGGGGAAGGTCTTTTCGAGGGGGGAAAAAAATCTCATTTGCTTTTAATTGGGGGGCACGGAAAGTGAATGTGCCAAGCACAAGAGAGCTGTTAGAAGGTCTGCCTGAGAATCAAGAGGTGCTCGTGCCCCAGCGTGGACAGTAGGGAGCAGGAAAGCTCCGCGGAGCGGTAGTGGCATCGAGGGAGGAGATTGCTGCCCAGGTGACCACGTGAGAGAGTCGGGCTGACCCCCTCAGTTGTCCGGGGTGCAAGGAGCCAAGGTGTGCGCTGGTCCTGCAAGATTCGAGGTAGGAACGCCCGAGAGGGCTTCTGTGGGGTTATGTCAGCGGGGGCCAGCACGTTGTTTGCAGATCGGAACCGAGGTTCAGAGCGCTGGGCAACCCTTTCACTTAGCAAACGTCCTCGGTCGTCTTCGTTTAGCCACAGGGCTGACGTCGAACTCTGGGATGATTCGGGGTTACTGTGCTCTCCCGGAGAGGCGGGGCATTCGCCTTTGCAAATCTCAAAGATGGTTCATCCAGGCCCAGCGTCCGGGGCCCTGGGCTTTCTGCTTTCTGGGCCCCAGCCTCCCCCACACATTTGCCGGAGAGGAGGTGACATGTGCCAGTGCCAGACTACTCAGGATTTGCACTTTTCATCCATCCAAGGCTTGCTGCGTTTTTGGTTTTGCCTCCCCGCCCCCCATGCTCAGTCTCACGTTCGATGTGGGTCGTTGATTTCGGTGAGGGTAGAGGCTCGCGAGCTGGCCGTTGTTTCCCTGACATCGACTTGCTGTAGAATTCTTCACACGTTTTGAAATATATATATATATTCATACCTTAAAGGATAAAAAACATAGGACAGATTTTTAGGACCGTTTAATCTGATTTTTGTCAGTTTCCTCAATTACGTGGAAGCTGGAAGATCTTCCCAGGGCCCGGGGCTTCCAACTGGCCGAAAGACAAAAGCGTCGGCAGCTTCTTAGCCACGAACGTTCTCGACTCTGCCCTCCGAGGGTCTCAGCCCTGCCGTGGCTGTCGTCTGTAGCCTTTACCTAAAAGGGTAGTTTTCAAACTTTCTCTTTTATAATGATAGAAACCGGTCTTCAAATAAAATCTTAGGCCTTCTCCCAGTAGAGAACACCAGAGCAGAACCGTGACTCTCACCGTCCTCCGAGGAGCCCGAGGGCAGCCGGGAGCACGGTGCTCTCTGTCTGAGGAGCAGACGGTGCAGCTCTGTGCCCCCCCTGCCCCCCGCCAACAGCCCTTGCCTCTCTTTTCCCGCAGCAACAGAGACTAGATTGTTTAAGAAGGGCCACAGAAGGGCACAGCCCATCGACTTCGTTGGCCCTCTACAACTCCGACAGACACGCTTCATCAGTAGAAAGCTTCCACAGAACCTGTGCGTGTTCTCAGAAGGAAACCTTTTCACTGGAGGCCTTTGAGTACATACTCGAAGCGCTTTTGTGATACTAAACCACCCCTGTGACATCTTTAATTTAACCAAAACTTAGCATCTGTGGGTTTCCTTTTAGAGCAGTGAGTTTCTCCAGTGATTCGATGGAATCTGTTGCATGCCATTTCCCTGTGGCAGGAATCTATAGGCCTGACGGGAAGCAGTGCAGTGGTCACGATGCAGCTCTATCTTGTGACCTTCCTTCACTCCTCGTCCTGATTGGTTCATCCCCCCAGCCCTACTGAGTACTAGGCCCGGAGCGTAGGCCCACGTGAGCGGGTCGGGCCGACCCAGTCAGCTGTCCGGGGTGCAGGGAGCCAAGGTGTGCACTGTCCCTGCAAGATCCCCTGCAAGTGGGCCAAAGACAAAGAATACTACAGTTTGGTCTCACACTCTTCAAGTATAGGCCATCCCTTGATGCTTTTCCTGTTTGCAGATGGGGAAGCCGAAAGTTGATTTTCCTTTTTAATTAAATTGCCCAATATTGAGTAGGCCCGGATGGGTTCAAGGGGGCAGATCAAAGTCCCTGTCACCAGTCTGCTCTCTGAGCCTGTGATTTATGCCACCGCCGGCGAGGCATGTGCAAATAATGAAGTCTGCGAGCACAGTGCTGGGGACACAGCTGTGCCTGGAACCCAAATGCCCCCAAAATGAAAGCAAATATAAATTGCGTATTCACACCACATTGTTTAAGTTTGCTCGGAACAATTGAATGGTTTAAGAAAATGGGGGTTTTGCAGTTTTCACGTTGAGGGTATTTTGTTTTTTAAATAATAATGGGTCCCAGCTTATGTTTAATACAGCATTTGTCACAGGTCAACTTAATCATTCAAGAATTTGAAATTATTTCATTTGGCCACCTTTTAATTATGGAATTACTTGGAATGAAAACTTAAACCCAACATAATTCTTTTTTTTTTTTTAAACTTTTTATTTATTTACTTATTCGTTTGTTGATTCATTGATTCATTCATTCGTCGGTTCGTTGAAGTCATCTCTGCACCCAGCGTGGGGCTTGAACTCACAACCACGAGATCAAGAGTCGCATACTCCTCTGCCTGAGCCAGCCAGGCGCCCCGAACCCAACATAATTGTTAACACACCCATGAGCTGGGTATTCTATGTATTTGTTTCTGTAGTAGTGACAACGTAGTGAATGAATTAAACATGTATTTCACATCTAGGAAATATTTGTATCACTGACATATGGTCACTTTCATTATTGATTTGGCAGTTTGTAATATTTAAAATATAATTTGTAATATTAAAATGTAAAACTTAAAATACAGTAGTCGTAGTGGTTTGGTTTGTACCATTTATATTGACGTGACCTCTCTTCTTGGTGACCAGCAAGGAAGCATGAAAACCAGCACAGATGGGTTACACAAGCTTAAAGAATTTGGAAATCATCAGTCTAGAGCCAAGGTATCAAACTGGTGGGCTGAATCTGGCACACAGAGGTGTTCTTTTAAAATTTTAAGTGAATTGCCAGCATTGAAAAATTGAGAGATTTCACATGTTTTAAAAACCCAGACTTTCAGCTTCTTTTGAAATATCGGAAGATCTGGCAACATCGAGCCTGCATTCCTGTTGGGCAACACTCGGCGGCAGAGCCGAGTGGCTGCTCTTGTCTTCAGATGGAAGGCGAGCTCTGAAATTTGCCATAGCCCCCACCACTCTCTTACCTCCTCGACCCCAAGGACAGGGGTCGGTGGCCGTTATCTGAGTGTTTTACTCATTTTTAAGACCTGCTTGGCTCTTAGAGGCATGTAAGATTTCAACCTCCGGTCTAGATGAAGTTGAGGCTCCAGACGGAGAGCCATCCTTTCAAAGTATTAGCTTTTAATTTTCAGGTACATGATGTTGGGCGGTACTCATTTTAACTTAAGGGCATGCATTAAGAGAGTTGAGGATTGGGGCACCTGGCTGGTTTGGTCAGTAGAGCGTGTGACTCTTATCTTGGGGTCGTGAGTCCAAGCCCCACATTGGGTGTGGAAATGACTTGCCAAAAAAGGGTTGAGGGTAAACATTTGAGGAGAGAGCTACCTTCTGATGGTGTCTGATTAAGAAGAAGGAGCATTAACAGAGTTTGGGGGATTCCTGTGCTCTTTCCCCCCACTTTTCTCAGACTTTCACACGTGGATTCTAACACGGGAGGTCTGGGGAAGGGCCTGAGATTGCCCAGTTCCAATAAGCACTGGATTGTACCACTGCTAGTCTGAGGACCCATGTCCCTTTGAATAGCAAGGGGACTCAAATGTAAAGAAATCCTAAGAAAAAGCAGTCGTGCAGTGATGTTTCTACATGTCTTTTTCTTTGGCCCTAGAAAGAGAAGGAGATCTTGGACAGGCTATTTGTGGTTGAATCTTCATAGGTAAACCTGAGTTCACTTCAAGTTCACTCCACCAGTAGGGTAAGTTTAGAAAGTCAGTTATTTTCTTTTTAAGATTTATTTATTGGAGGGTGCCTGGGTAGGTCAGTCGGTTAAGCATCTGCCTTCAGCTCAGGTCATTATCCCAGGGTCCTGGGATCGAGCCCCGCATCGGGCTCCCTGCTCAGCGGGAAGCCTGCTTCTCCCACTCCCACTCCCCCTGCTTGTGTTCCCTCTCTCGCTGTCTCTCTCTCTGTCAAATAAATTAAAAAAATCTTTAAAAAAAAGATTATTTTATTGGGGCGCCTGGGTGGCTCAGTCGGTTAAGCGGCTGCCTTCGGCTCAGGTCGTGATCCCAAGGTCCTGGGATCAAGCCCCACATCGGGCTGCCTGCTCCTGCTTCTTCCTCTGCTCCTCACCTCGCTCTCTCTCACTCTCTCGCTCTTTCTCAAATAAATAAATAAAAATCTTTTAAAGATTTATTTATTTGAGGTGTGGGGGGGAGAGGTGGGGAGGGGCAGAAGGAGAGGGAGAGAGAGAATCCCAAGCCGACTCCCCACTGAGTGTGGAGCCCGATGTGGGGCTCGATCTCACAACTCGGAGATCATGACCCGAGCTGAAATTAAGAGCTGGATGCTCAACCGGCTGAGCCACCTAGGTGCCCCAAAAGTCCATTATTTTTAGTACAACATAGCCATGTGTAAAAGATAAATTTTTATTTTAAAGATTTTTTTTTTCATTTTATTTATTCATGAGAGACAGAGAGAGAGAGAGAGAGGCAGAGGGAGGAGTAGGCTCCCAAGGAGCAGGGAGCCCGATGCAGGACTCGATCCCAGGACCCTGGGATCATGACTTGAGCTGAAGGCAGACGCTTAACCATCTGAGCCACCCAGGCACTCTAAATTTTTATTTTAAAATGTGCTTTAAATGAAGTACTTACAGTAAAATAGCTACACATGTTAAAGCTGGCAAACCACGAAGTAGGAATGAGAGCTGTGAATTTTGTAACTGTAGAAGAATATATTTATGAGACGCTTAGAAAACTTATAAATAAGACGACAGAAAATAGGACATTTATCAAGTCCCTGGATAAATGATAACCTTGTAAGCTATAAAATGATAGAAGGTAGTCAGGAAGAGTATCAACAGACTTACATATATGAAAATTTTCTGAGAGAGTGGGTCTTCAGTGTTCTTAACCACCCACACAAGAAACAGGAGCCCTGAGGTGGCAGATGTGTGAACTAATTTGATTGTGGTAATCAGCTATGTCAAATCATCGTGTTGTTTACCTTCAGAAGCATGTACAATTCTTGCTAATCAAACCTCAGGAAAGCTGGGGAAAATAATGAAAGGAAAACACACCAGGAAAAGTTTGCGGTGCATTTGATAAGATAGTTAATTTCCGTATCGTGCACAGAGCTCATAGAGATCGTAAGGTCTGGCACTAGCCCGGCCGATGGTGGATGCGCCATAACTGTTGGTTGAATGAATTCCCCAGCAGCTAGAAGGGTAAAAGACACGCCCGTTGTATCACAGAGCGAACAAACGCATGGAAAAATGCTCAGCCTCATTGGTATGCGAAGGTAAAGCATATTCGAATGTCACAAAGGTGCATTTTTCACCTATTAAGTCAACAAAAACAAAAGGAAAACCTAGAGCTCATACGGTTGGTTGCCTCGAAACTGAGAAACACTCACTGCTGGTAGCACTGTAAGTTGGTAATAATGCCTTTTGGAACATTATTTGGCAGTTTATGGCCACAGTCACCAAGATTGGTACCCCTTGGTCCAGTAATCCTGTTTTGGGAAATGTGTTCTAAGAAACAAATTTTTCTAAGAGAAGAGGATGAGAGCTGTATGTTACAGGTATTCATCGCAGGGGTATTCACAGGGACAAAAAGTTTGGAAGAATTTACGTGTCCAACATTGGAGAAATGGTTTATATACTCTAGAAGGATTGTTGGTTAAGCCATTAGGATACATCTGTGCAGTGGAATTCCGTGAATCTGCTCAAAATGATCATCTTGAGGCGTGCAGACCGATACGGAAGAATTGTGTAACACAGCCTTGCTAGAAAATGCACGAGGTAAACTTGTTGATGTGCTGTGATGATAGCCTTGTGAAGAGCCGTGTGCGTGCGGACAAGAGCGATGGGCAGCACCTCATTTGAGGTTTTTTCCGTATTACTGTCCTGCAGTTTGTACATTGTGCCAGAAGTCGACGGCTTTCACCTCCTTCACTTGTGTCATAGGTGAGGACGCCTGCTTAGAGCCTAGACCGGGGGTTCTGATGACAGTTCCTACTGGCTGCTTCGTCCCGTCATCCTCCACTTCGGGGTTTCTTCCCTTTTTCTTCTCTTCTCCCATTTTTCTTTGGTTTTCTGTGGTTGGTAGAGAGGCATCTTGGTGTCCCACGTGGTCGCGTGTAAATCCTGGTCCCTGAGCTTTTCCTTACAGCGTAGCAGGGCCAGGGAACGAATCTTGCTGTCTGAAGGTTCCGGGCGCTCTCGACTAGAGCCTCAGTGGGGCCGCAACGCAAGGGCGATGCCTAGTTCATCTTCTGGTGGCACTGAGCTAAGTGACAGAACTCCTCTCTGGTGTCCTGAGCCTCCGTACAGCGGCCCCTCCCCTCCAGCTGGGTTCCCTGTGTCCGATAGACTTGTTTCCCTGCTGTATGTGTACTTTTCTCCTTTAATTAGGTCAGTTACTTCATGTCTGTTTTTCTTTTCTGACATGGTTTCCTCTGGCTTGAGCACCACATATTTTCCCCATATGTCATTGCCTCTAGAGCTTCATGTTGCAATCGTCGTTCAAGGGGAACAGAGAGCACATTACTGGGGGGGTGGGTAGCTCTTGACTCTTTGCCTGCCCTTTGCCTGCATGAGCATTCCTATTGCCTTTGGGCCCAGTTCTGTTTGGTTTTGTAGTCTTCCTCGTCAGTTATGTTTGGACTGAGAGATACTTGAGTAAAAATAATGGTAAGTCAGAGATCTGTCTGGCAAAGGTGCAGCCCGTTTGTTAAGGTTAGTGGTTTATTTACCTCCCCTGTCTCTATGGTGACTAAGTCCGGCGCTGGGATTTAATGGACTTAATTTTGACCTCTTGGACATGGCCTAGCTTTCCCAGCCTCTGATACAGAAAGAATTCATTTTCACTGGAGGAGAGAAACTGTGCCTCACTTAGAGGAAGGGTCCTCACAGGACTCTTGAAAAGTGGAATCTCCAGAGTCTTGGATTCTTCAGCCGTCTTCGATCAGAGTTCGTATAGCACTTGTAAAGAAAGCTGAGAAGTCTTCTAGAGAAACACACACATGCACACATTACTTGAAAGCATTTCTTTTCAGTGGAATAAAGTACTATGTAGTTACTGTGAAGGAACGGCCTGTAAGAACTTTTTGTAAGAGAACCATTTGTAAGAATAGTCCATCAATGGGAAGGAACAGTGACTGGATGTTACATTTTTTTTATTTTTAAAACGTATCTTCTTTATCCATTACAGGCTTATAAATTCACATGCATATACATATTTAAACCATATTTCAGAGTTTAAGCATACTGAACTGAGCCACGGAAGTCCGTAATAAAGATTGGGTTGGACAAGGATTCCCGTGGAAGAAGCCAGATTGGGACGCTGAAATTCAGGTCTAGTGTTCCACCTGTATCCACTTGAAGTGACCTCCAAGGTAGCTGGTGTCAAGCTATCTTCAGCTAAAGTTGGTTCAGACTTTGGTCTGACCTGTTAAAACTTTGGCTCCTCTCCCATATGATGCTTTGAGACTTAGAAGGATACCCCGGTTTTAGGAAGTTAAACGATTTATCCATAATCACGTCAGAGTGCTTTACTTTACTCTGTTTAAGGCTTGTGTATGCTGTTAGTCTTTTCACGGAGAATGTACCTGTTTGCAGGTCCTTTCATCTTCTCTAGGCGCAAACTCATATATGTGAATTTTCTTTAAAACCAAAGCAAAGGAGCCCATCGGTGACTAACAAGCATTGCGCGAAGGCCAAGGGGAGAGGTGACATGAGTGTGTTGCATCCTTATTCCCCAGTGAAATATTAGGGTTCGGATCAGTCATCACATTCCGTTCAAGTCAAATAGGGACTTGTGAATACCTAATGTTTTTATTAAGATTTTTTAACGTCATAAAACTCCTTGGATGTGGAAGTTGTTTTTAAGACTTTCTCCATCATCAACTCATCTATTAATAGGACAAAGACTTGAGGAGCCAACAACAGATGCTCGCCTGTAAAGAGATCCATACTTGGGAGATGAATGTTGGGTTAGTCAGTTAAGTCCTGGGTTTGAAACTTCTCAGATTAAGGTCACAGCTAAATCATGTACATTTTTATCATGGTCAGTACAATAAGCCCAGCTGAGGTCAAAGCTTTTGCAGACCTCAAACCCTGAAGGCCGAAGCCCTTGACGATGCTTTTACGATGCTTTTGAGAAAGAGTAGCACTTATATCCTCCTCATTATCATTGTCACCATCATTCTCGTCCTATCAACCTTATATGCTGAAAGCCCGGCATGGAGAACTGTGCTAATGCTAGTCGTAATTTATTTTATTATTTCTATAATTGTGAATATTTCCATTTTGTTTAAACAGCTCTAGGCATCAGATCAATTTAACTAAAAAGGATGAAATATCCAAAAAAAAATGTATTTAGAATAGCCGCCTCACTCTCCTGTCCTGTCAGCCAGACAAGCTTCACCCTTCGTATCGTGTCTCTCCCAGAGGGATGTCCAGGGAGCGGGTGAACAGTCAGTTTCTGTAACACTTCTTCACCTAAGAAGTCAGGCAGTGCTCCTTAGGGAGTTTGGTGAAAATCTGTGCTCTTTGTGAGTCTGTGGCCATCTCTTCAACCATGTGATGTGTGTACATGATATGACCGTTTTCATACATTCTTTGGGGCTGCGAAGTAGTGACTTACATAAGATGTACCAAGTGTTTCTTTTCCAGAAGGTGAGTTCTACTCTTGGTATTGGGCTCACGTGACAGGTTTGAACCCAGAGACAATACGGCGTGTTGCGTTCTTTCAGCCCTTCCTTCATGTTCCTAGCTGTGTCCTCCATATCCTCAGGCCTTACGGACTTTACACAGGACCTTGCCCAGCTCCTTTGGTCCTCTCCTGGGTGTTCCCTTTTTGTCACGCGGACAATGGAAGGCCCAAAGAGAGTCAAGGATTTGGTTGGGGCTGCCATCTTGTACAGTGGTTCTCCCTTAGCTGCGGTTCCGCCTTCTGGGGTTTGTGTCACCTGCAGTCAGCCATGGTCTGGCAGCAGGTGATCCTCCTCCCGACGTAGCGTCAGAAGATCAGAAGTAGCCTGATGCTACATCAAGGTGCCTCCATCCTTCACCTCGCTTCGTCTCATCACGGAGGCATTTCCCCTCACATCAGCACCACGCGGAAGAAGAGTGCGTCACGGTAAGATATCGAGAGAGGGACCACGTTCGCATAACCTTTATGACGGTATCATCGTTCTAATCGGTCTCTTTTATTATTAGTTATTATCATTCGTCTCTTACTGCGCCTGATTTACAAATGAAACTTTATCATCGGTATGTATGTACAGGAAAAAACATAATCTGTGTCGGGATCGGTACTGTCCGCGGCTTCAGGCATCCACGGGGGGTCTTGGAACGGATCCCCTGCGGGTGAGGGGGCACCGCTGTCCTCTGCTTTCCCCAGGAAACTGGAAGCTCTTTGGGAGTGGAAATACTGTGTTTTCTCTGATGTCCTCCATGTCAGCTGTGATTCAGTGCTGGAGGCTTTGCAAGCAGTCACTGGAGAAACCGTTAATTGAATGAAGGGCATGTTATGAATTAGAAATCATACAAAGCATTACCATGTCATTACTCAGGACTGCCTCGGGATCATCGTTTGACTCCCTGTTCCTCTAATACCAGACATCATTGGAGCATGGTCTCGAATAGATCAGTCCTTCTTACCTCATTGTAACATGGCATCATTGGTTTCCAACCTTCTATTATGCAGTTTTTCCAATAGGCAGAAAAGTTGAAGCTGTACAGGAAATGGACTTGACCCCCACGTCACATGGTCCCATTACTTGTATTGTTGAGACTTGGAATGCCAGCCGAGGCCCTAGAGTTGAGGGTCTCATTTATATGAGGAAGACTGGAGAATTGGGGTTGAGGATAGTGGGGCAGAAGGTTAGAGCTAGGTCCGACAAGAGATGGGGAAGGAGGTTCAGAGCCAGGAATTGAGCAGTGCGCTACCTCTTACAAAGTACAGGGTCCTTGCGTTCTTTTTTTTTCCCCCCAAGATTTTATTTTTAAGTAATCTCTACTCCCATCATGGGGCTCAAACTCACAACCCCAAGATTAAGAGTCACGCTCTAGCGATTGAGCCAGCCAAGCGCCCCATGGGTCCCTCCTCCGTTCCAGTGGTTTTCACGTTATATTCCATAGAATCCTAGAATGCATAGAAATGTTGCAGAGGTTTCACCAACATTGGAATTAGACTTTTCAAAGTGTATTGAACTATTAAAAAAAAAATTGACAAAAAGCAACAGACCTATTCAACGGTGTATTGTAGTAAATTTTGACATGTTGGAGAACACTTACCAGTTGACTTGAAAATAAGTAAAGGTTATTCATGTCAACTTAAAATAAAATTTTGGATAACACCTATCTGTCATCCATCAAAGCCAGGGTAATATTTCTGTTACAGGAATGAAGACAAAAGGTCTTCAGCAAAACTGTTCCACTAAAGCCATGGTGTTAAGGCATTGGCCTGAGAAAGCTGAAGTTACAGTTTGGTTTCCAGTTACCATGAGCGCTTAGCCATCTGTTATATTTAGATTTTTTTTGTCTAGTACCTTTAGGAATCTGGAAACCGATGAGTATATGCTTTCAACTTGAAATGGCCATAAAAGGGGGAAAGGTAGTTAAGAGGCTGGAGGCTGGTTCCTGTGCCATCCCTCGGTTGGGGCCATGTGAATGGACTGGGGAACCTTCTCAAAGGTCTCTCTCTTGGCCCATAGCTCAAACTGCTCAACCTAAGTCTGAAGATGTATGTTTGCAGTATTGCAGTTTACGATGAGATTTTTCAGGGCTTCTTGGATTATGCCCGAAAAGCTTTACAATGGCTTTGGCAGATTCCTTTCAGATGGAGGCAGTGGTACTCACTGCCCTTCGTTCTGGATTGTACCGTGTTCTGTGCTGACCGTCTCAAATGCCTTTTGGAAGCCAGCACCTGCTTGTACGTGGCTGTGGTTGTGTTTTGAAATGTTTGCTTATCTATATTTTATTCTCCCCTAACATCTTACGATGAAGATTTTCAAAGTTGAAGTGGTTTTGTGGTGCACACCTGTATCCCCATCATTTTACTGTATTTGTTTGATCACAGTATCTACCCATCCCTCTGTCTATCCATAAATTCGTATTCTTTTTGGATGCATTTCAAAGTAAATGCAGTAGATTTCACCAGTTAAGTAGCTTTACGTATTTTACACACTTGGAGTCTGGCTTTTTGAACACTACGCAAATGTGCATACGTCGGCCTAGAGTCCTATGAAAGATGTAAAATAAATGCTCAGTTTTACTGGGAAAAAATTTAGAAGCCTTATTTTTAAAAGTAACAGATTTTCTGGAATTCTGGCATGGTGTTGGAAAAGAATACTGGTGTATTTTTAAATCTGAACTTTCTCGTGACTCAGACGTTACTGACCCCTAATAAAGAAGGGGGGGTATCCTTGTAAATTTTGTTTTCATTGTTGAGACAGGAGCCAGATAACTTCCACCTCTTACAGAGAGGCAGGAAAAAAAAAAAATAGAAATGTTATAAACAGCCAGTGTTGGTCACTCCAACAAAATCTATTTTATTTGGAAAGCAGAGGGGAGCAGTTAACTGGGGACTGAATTGGTCTATGCTGGATCCGATCCCAAACCCTGGTGTCAAGGTGTTAAGTGCAAATTATTAAAAAAACACTCTTGTTACAATTGGATCAGTGAGACACACACAGATGGAGATGAAAGATTTGAGTGTATGGCTTTTGCCCCTATTTGTACAGAAAGCACTCTACGTTCTTGCAAAGCTGTGTTGTTGTCCCCTTTATTCTCAGTCCCCAGAATCGTGTCCAGACGTTCTCCCTTGGCCCGGGGGGTTGACTGGGTGTATTTCCTTCTGGAAGTCTTCACTTGCGCTCTTGAGTTAGCTGGCAGATCCCTTAAAAGCATTTCCAAGCAGCTTTTCCCACTCCCCATAGGGGCTAATCCTGTAGCTTCCACCCCGGTTCCAGCTGCTGTGGTCCCCATCTCTGACCTTCCACGAAAAGTTAGTGTAGATGAACGAAAAGTTAGGATAGAAGATCTTTGGGGCGGGGAGTAGGTGGGGGATGTGGGTGGAGAACTGGGTGATTGGGTACATTTTAAATGTGTCAATAGAACTTGACTAGGACCAAATTATGCGTAGGGAGTTGTACAAACTTTACCAAGCTCCTCAGACAGACGCACTACCCTTTCAAGCTCATAAAAACTCCTTGGCACCATAGAACAATATGTACTTTGGTCTCGGAAGAGACCGTTAGGTCGCAGAGGTTTTTATCCCTCTCTACCACTGACTTGCTCTTTGGTTTTTTGGCCTGTTTGTTTGTTTTTTAAGGTTTTATTTATTTGACAGAGAGAGAAAGAGAGAGAGAGTGAGCACAAGCCGGGGCGGGGGGGCGGGGGGGGTGGCAGGTAGAGGGACAGGGAGAAGCGGGCTCCCTGCTCGCGGGACTCGATCCCGGGATCCCGGGATCATGATCTGAGCCGCCCAGGCGCCCCGGACTTGCTCATTGATCTCAGAAGGTGATGCTGCAGCTGATGAACTGTCTGTGCTCTGACAGAGCAGGTTACAACTGTGTCTAGTTTTTGTTACAGCTCAGGCGCTTGAATTATTTCATTAACATTTAGATACTATCATGAAGCAGGGTTAATTTTTGGAAAGGGTCGTCCCAGCTACGAATACTTTATGTTCTGTCGTCCACATGTATAGTTCCGTCTTAATTAAATAGTCCCACAGATCCGTTTAGAAGATGCATTTTCTCCCTGCAAAGCGTGTGTTTAAAACACATCGAAATTGATTAGACTGTGCACTTATTGCTAGCAGGAAGGCAGACAGACAGTTGTCTGTATTTATGATTAGGACAGGTGACAGGACTGGCGCTTCTATTCTTGGTTTGATCTCACCCCCCTCACTTAAGGCAAGACGCTTAATCTTTTTAATGTCTCAGTTTATCCCTCTATAACACCTGTAGCCTTCTTTCATGAAAACACTACCTGGGTTTATATATGGCATTTGAGGATGTGATAACAGTACGTGGCACGGAGGTTCAAATGACTCTGTAGAAATTATTTGTATGTTGAATGATGATCTTGACAAATTACTACTTACTACATTTAGAAAGTTACAGCTCTGGAGGGAATTGATATTTGATATTGTTGTCCTGTGTGTTCTAAGTTACCATCATAACAGTAGGAAAATAAACCCTGTCTTGGCTGTGTTACAAAGGGATTAACTCACTTCTTCAAGTTATTACTAAATCTCCAGCCCTTTCCACAACAGAAATAAAAAGTGCTCCTTGTTTTCTTTACTTTTTCTAGGATAGAAGTCTTCAGACTTCTAAATTCAGGGGTAATTTTTTCTGTCGTTGAGTGTTTTCCAAGTGATTCTCTTTGTGGAGACGGAAGGGTAAACCATGTCAGAGACTCAGAGCAACTGAAGTGTGCAGAGGGGGAGGGTATTATGCCTTTGATTTGTAGATCAAAGCGAAGCGCCAAGATTATGTGGAGCTTGCCTATTACACATTTGTTCCCAGCTCCTTGTGTCTTTGCAGAGAATGAAATCCGAACGAAATACAAGAGGATTAAAGAGCTAGACCCCAAGTAAAAGTGAAATGCCCGTATGACTACCTTCTGAATTCTCTCTCCTGGGAAGCGTGGGCTAACGAGAGGGAGAATCCGTGTCACGGAGGTTGTCAGTCTCTTTCTGATGATCTTGAGTCATCAGAAAGAGACTCGATTTTATGGTGCGTAATAAATAGGTGTATGTTTTTTGTGAAACTCGTGGGGTGTGAATCAGGTGGAAACTCATCCACTTGAAAAATGAGGAGACACTGCCTGCTTGGGTACAAAAGCCTGATCTATGTAGTATTTTTCTTTTCTTCGACAAATCTGTCCTTTCAGCGTTCCTTTTCAGTTCGGACAGTACCAGGGTGCAGATGATGGAATTCGGTTCCTAAAACAACCCGATAGGGATAGCAGGACAGGTATCAATGTCCCCATCGTATTGATGAGGAGGGAAAATGAACCAGCGGAGCCAAGGCTTCTCTCTGGGATTTCTGATTCCACGTCTATTGTTCGTTCCTTGAGTTAGAAAACAGTCAAGTCCACAAAACACTCCCTTGGTCTTTTCATTAAATGAAAGCTTAAAGTTAATTTCACTTTTATACTCTTGTCTCTCTTTTTACAAAGTTAACTTGTAATTGGCTTTGCAGTGGCTGAGCTCCTGAATTAAGCTCTTCTCTGCCCACTTCCTTATCCAATATGGGCTTCGGCATTTATTTGTGACATTAAACGAGTAGACAGTTTGAAGTGAATTAAAATTAAATCGGTTTTGTGATTTTTCTCATACTCCCGGTTTGCCGCGCTGAGTTGCCACAACCCTGAGACTGAGAGGATCCCTGTTTTAACATCTAACAGAAATAGCTGGGAGGCACACTTCTAAATCGATTTGCATTTATTACACTGATTTATAAACTTCTGCCCTGTTTCCTGACCTCCAAAGAGTTAATTTGTCAAGTGTCTGCTGTGAGGTTGGAGTGCGGTGCTCGGGACATTTCTTTCTCTCGTTGGTCTCAGCTGGTAAGTCAGGGACGAAGAGAACACGAGTCACCTGGCCTGGGGTTAGTGATGTGACCTTGGAAAAACAAGAGCCCATTTCAGGAAAGACCGACTTCTGAGGCCACAGACCTCAAGCTGCTCTCCTGCTTTCAAGAAGGAACACTCACAGGGTTCATTTAAAACCCTGCTACAGTTAGAGTCCAAAAAATCCCTGCCCGGTTTCTGTAACGAACGAGGCTGGCGTTTTGTTTTCCCAGCATGCAGTTTGAAGGTCAGACCTGTGAGTCAGAGCCGGGCACTCTGGTGGTGGTATGCACCAGGGACGCGTCCCGGGTCTAATCTCCCTCTAATCACCCGCCAGGCCTTGTGCCCGGCTCAGGTCGCTCCATCATAACCCCCTTTCGTTTTTAAAAATAGATAAAGAGGAGAACACGAACGTTTGAAAATCAGATACCATATGTACTTTTATAGCTTTTCAGCCCAAAGACTTGATGAACACCAAGTGCCTCATCAGTGTTGGGACAGGGACCCCCCCCCCGCCCCCGACGGCAAGCGATGTGGCGCAGTGCGGCTCGGTGTGAGCGTACGTGTACGTTGTCCGGATAAGTGTTTTGCTCCCTTTCTTGTTTTGTAATTCACTGGCGAGGCATTGTGGTTTGGTGCAAAGAGCACTAAACTTGGAATCAAAAACCACTTCCTGTCTGGGTGGCTTATTAACTCAGGGTAACCTTAGCATAGTTGGCATGGATTTCCAGATGGCATCCTCTGTGCGTGGACAAAAATAATCGGCCATTTCAGTAAGCTTTGGTGGGTGCCACCCGATCCACTTGAGAGACTTTCATCCTTTTCCTTTTTCTCTCTTGCTCCCTTGCAGCCCTTGTAAATCACAACTCTCGTGCATCCGACCCCCTGCTGGGTGCGAGAGGAAAGCAATCTGATTAAATGAACTTACTACTTTTATTAGTTGGTTCGTTGTTTGTACTAACAGACTGGGAACAACTTAAGTGTCTGTCAGTAAGGGACTGATGAAGACAGTCGTACTGTGTACCTTATGAAAGTAGGAAGCTCTTTATGCACTCACATGCAAAATTCTCAAAAATATATTAAGTCCAAAAGGCAAGGTGTAGAAGAGTATGTATAGTAAGTACATCACCATTACGTTTTTAAAAGGGGAAAAAGACAAAACATACACAGCTCCCTCTTTTCCTAGGCCCAGTATCTCTGGAACCATAAGAAGACCCTGGTGTTACCGGTGACTGAGAGAGGGAAGTGGGTGTCTGGGGATGGGCAAGAAAGGATGATTTTTCACTATATACTCTTTGTACCTTTTTAAAAAACACTTTAATATTTAAAAAATAAAGTATATCCATACACGAAACAGTGCTCAGCAGCAGCATTACTCATAATAGTGAAAAAGTAGAAACAGCTCCTGTCCGTCAGCGGACGAGTGAATAAACAGGGTGTGGTCTATCATCCACACAATGGAATATTATTCGGCAGTAAGATCCAATGAAGGGTCGTACGTGCTACGACATGGCTGAAACTTGAAAAGAGCAGGCTTAATGAAAGGAAGGCAGGAAGAAAAAAAAAGGAAGGCAGGCAGGCACAAAAGATCCCACACATCGTATGATCGCGTTTACATGAAGTGTCCAGAATCGGCAGTTCCACACACAGGAAGTAGATGAGTGGTTGCTGGGAGCCTTGGAGGAAAGGGGGGTGGGCAGGGAGTGACTGCTGATGGCCACAGGGTGTCTTTCTTGATGATGAAAATGTTCTGGAATCAGGTGAGGGTGATGTTTCCGCAGCTTTACGAAGATGCTAAAAAACCACCGCAGTGTACGCTTTGCAAGGATAAATTTTATGGTGTGTAAATTGGACCTTCATATGTGAACGGAAAAGCAACTTGGTGGAGTCACGAACATGGAAACTAAGAATCACTGTGAACCTGTGAAGCAGTGAACAGCTTCCTTACGTTCCCACCTAAGAAATATTTCCATAGTAAAATATTTCACATAGGGTCACTAATGATACCAGAGACCTTCTTATCCTTTAGCTACTTTCCCTGACACTCGCCGGTGATCTCATTTCATCGGGGAGTATTGGTGACTCAGATGAAGGAAGCCCTGATCCGTATAAAGGACTTGCGGTATGTGGGATCGAGGTGTTGTGGCTAGAGGCCTTCCCCGGTCCCTGCCCCTTGGACAGAAGGTCACGGCAGCTTTGAAAGGAGCCTCAGGGAATCGTGTGGACTAGTCTGCCCTTTCTCTCCTGGTAACTGGTCCCAGAGGGGCCCCCCCGTCCCTGTCCTGCCTCCCTGCTCCCAGGAGCCGCCCCTGTTCCCTTGCTTATATCCTCCTGGGTTGAGTTGAGTCGCAGGGTTTAAGGAGCCCTTCCTAAAAGGACGGGAGACCAGTGGGCCTGACAAACATAGCTCCTCTTCCCGCTCGTCGCTCGCCCTTCACAGGTCCTGTGGCGCTGCCGACTGTCCCCCCAGCAGGACAGTTCCCATCATGGCCGCTAGCCTGTCCGTGGGTCGGGCAGGTAACAGTGTTGTGTCAGAGTTCCCAACTCCGGGTGCTTAAACCCGAATTCCTCTTGGGGTGGGCGTGGGAGGTTGACCACAACGTGTCTTTGGTCAGGAGCGGGGTAGACGATGCGTCTTTCAGTTCCGCCAGCCCCTGAGACCTCAGGCCAAGTCTCCCCACACACCGGCTTACCTCAGGTCGGCTGCTGAGCCCTTCCTCTGAGTGGCCTAGTAAGATAGGTGGGGTTTTTGTTTTTGTTTTTTTTTAAGATTTTATTTATTTATTTTAGAGAGAGCACGAGTGGGGAGAGGGGCAGAGGGAGAGGGAATGGGAGAGACTCCGAAGCGGACTCCCTGCTGAGTGCGGAGCCCGATGCAGGGCCCGATCCTGCATCGATCCTGCATCGATCCAGGCCATGACCTGAGCCAAAACCAAGGGTCAAACGCTCAACTGACTGAGCCACCCAGGCGCCCCTAAGACAGGTCCTTGAGACCCATGCCCTTGGCATTCATTCAGAATTAATTCACATAATACATACAGAACTAAGCTATGTTATGGCCGGAGCTACTGTTTCTGATGGTAAGAAATTTTTCTTTCTTTCTTTTTCTTTTCTTTTCTTTTCTTTTCTTTTCTTTTCTTTTCTTTTCTTTCTTTTCTTTCT
>NW_023270175.1:25480444-25518078 GCF_011800145.1 Mirounga leonina
TTTTCTTTCTTTTCTTTCTTTTCTTTCTTTTCTTTCTTTTCTTCTTTCCTTTCTTTCCTTTCTTTCCTTCTTTCTTTCTAGAATGAGAGAGAGAGCATGAGAGTGGGGAGGGTCAGAGGGAGAAGCAGACTCCCCGCCGAGCAGGGAGCCCGATGTGGGACTCGATCCCGAGACTCCAGGATCATGACCTGAGCCGAAGGCAGTCGCCCAACCAACTGAGCCACCCAGGCGCCCCAAGAAATTTTTCTTTTGCAGGAATCTGCTGCTCAGGAATCCTCACTTGTTTGTAGAGTATAATTGAATAAACAGCAGCATATAGTGCTTACAACAACCCTATTAACATAGGTGCTCCTGTCATCCCCATTATACAGAGGGGCAAACTGAGTCACAGAGAAGTTAAGTAGAATTTGCTGGCACACAGCCAGTAAGCGGTGGAGACAGGATTCGATTCTGGACGTTCTGGCTCCAGAGTCCGTGCCCTTAGCCACTACACTGTTCCCCTGAACCTTGAGAAAATAGGTAGAGCCCTATTAAACTCCGGGCAAATCCCATGTTGTTCGTCTTAGAACGATGTTAGTTGTTCAGACAATCTCATACAAAAATTAAGACTTGACTCCTTTCACGGAAGCCCTCAAAAGTCCTCACGGCCCAGTCTACACCATTTGATCTGCAATCCCTCGAACGCGGTGGAGCCCTTGCCCTGGCCCCTGGTCTCCTTCTCCACACCTGAGACCAGCTGGGCCCCTCTACGCTTGGTCCACATTCACGTATTTGTTTTCTTTGATGATCACACCGCTCGAAAATGAACAAGGAAGGCTGGGATTTGAGGTAAATGTGAGGTAGTCTTTCCAAGCGTGTGACCTTTGGTGGCTTCTGCCACTCTGGCTGCAGACTCCTTCTCGTGTTCTCTTTGCCGGACTTTGTGTTCCCGTCATTCTGTTCACGTACCCGCTGCCTGGCATGGCGAGCGCACTGCTTGACTTCAGGAGCTTTGGAACGACTCACTCGTGCTCCTGGTGTGTCAGCTGTTGTAGGTGGCCCCTTTGCTCCTCCCTCAGCCTGGACCTTCCCTGTCTTGGCTCTCGCTCGGCTGCTCCGTCCCGGTCGCCGCAGCTGAGGTGTCTGCTCTCTGATGAGACTCCTGGCGTAGCACGAGAGAATCCGCAGACTGTTCCACCTGCAAATCATACAGCCGTCCCTGAGTCTGGAGGTCTGTGACCCAGACACCTAGCCTCTGCTGATGACTCTCTGAAGTCAAGGGACCGTAAACTGCATCCCCAAGTTTGACACTGGCGTGACTGAGCAGGGCACCGGGGGCCTGGACGCTCAGGCTCTAGATCTGGAGCTGCCGCTAAGTCCGTGAGGCAGGTCGTGTCCCGTCTCTGGGCTTTCGTTTTCCTGCCTGTCAAAGGGGGTGGCTGAGCCAGGTCATTTCCAAGTCTTTGTGAAGGTGGCATCTCGCACAGACCCCGCCCGCTAGACTCTGTCCTCACCGTGCGCAGACTGACAAGAGAAAACAAGCTACCCTTTGGGGCAGTAAGGTCGTGGCAGGCCGCCCACAAGGTCACACTGGCCTTTGCTCTGGTATGAGGCCTGTCCTTGCACACGGAGTAGCTCTTGCCACAGAAAGCAGTTCACGTTTGCCCTCTCAGACGTGAATCACTGGGGTCCACCACCCTCCCAGGTCTGCCTGTGGGTGTGTGCTTCGAATCTGGGTTGCGACGCTGCTCAGGCAGCCAGATCATGGCCCTTGGGAAACCCGGCAGGGGGGCACCCAGTGAGGCCTTCACCCTGATGTCCTTCGAATCCTCCAGAAACCTGGATTGCCCTCCCTCAGTCAACGCGGTTGCCTAACAAAATGTGGACTTCCTGAGTGACCCCCAGATCCCTGCTTCATCTCCTTCTCCTGTGCTCCCAATGCCACTCTGTACGCCATGACCAAACCCCGCAGAGCCACTCAAAAGGGTTTCTGACCTTGGCCCTGAATTCCAGGGCCGCACCAATGCATGGTAAGGTAGCATAATAATTACAGTCTTTTGGTAAATGAAGGCAGGATGTATGTTACTAGGTGAGGTCTCCCATCAGGAAGCAGGGCTCATGAGGTCCTATGAGGACACCTCTGGTCAAGGGAGTCGATCCCAGTTAGCAGCATTAAGAATGAAGGGATGGGGGGGCGCCTGGGTGGCTCAGTTGGTTAAGCGGCTGCCTTCGGCTCAGGTCATGATCCTGGAGTCCCAGGATCGAGTCCCGCATCGGGCTCCCTGCTCGGCAGGGAGTCTGCTTCTCCCTCTGACCCTCCTCCCTCTCATGCTCTCTGTCTCTCATTCTCTCTCTCTCAAATAAATAAAATCTTTAAAAAAAAAAAAAAGAATGAAGGGATGGGAGCTTATTCGAGGTCCTGTCCTCTCCTGTTGTGGATATTAATCAGCTGGGTAAATTATAGACTAGGGTCACGGAATGTTTAGCCCTGGAGCATCTATCAGAGGCTTGAAATGTCCCTAACAGGTGGGCTCGGTGAATGCCAGGACTTAGCATGATTGAAAGGGTGTTTTGAGTCATGGCACATGGCAACATGGAAATAAAACAGATATATCACAAGTGGGTGGTAGAAATAGACTGGAAGAGAATTTTAACACCTAAAATATGACAAAGATTTATCCCTGCTAGCTTCTCAGTTTCATGAAACATTTATTTTCATCTGATCTGAGATTCTGCATTCACGTTACATATTTCCTTCTAAAACTTTTCTGGTTTCTGTTTGTTTGCTTCTATCATCTTCCTGTTTATTTACTCCTTTAAGTGTCACTTCATTTTTTATTTTTTAAATCTGAGGTCCTCGTTTTGGCTTACTTTGAAAATCATTTGTTCAGCATTGTCCCGATGGCGATTTCTGGTCAGAGGCCCATGAAAATATCTATAGGATGTGGTTGGGATCATTCCTACATCTTGGTGAGGGTCTTAGGATGGGCAGATTCTGGGGGCAGGAGACATTGAAAACTCTTCCTAATCGTAGAATGACATTTTCAAAAATCAAATGGCGCAGGCCATGGCACGTGTGTCAGTTCATCTCCAAGTGAGGATTACCAGGAAACCGTGTAAGCCCTGCTTGGTCAGTTGTGAGGGGGACAGGTCTTCTCTGGCGTGATGAACATTTTCGAGGTGCTTGGCTCTGTACAGGGTCTTCGCTGCCTGTAGCTTGCCCCGTTGGTGGTAGGCCTTCCCCTTTCCCGGGGTCCCCTCTTCCTTTGCCCTGCAATTCAGGGGGCCTTTGGGGAGGCGCAGTTCTGGGGGTTTGCTTTCATTTGGATCTTGTATGATGAAGTTGCCCCCCATGTGGTTCTTGGCGGGAGGGGGACTCCCTCCTTTTACTCCTTGATGTGTTTGCCCCGAATTGTGACATTTAAGCGCAGTGACTTTGCAAAATTTGACTTGTCAGTAAGAAAAAGTCCTCTTCCCACCCTAAAGATTGCCAGGAGCATAAGATGGCTGAAGCTGTACTGGGCCTTTCCTGGCAAGAGCACACAGGACAGGAGATACTCCGGAGAGCGCGACGTGGAGTCCCGTCATATCATAGTGCATGACTAGATGCCCGAAGCTAGCAGTTGGAGTCACTCAGTAAAATCGTTGGCGGAGGGCCGAGTGGCCGGACAGAGTTCTCTGGAGGAAGAAACCCCGGTTACAGTGTTTTCACCAGTGGTGGGCATGGGGGGGACGAAGGTGGATGTGAGAAATGGCTACTTCGGAGCCACCGGTGCCTGCGCAGACCCCATCCCACGTGGTTATCAGGCTCTGGCCTCTGGCGGTCATCGGCTGCATAAGTTTTCAACCATCTGGAAATTTCTGTGGTCAAAGGAAACTATAGGGAAGGGAGGAGGGCGCCCACCAGCCAGGCTGCGAGATGAGGAAGCTCCCGCGGTGGGGGCCACCCGGATCACCGCCTTGTAGCTCCCAGGGGTGTGGTGTCCCTGACGTAGAGGGTGCAGGGTTGGGTTGCCCCGTGGGACATGCCCACAGACTCGACTCCCCCGGCACCTCACGGGCAGGCCCATGTGTCTCTCGACGCGGCAGCTCGGATCATCCCCTTAAAGCGGGGAGCCGTGGACCTCTCAGAAGGACCTCCTCAGAACGTGCCAGACACACAGCCACTGTTCCTCACGCCGGCTCTGCCTCCCAGCCCCCCCCCCCCCCCCCGTGCCCTGCCCGCCCGCGTCCCTCGTAGCGCTGCTTCGTCGTCCCGGGCCCATCGCCTCGGCTGCAGCCGCCCGCCCGGCCCTCCGTGTCTCGCCCCATCATCGGGCCAGCAGTACCCTTGCAGGCTCTCTCCCTGCGTCCGGGCTCCCGTGCTCCGAGGCTCCTTCCTCCCTCCCTGTCCCCCTGCGTCGGGCGCCCGGCGGCCGCAGCCCTCCTGATGCCTCGGGCGCAGGCCCCGCGCGCTCCCGCTCTGCTCTCGCCGGGCCTGTCTCTCAGCCGTCCTTCGGGGACCGGGCGCCAGGTCCTCACATCCACCGCGTCTGTTCCGAGCCCCCCCCCCCGCCCCCCGCAGAGCTCGGCCGGTGCTAAGTCGCGGGGCCCCTCATGTGGGCGGGGCGGCCGCCGTGCCCTGCCTCGCGCTGACAGTCACCGGAGCACTTGGAAGAAAGGACTGCCTCGCGCGCTGGCGCCGCATAGTAGGACGCCGCCGGGGGTTGGCCGTATAGAGGACCTGAGGGCGGGGGCTGGCGTTTCTGCAGTGGCCCCCAGTGTAGGCCCCAGCTTCACTGCGGAGCGGTCGGAAGACAAAAGCGTGCGGCCGGCCGCCTCTGAAGCGAGGGGTTCTCGGCGGATGGCGTGCGAGAGGCGGCTTGGGGGTTTGCGGCCTGCCGCTCCCCGAACCGCCGAACCGCCGTCGGCCGGCCGCCGGGCCGTGGGGGCCTGGAGGGCCGCGACGGGGCCCTCGGGCGGTGAGCAGAGCTGTTCGGCGGGCGGCCCCCGGCCCCCGGCCCCCGCGGCAGTAAATGAAGGCGCTTGGCAGGCAGCACGGCGATTACGGAGCAGATGATCAACCATCACACCGTTCGCGTGTCACGAAGTCGCCTCGGACGCCAACGGAAGCAGCGGCTGTTCTGGAGCCGGCTCGGTGACCGCCAAGGTTTGCGGAGCCCTGGCGCCAGGCCGGGCCGAGTCACGGCCGTCCTCAGGACAAGCTGTTCGTCGCCTCACCAAGGAAGGGCCTTTTCGGGTTTGGTTTCGCGGAAGCTGTAGTTGCGACTCGGGGCCCCCGGCGGCGGGGACCGCTGTGGGCGCAGGTCGCGCTCGGCCTTCCCGAGGCCTGGCACGGCGGGCGGGCTGCCGCTGGCGGGGCCGCAGCCCGGCTTGTCCTCGGCCGCCGACTGCTTCCGGTCCGGAAGGCGCTCTCTGCTTCGGGTATGTCCTCTGGGGTCTCGGACAGAAGCGCTTTCTGTCCGCCCGCCGACTCGCTCAGCCTGTCCGCCCGTCCGTGCTCGGTCGGCACTTGGCGGGGCGCCCCCAGAGCGACGGCCCTTGCCCGGCTGCGGGGCTTGAGGCCACAGCCGGCCTCCCCGGGCAGGCTCTGCCGCAGGACGCACCGCGCTAACACCGAGTTTCCCGCTCGTGGAGGTTAGTCACGTGCTACGACGCGCGCGCGTCCGCCAGGCGACACGTGGCCCTTTATATCGCTGCAGGGAGACCGGCCGCTTGGGACAACACACAGAGCGTTTCGTCAGGCCGCTGAGAAAGGGGCCGCAGCGCGTTGGGGGGCACAGGGCCACCCCCCTTCTCCCAGGCTGATTCCTGGACACGACACGTGATAAATGTGCCTGCCACCTCCCAGCTTTTGTTGTTCTGGCATGTTCCAGCTAACTGGGACTTACAGCTTCAGCTGTCTTTTATTTTTTTTTTATTTTTATTTTTTTTTAAGATTTTATTTATTTATTTGAGACAGAGAGAATGAGAGAGAGAGAGCACATGAGACGGGGGAGGGTCAGAGGGAGAAGCAGACTCCCCGCCGAGCAGGGAGCCCGATGTGGGACTCAATCCCGGGACTCCAGGATCATGACCTGAGCCGAAGGCAGTCGCTCAACCGACTGAGCCACCCAGGCGCCCTCAGCTGTCTTTTAGAATAACTTTTTCAGGGGCCGCTGGGTGGCTCAGTCGGTTAAGCGTCTGACTCTTGGTTTTGGCTCAGGTGCTGATCTCAGGGTCTTCAGATCGAGCCCCACGTCGAGCTCTGGGCTCAGCGGGGAGGCTGCTTGAGACTCTCTTTCTCCCTCTCCCCGTCCCTCCCCCTGCTCATGTGTTCTCTCTTTTTTTTAAAAAAAGATTTATTTATTTATTTGAGAGAAAGAGACCATGAGCGAGGGGAGGAGCAGAGGGAGAGACAGAGAGAGAGAGAGAGAGAGAGAGAGAAAGACACAGCAGACCTCCCTGCTGAGTGCAGAGCCCACCGCGGGGCCCGATCTCACTACCCTGAGATCACAACCTGCGCCGAAACCAAGAGTCGGTCGCTTAACCGGCTGCCCCACCCAGGCGCCTCAAGAATAACCTTTTCGGGGCGCCTGGGTGGCTCAGTCGTTAAGCGTCTGCCTTCTGCTCGGGTCCTGATCCCAGGGTCCTGGGATCGAGCCCCGCATCGGGCTCCCTGCTCAGCGGGAAGCCTGTTTCTCCCTCTCCCTCTCCCCCTGCTTGTGATCCAGCTCTCACTGTGTCTCTCTGTCAAATAAATAAAATCTTTAAAAAAATAATAATAATAACCTTTTCATTAAACACTTGAAGAGCATAAGAATCGTAAAACTCATTCATTCACGTACCCATGAAGCATTTCTGGCTCGGCTGCTGTAGGCTGGAAAGAGGAAGACAGTCAAGCCCAGCCCGGCCCCCAGCCTGCTAGGGGAGGCACAGAATTGCACTGAAACCGGTGACATGCACTAGACAAGGCAGCGTCTATAAGGTACCGAGCCCAGGGCCTGTCCGTGAGTGAAGGTCGGATGCCTTTCTTGACGTTCAGTGGCCAAAGACACTGTCTGAGCTCCAGGTGGGACTGTGTTTTGGCTTTATATGAGGCTTGCCGAACACTTTTTGCTGCTTTTAATTCGTTTTTCAACAGTTAGTGTGGGGAATACACTGGGGAAAGCGGATAGAGAGTGGGGACGGGGAGCATGGTTGCAGTTTTCAATAGGGTGGTCCAGTGAGACGTCCCTGAAAGTGACTTGGAGCAAAGCCTGGAAGGAAGTAGAGGAGCACCCGTGGGAGGCTCCATGCTGGGGGGACGGGTGTTGGGGCCCGAGGTGGGGCGTGTCTGGAGGGTGCAGAGGCCCGCAGGGAGGCCAGGGTGAGGCCGGAGTGAAGGGCGCGAGGGGGGCGGGGATAAGGGCAGAGAAGGAACCGGCTCGGGGTCCTGGAGGGACTTCCAGGCCATCCTCCAGCGGTTACAACATGTGAGGTTACCCTCTTCGTTTTCCTCCGTGTTTTTACTTTTGTCGTCCCTGAGACTGAAAAGCAGGAGATTTCATTTGTGGGACAAAGTATCTTCCTTGTGTACGTGGCGGGTACACACGCGTCTGTCTCTCGTCTGTGTGGCTAGAATCGCTCTGTCACTGTCGTGCTGGTGTCTGGGACATACCAAGGAGGACGTAGATAATGCCCCTGATCTCTGTGTTCCTGGCGTCTAATGCCTTCTGATTACACTGGTTAACAGAAGTCTGTCTCTTAACAGTTCTTTCTATCATTAGCAGCCCCAAAATGAGGGCCCGGTGCAAGCTGTTGAGGCATACAAAGTGGATTAATAAGGGTGGCTCAGCGTTAAGCTATGCCAGGGCCGAGTCCAAATTTTATTCCGGTACAGGGATGACTTTCTCTGTGGCCTCTCTGGCTCTGGAGCTAATTTGGAGGCTGAGTAGCTCCACAGGTATTTATATGTAGTGCTTGGTATTTTTACTGGGTCCTATTCTTCTCCCTTGGATCACCTAAAATGGTTAAGAATTTTCTAGCAGGATTAAGGTTGTGATCTCTGGGGAGGGGTGGGCCATCTGCTCTCGGTTATTTTTGTGTTAGCCGCTTCCCCTTAAATGTATGTTCACAAATGAGCCACAGCCTTATCGGCTGGGGTCGAGGGAAGACGGGTCTAGGTGCCGCTCCCGCACTGGGCCTCTGAGCCATGGCTTCCCACAGACACTCAGGTAAAGCTTCCGATTCTTTATCTTCTGTCGAGCACAGTTTTGTTGGGGCAGTGGATCTGTCGCTCGACTAAAAGGTACTTTTTGATGAAATGATTTTAGGCTTGTCTAGAGAGTCCGTCAGTCCTAGCTCATCTCTGCTCTGTCCTGGCTTTCTACAGAAGTGCTGTTGTTGCAGGGACAAAAGTCAGCGTGAGGGGCTTGTTGTTGTTGTTGTTTTGTGGTTTTGTTTTGGTTTTTTTTTAATCTAAACTTAACGACTGCAGTTTACATTTTTCAGGACATCCTGTGAAATTGCAAGAGATTGTGCGAGGAAAGAGTTTGCGGGGCTGGGGGGGTAGCAGTTCCTTGTCATTTGTAAGATAACGAGTGTTGATCTTGACTGCTTTAAGTCGAATTTAGGGTGTGTAGGCAAGGGCAGAGGTGTGTAGGCAAGGGCAGAGGTGTGTAGGCAAGGGCAGAGGTGTGTAGGCAAGGGCAGAGGTGTGTAGGCAAGGGCAGCTGAATGTGGAGCCGGAGGGAGAAAGCCCGTAACGACTCCCCACATCTTCCCCTTCCTGAGCGATGTGGTGAGTCCTGCCGCCTCTCGAGGCAGCTATGATCCTCTCGATGTGGCAGGTTAGGGATTGTTCTTACAGAAAAGGGGCCAACATTTCAGAATCTCCAGACCGTCATGACCATGAGAGTCGTCGTCTTGTTTTGTAACCTGGTGTGAAGGCAGCCCTTCGGCCGTGGGCGGACAGCCGCGGAACAGGGCCGAAGGGACTGAAGGACAGACAGGCCAGCCTCCCCAGAAAGCCCGGCGCTCTGAAGTCACCCTGCTTGCCTGTCTCTCCTCCAAAGCCAGGAATGTCGCTCTGGCTCTTTTCGCCCTCTGCCTGAGTAACGGTCCCCTCTCTCAGAAACAGGCAGGCACTTTGTCCTGTCTCCCGGCTTTCAGATTACGGGACAAAGTAGTGTTTGGTGGCAGTCTTTTAGAAGAGTGATTTTCGAAAACTTGCAGTTGCCCATCAAAATGTATTTTATTTTATTTTTTAAAGATTTTATTTATTGGCGAGAGAGAGAGCACAGAGGAAGAGGGAGAAGCAGGCTCTCCTCTGAGCAGGGAGCCTGATGTGGGGACTCTATTCCACGGCCCGGGATCCCGACCTGAGCCGAAGGCAGACGCTTAAACGCTTAACCACTTAACCCACGGAGCCACCCAGGCGCCCCTCCCATCAAAATCTAAATACTGAGAATACTTTGGGAAATTTCTCCTCAGGTGTTTTAAAACAAATGCACTGCAGTGCATTCCGTGCTTTAATGAATTAATATGCAGTGTCTTTCTTGTCCCCAAATGTTGAAGAGCGGTCTGTCCCCCCACCCCCCCACCCCCAGGAGCCATTTTACAAACCTGGTACCACATGCCTGAGATTGTGATAATCAGTCAACATACACATTCTCCGGGTGCAGGCGAACTATTCAGCTGTACCAGTTGTTCCAGTGGACCTTGAACATGTGTTAACTGGTAGAGTAACTCCCCGTTTTGTCCACTAATTAAGTGACAGATTAGGGAAATACATTTAAAAGGTGACCTGTTTACAACATACCCAACCTCTGGTTTTACTTTGCACCAAATCCAGACATGATTCTTGCTTATATAAATCTGGAGACCATAACCGTGACTAAATTAGATTATTGACACCTTTTAGATGATTTTTAAAACCAGGGGCTATCATTTTGTATTGCATTAAGCTTATGGGTCTGTGAAAGCAGACGAGAGAGAAGTCCTCACAAGAAGAAAAACGCACGTTGCCCTGAAATGGGTTTTGTTATGGACTCATTAGAGGTTCAGATCATTGGATCCGGATCCATTTTTAGTGGCCGTCCCTAGACCGAGAGGACATTTCAAGGACAAGAATTTATACTTTTGTTATTGAACACTTCCAGTCTGCAAAATTATGTAGATTCGGTTCCTTTACCCTTGGCCTTGCAAGTGGAGGCCCAGGCTGGGGGTGTGGATGGGGAGGGAAGTAAGACCATTTGGCCTGTTATTATGGCCATTAAGTTCCCTTCGCCTGCCACTGCCCAGTGGCTCACACCTACCCAGCAGTCTTTTTGGGGGGGGGGGTTAGGGATAGAAAATGCCATGGTGGGGTGAGCGAGTAATCAAACCGGGTTGGGTTCTTAAAACAACCGAAAAATGGCAGTCAGAAGATTTGGTCAAGCGTGAAACGTGAGCGCTGTGTACTTCTGATGACCACCCAACGGCCGCCAACGACTGTACCACAACTAGGGAAACTAAGAACCTGTGTTCTGGGGCTGCCTCGTTTGCCCGTGAGAAAGATGGAAGGTGCTCACCTAATAGGCGCAACCTCAAGAAAAGCTTCGCGTCTGGCCGAAGTAGGACTGGGATTAGAACCCGGCCTGGTGGAAGTTCAGCGGCACATACTGGTTGTTGAATAATCTGTCCCACCCTCCTGTTGCCACATGGAATCGAAACCTGCATATCCGTGACCCAAAAGAGATTAATGGGTTTTTCTCTAAATGTACAAGCGAAGTTGCAAGTAGCATTGAATCATTTCGTACATGTTCTGTTTTTAAGGGAAAAAAACCACTTTCTGATTTTCTGTGAAATTCTCTGAAAGACTCCTTTTCAGCCATGACTCACGAACTCCGTCTCGTCGCAGCAAGTTAGGTATTTATCCCCAAATGTCTGACGACACCCCCAGGTGCCTCGGTACGTCTGCCGTACAAGTGTCCTATTCATCGGCGACGGCCTCGCTCCGCGTGTTGAATGTTCTCAGGAAAGCAATATACCCTTTCTTTGGAAGCCAGTATTTATACACGGGGTGACTAACGGACTGGTATGTTGGACTTAGCAATTAACAGACCAGAAATAACCCGATTTTCCCCCCCTCTGGGTGGCAGTTCATCGTTCACACGGCACGTTATGCCACGCAGGGAAAGCACGTCGAAGAATGTTGCTTTGCCCTAATAGTCACAGTTTCCTTAAATCTTCCAATTTTGAGCCTCTCGGCCATGAGGGGGGAGATGGACATTAGCAAGAACTACGTGAGAAAATCCATATAAAAACACAAGCAAGGTTATTGAGTACAAATTGAATCTTCTCTAATGAGACGCTTCTCCGATGCGTACGTGATGACATCAAAGCCAAAACTTCTCTTTGAGACCCTGAGGTTTATGTGGGCACCTCTTAGCATGTTGGATGTAGTCCAGGACTTTTCTGAAAGAGGAAGCTTACTTACTAAGTGAGGAACGATGTGTCTTTTGAAGCAGGCACGGCAAGAAAGTCAGCCTGCCGTCTTGGAATCAGTCTCTAAAATGCGATCAGCCAGTCACGTTTCCAGCCGCATTTGAACCTACTACGTCTCTAAAGGACTGAGGGTCGGACATCGTGGTCCCTTAGGGTGGCAGGAGCTGTGCCCCGGTTTTTAAAAACAAGTATTTGTTATAAAATGCTTTGAACGAAAGAGGTTTTAGGAGCTTAGTGGTGGTGACTTACCTCCCCCCCCCCCCCCGTCCCCCCCCAGCCCCCGGGTGGGAGTGGGGGGGACGAGCCCGCCCCCCCCCCCCCCCCCCCGGGCTCCTGGGGTATTTGCAAACTTCTTCGGTGCTAGAGAAACCTCATTCCTGCCTCCGGATGCGGGTCACACCTCGGAGGCTAAGATTAGCCCCCGAGCTGCCGGAGGGCAGGGGCGGGCAGAGGGCTGCAGGGAGGGAAGTCGCTTTGTAGCCTGTGCCCGTGTGATGACTGATGAGGCGCCCTTTCCCAGATAAGGACAGCAGGTCGGGGGAGGCAGATCTGGAAGTTTGGGGAGCTTAGAAGGCTTCAGATTTCACGTCCTTAGAACTGGGGAAGGGGATAAGGGGGAAAAAAAAAAGTATCCCCTAAGAGAGAAACGCCTTAAGTGTATGCTAATTCAGCAAGATCAAGGAGAGCCCCGAAGAAGAGGTAGAACGGTATCTTCATTTCTGTCCGTTCTGTGATTTCTGACAAAGGGGAAACAAAGGGAGGCACCAAGCGTCTCTCTCTGGTGAAGTCCGAGGTTCCCTGTGGCTCATTTTCCGGGAGCCCCCACACCAGAGCGCTGGCATTGGCTTTGAGGAACCTCTGTGCATTGTCACCGGCGGGCTGCTTTCTCAGAGTCGTTAGCCGATCCGAAGATGAGCGGGAACAGGATGCCTTGGCCCCCCCGTCCCCCCCCCCGTCCCCCTTCGTGCTTCACGCCGAGGAGCGCTCTCGTCAGCAGGAATGTTCCACGGCAGCTTCCTCCTGAGCACGCTGCCGTGAAGGCTCGAAACCGTTGGGGACCCAGGAATCCTAAGTTTAGAAAAACATGAGGCAAGCCAATTCAGGTTACCCTGGAGCTCGACTTCATTGGACTCGTTGCAAAAAAAAAAAAAAAAAAGTACTAAAGTTCATGAATTTGACATCAGCATTGTTAACATGCTTTCAGTGTTTGCAGCCTGTTTACTTATTAGGCAATAAAAGCCAACGTTCCTAGAAGTGCCTGTTTTATCTTGACAAATACGTGTTTCTACACACACACACACACACACACACACACACACACACGGAAAAGGCTTGAGCCAACCGTGGAAACCAGCTCTGAAGAGGATGTGCCCTTTGAAGTCTGGCCATGTGGGTGCAGACTCTGGGTCTAAGTGTGCAGCGCAGGGGGATAGAAGATGACCCCGGGTTTCCATGCTACAGAAAGAAAAAGTAGTGATGCCTAAAAGCCAGGACTCGAAAGCTCTAAGACGTAGGACTCTCCACAGCGGCACCATTAATTCGGGGTGACTTGTTAAAGCCTCCTTTGGCTCCGTTCAGGACCCTGTTAGGACAGGGACCAAGAGCGGGGCGAGCAGCAGCGTTGACAGGCCTCCACTTGCAAGCCACTCGGGGGCTGGCGTGTTCAGCTGGGGAGCCGTGCGTCATTTCACCAGCTGGACGCGTACAAACTCCGAGCGCGCCGTGTTCTAGAACCATGCAAGTAGCCAGGGAAGAACTTGGCCTTGGTACAGGGACGGTTTCAGAGTATGTGGTTCTGCAGTGAGGAGGGCTTGGCAGCTGAGATCTCTCTGGTACCGTGAACCCGCAGTGGTTTTCCTTCTCCCCGAAGCTGAAGCTCCGCATACCTGAGCGCACCGCCCTGCGCTTTCTTGCTGGCGGTGGTTCGACACGGAACCTGCACTCGGGCCATCAAGCCGGGAGAGACGGGAGCCCCGTCAGGCGGAGCTCTGCCTGGAGCTGCCGCGTAGAGACACTTGGAGGCCATTTCCTCTTCGGAAGACGGCAAAAGAGTGATAGGAAGAGGAGTGAGGCTCCAAGTTCGGTTCTAAATAGGGACTTCAGTGAGGGAGGAGGAGGGAAGTGCCAGTGCCGTCCAGGAAGATAGTGTCTGAAGGGCTGAGGCAGCCATGATTACTCGCCACGCAGGAAGCCAGTGCCGTCTAATCTCACAAATGCTGATTTCCTGCCAAATGGCCTTTAGGAGCCCCTGATAATTGAATTTCCTGGCATTTACTGTTACTGGAGATTTAGTTGGTTGCTCTACTCCGCTCTTAACAAGAAAGCAGGTCTTTGTTGAGGGCACAATTTCCATACGGAAAAGCTAGTCGGACGAGGATTTTATGTGCCATGTGAAAGACCAGCAAGAATGAGTGGAGGAGAGTGATTTTCAGCTGCTCTCCCTGGGACAGGCACTGTTTTCTGTCTGCACAGAGGCTAATGGCTCTTTAAAAGCTGCCTGCGGTAAACAGTGCGCCGTTCAGGGACACAGACCTTGGTCTCAACTGTGTTTCTACGGTTCCTCTCTAACCCGATTACGCAAGGGAACATCCCGGTTTTGTTTTGGGGGAGAAAGTGCCACTAAGGACCATTCTCTGGTCTCGATGACTTGGCACAACCGCCTCGGGCAACTGTCTTTGCCCAGGAATGCCACCCACTCGCTTTCAGTCGTTCACTCCCTGGGGCTGAGGCGGTCTGTGCAAGGGCCGGCCCGAGCGGGGGCTGCAGCTGGCCCAGAACATTCTGCCCGTCCACGGTGCGATCTGCTTTGTTTGGAGGCCAGCTTCTGAAATGCACCCAGTTCTGAGTGAGAGTTCACCAGCCTTGGCCGAGGCGGGCTCCGAGACGCAGGGTGTGGTTTCCTTAGCTCACTCTCTGCTATTTGGTTGTCTGTGGCAACGGGATCCAAACAACTCGGACATGTGTTTGTATAAAAAAAACCGGGAATGGGACCCAAAGTGGGAGTCTAGGACCGTTCAGCTAGTGGAAGAGCCGCGGTGAGTACTGGGCAGCTGCTCGTTCGTCTCCCCTCGTTCTGCCTCTGGATTCAGCTGGGATACTTGCTAGCACAATAACCGTGCTTGTGGGTGGTTGAAGAAAATTCTCTCCATTCTCGTGCTCCCTGTGCAAATTAAATAACTGCTATCTACTTACCCACGTAGGGTTCTTTTTCGGGGGGGGGAGCGGGGAAGGTTAGCGTATGTTTCAAGAAGTTGGGAGCTAATGCAAACTCACATTGGGTACCTTTTTGGTGGCAGGAGGAACAGAGTGCCTTAGCCGGGCTTGCGATTGCAGACGTGGGGTCTGGGGTCTGGGGCAGGGAGGGTGCGGGGGGCCGGGGGACAAGGGAAGTTGTTCCATATGAAGACAGTGGAAGGGGTTCTTGGAATGATCAGCTTAACGCTTTTTAAAAGCCTTTCTCTCCCCGCCCCATCGTACTTTCACGCTGCAATTTTTAAAACCGCAAATGTCCGAAGTTAGTAACACTTCGTTGACTCTCGAGCCTCACTTGCTCGAACAAAGGGGGGGGGGGGGCTTGATTTTGGTGTGTCACAGAGCGGCACATCACGGCACATCACCGTGACAGGCGTTCACGGTACCGACGGAGAATGCCGTCGTGAGACGGTCTCTCTGGGGTGATGGCTCGCTCGGGCCTCGGGTCCGGGACCTGTGTTGGGCGGAACTCTTTAGGATCCGTTTGGGATTGAAAAGTGTTCTGCCGGATTTGCAGGATTAGATGCGGGCATTTTGAACGGATCCGTGAGGATTGCTCGCAGGGCCCGCGTCCTCTCGGCCGTGCGGGGAGCTGACGCCTGCAGAGAGGAGGGAGCGGGGTCTGGGAGGAAGAGCCCGAGGCTGGCAGGGCCGCGGGGAGCCGAGCAGCGGCCCCAGGCGCCGCCGCCGCCGCCGCCTCCCCGGGCTGCCCTCCTCCCGGCTGCCGAGCAGCTTGGCTCCGGGAGCTGCCGCTGGCGCCGCGCCCGAGCCCTGCGTCCCTTGCCCTGAAAGCCCCCCTCTCTCTCGCCTGCACCCGTCGCCTCACTGCTCGAAGCCACCACACCTGTCCAGAGGCCCTGACCCGCTTGTCCCCCGCCCCCCAGCGGGACTTTCGCCCATGGCCCCGGGGACCCAGCGGCCGCGGACTCTGGCCCCCGGCAGGAGGGGAGCTGTTTCTTCCCAGGCTCCCAGTGCAGGTCGTGCGGGCGCGGCGCCCGTGGCCAGCCAGGCTCGGGCGGCAGCCGGGACCCGGCCTCCGGGCCCTGGTGGCACCGCGCGGCTGTCCCCCCCGCCCCCCGCGCCCCCCGGAGCCTCGGCGGCAGCGCGCTCCCCCCCGCCCCGCCCCGCCCCACGGGGCTCATCTGCGCTGCCCGCTTGCCCCCGCAGGTCCCTCCAGCTACAAGGTGGGCACCATGACCGAGAAGTTCGACTGCCACTACTGCAGGGACTCCCTGCAGGGCAAGAAGTACGTGCAGAAGGATGGCCACCACTGCTGCCTGAAGTGCTTCGACAAGTTCTGCGCCAACACCTGTGTGGAGTGCCGGAAGCCCATCGGTGCGGACTCCAAGGTAAGGCGGCTGGCAGGGGGGTGGCGCTGAGGGGCTGGAGGCCCTGGGCCCCCCCCCCCCCCCCCCCGCCCCGCCCCCCCCCCCCCCCCGGCCGCACCGTCTCTGCCAGCGGCCCGTCCCCTTCCGCTTGGTCTCCAGGAGGTGCACTACAAGAACCGCTACTGGCACGAGACCTGCTTCCGCTGCGCCAAGTGCCTTCACCCCTTGGCCAACGAGACCTTTGTGGCCAAGGACAACAAGATCCTGTGCAACAAGTGCGCCACCCGGGAGGACTCCCCCAAGTGCAAGGGGTGCTTCAAGCCGATCGTGGCAGGTAGTGTCCCCTCTCCCCCGCCCCCCCCCGGGCAGCCAGGGAGGAGGCCCCACGGGCGGAGGGGGTGCCGGGGGCTCGCGGCGGTGGCGCGATGCTGCCGCGAGCCGCGCTTAGGTTTAGCGTATATACGCACGCATGTATATAGCCGTGTATCTGCGTACGCATATACGCTCGCACACACGCACACACGCGGCAGCTAAAGGACACTGGAGAGCGCGGTCTGTGGCAAGAGAAAGAAGTGAAAAGTATGTAGCGCTTTCTCATTTGGGTAGAGTGAGTGAGCAAAGCATGCGACCTCCTCCGGGTGCAATTCTGGGCCAGGCCAGGTCCGCCAAGGCCGTGGGGGGCGGGGCGGGGCTTCAGGCACCGAATCCTGGCACGTGACCGCCGCCAGGGTCCCCTCCCCTGACAGAAGCTGGGTCGGCAGCACCCCAGTAGGACGGTGGACAGAGGCCCCCCGCGGGGAGGGTCTTTGGAAGCGTGAGGCCAACGACTGCAGGGCCTGCATTCCCTCCCCTCTGGAGGGCCCGGGCGGGGGGGAGTGGATGCAGCCCCCCCTGCAGGGCACCGTCAGTGGGGCTATCGGTCCTGCTTCCCCCCCGCCCACCGCAGGAGATCAAAACGTGGAGTACAAGAAGACCGTCTGGCACAAAGACTGCTTCACCTGCAGCAACTGCAAGCAAGTCATCGGGACTGGAAGCTTCTTCCCTAAAGGGGAGGACTTCTACTGCGTGACTTGCCACGAGACCAAATTCGCCAAGCACTGCGTCAAGTGCAACAAGGTACGTGGTCAGGGGAGTTCTGCGCCGACCGTTGTTTCTAGAAGCACTTGCACACACACCGTCCCGCTCCATCCTCCCGACAGCCCTGCGACGTAGGAATTCCTGGTCTCGGGTTGCAGATGAGGATTGCAGATGAGGAGACCGTGGCAGGGGAAAGCGGCGCCCGGGCCTCATCGGCCAGCCGTCTGAGGGCGCGCTCACTCTGGCCCCCCCCCCCCCCCGGGGCTCTAGAGGCCCACCTCCGCCGCCTAGTTGCCCTGCGGGACCTCACGCGGGGGCTCGCCTTCTCTGGGCCTCGGTGTCTTCATCTGTAACCCGGGGCCGCTAGTCGCCCCTGCCTCCCATGGCCGCTGTGGCGATGAGATGAGATAACGTATACCAAAGCGCCCAGCTCGGTGCCTGGCATGTAGTAGGCCTTCAGCGAAGTGGTTGTTGACTCTGAATCCGGTGCTCCGCTCCCTGGTCTAGGCCATCACATCCGGAGGAATCACTTACCAGGACCAGCCCTGGCACGCCGAGTGCTTTGTGTGTGTCACGTGCTCTAAGAAGCTGGCCGGGCAGCGCTTCACCGCCGTCGAGGACCAGTACTACTGCGTGGATTGCTACAAGAACTTTGTGGCCAAGAAGTGTGCCGGCTGCAAGAACCCCATCACCGGTAGGCTGAAGAGTCCTTGCTAAGTCCGCCGGGCTAGGTCTCGCGCATGGTAACCATCTCGCATTCTCCTACGTCGTCGGTTTCATCCACAAAGGCCCCAGAGAATGTCCTCTCCCCCTGCCATGGTGGTCCCGAAGGCCCCCCGGGGCCCCCGATAGTTTGGATTCTCCCTCAGGCCAGCTTAGCCTCTGCCATACAGCACACCTCCTGACTGCTGCTGACTAACTAACGACGCTGCCGGAGTTCACGAGCCTGAGACCCACGGCCACGGCCACGGGCGGGCAGGCAGGCAGGCACCGCACGCGCGCGCGCACGCGCGGGGAGGGGAGCGGTGGGAAGGGGCGGGGTCCGGCGGGGCAGGGAGAGGACGGGGGGGGGGGGGGGGGCGGGGGGGGGGGGGGGGGGGGAGCGGCAGGCTAGCTGAGCGGTAGCTGCGATCAGAAGCAGAGCTGATCACTTCATTTCTCATCTCGCGGCCGCGATCCACGTGCCCCGGGCCCTTTCCCCGCCTCCAATTTTCCCATCTCCCCGGGGAGCCTTGAAATGTACATTTGAGAAGACTTTTGCCATCCTCAGGGAAAAGGACTGTGTCAAGAGTGAGCCACCCAGTCTCTAAAGCTAGGAAGCCCCCAGTGTGCCACGGGAAACGCTTGCCTCTCACCCTGTTTCCCAGCGCCAACCTCCGGGGCAGGCATCCGGGTGGAGAGAGGACTTGTCCCTCGTGGGTGGTGGTTCTTTATAGAAAAAATCGAAGCTTAGCAGCTCCTCGAGGCCCGGTAAGTGCACACCCCACGAACAGCCCAAGTTTGCCTCCTGGTGGCCACTTTGATGCCATGGCCCTGACCTAAATCAAAGAAACTGGTTATGCTGGGAGGTCGGTGCGCGTCACAGGGGCGATAGCCGTGGCAGGGGCGTGCGGGGCGTGCGGGCTCGGGGCCTGGAGAGCCGGAGCAGGGTGGCGGCGGCGGGGGCGGGGGGGGCGGCCGGTGCGTGGAGGTTGGGGGGGCGGCGCCGGGCCGACGCGGGCCCCCCCGCCCCGCGCGCCTGTCGGCTCCGTGAGCGGCCGGGCGGCGGCCTGCCTCCCGCCCCGCCCGCTCAGCCGGCTCGTCCGTGTGCTCTCGCTGTCTCCGCAGGGTTTGGTAAAGGCTCCAGTGTGGTGGCCTATGAAGGACAATCCTGGCACGACTACTGCTTCCACTGCAAAAAGTGCTCCGTGAATCTGGCCAACAAGCGCTTTGTCTTCCACGAGGAGCAGGTGTACTGCCCCGACTGTGCCAAAAAGCTGTAAAGCGACAGGGGCTCCTGTCCTGTACAATGGAATCGAGTCTTGTTCTCCGCGCCCTCCCCCCGCTCGGGCCAGAGCGGCCTCCCCCCCACCCCCCCCCCCGCAGCGCTCCTGCTGCCGCTGCCCCCATCTCACGGTGTCCCTCCCCGGAGGGCGCCCGTCACCGCGCTAGTGACCGCACTAGGCCGCAGCCGCCGGCTTCGGTCCCCCCGCGAGGACACCCGCACGTAGCTAGAGCCGCTCTTCCGCATGCTTGTCCCGGCCGCCGTCCAGCTGCTTAGGGATGCGAGCGAGACGCCCCGGCGCGGGGCCCCCGCTGAGCTGCGTCTCGCCGCTCAGCCGGGTCCCGCCGCGTGTCCCCCCCCGCCCCCCCCCCGGGGCCCACCCCGTCCCCGGGCCCCGCGAGAGTTGCAGCGGCTGCCCATGACTTCCGTGAGCAGACAGCGAGCTTAGCGAAATGCATGGTTGAACTTCCTCATCAGGATCTCCCTTCCGTTCTTTTGTGCTTTCAAACGACTAACACGAATTTCCAGAAAGTTAACATTTGAACTTTAGCTGTAAGTCCCTCTAAACTGACCTCCCCGCCCCCCCGCCCCAGTACTAACCTCCATTTCCCCGTGTGGCGTGTTTTCTGAACGTTCCTACTTCCGAGCGTGGAACGTGCAGGCAGACCCGAGAGAACGAACCTGTTTCACAGGAACGTTGTCACAGCGAATCCTTCTGGAAGCTTAACAAGACTAACCCAGCTGCCCTTTCTCTGTTCTGTTTTGTTGTTGTTGTTTTTTTAACGATTTTGTTTTAACGAATAGTAACAGTTTATGGGTTTGGAGACTTGCATGTCGATATTTTCACGCCCTCAAAGGTTCCTGCAGTTTTGAAATTCATCCCACAAACACTCGAGAGGGGTAGCTGAGCAGGCGCCAGGGCGGCCACGGCCACGGCCACACTAGGACGTCTCCGAACGGGGCCGAGCTGAATCCCTTGTCATGCGGGAGCTGTCTGCTCCTGGTCCCTGTCGGTGAACAGGCCCGCCCAGTCCCGCCTCTTGTGGCTCTTCGGACTGTCCCTCAGAGCTTAGCTGGACCTCTGGGGGAGCGGCGGCCACCCTCCCGGGCGGAACCGGAGCCCCACGTAGTGCTTCCCTGAGCTGCAGGCTGCCCTCCCTCCTGTACTCTCATCGACGTTGTTCTAGGCCGTAGCGTAACGGGACAGCATCACGAGTAAAACCGTACTGCCAGTGCATAGGACGTTCTCGTAGGAGTGGTCTCATTGCTGCCTTGTGTCATTCGCTATTATCCTCTACCGTTTCAGTGTATCCTTACAGAAATAAAGCAGCGTATAAATAACTCGCCTGGGCCTTTCACTTCTGCCGCCGGGGTTGCCCTCAGGGGACGCGACTCATCCCAGAACCCCAGTGACGGTTTTCCTCCCTCCAAGCACGGGCTCCGTTCAGTGCGGTTGCACAGAACAGAGGAATTCTAAGCAAGACAAAACCTGTAAGAGCACTTGGATCCAGTTAAAAACAAAACCCCACTCTGACCCAAAAGAAGCATTTGGCAGATGCTCACATCCCTTCAAAAGGGCATCGGTTTTCTTTGGCCGGGGGAAGGGAATGGCCGCTGGAGGGGGTCAGAGGATCACGGGCCCCATTTGGTCGGCTGCCCCTTCCCTGTGCCCTCCGGAGTGCGGATCCGCTGCTGTCAACCGCTGCGCCAACCCCCCCCCCCCCCCCGCTGGCCCCGGGTCGCCGGGAGAAACTCGCTCCCCCTGGTGGCCGGCCCGAGGAGAGGGCGACGGTCTGAGGAGCATTGGGGCCACAGGCAGGGACCCTTTGGTGCTAACGTGGACCTGACCGTGTTAGCAGGCAATCAAAACCTGTCAGCAAGAAACCATGGGCATTTCTGTGAACAGGTGACATCCCCTTGTGTCTGTCTCCCTAGAGAAAGGAGCAGTTAAAACCACGAAAAGTGGTCATCTGGGGCCCCAAGGGAGCAGGGGCGGGGTGGGGAGTTGGGGTGGCACCCCTCTGCTTCCCAAGGGAGCTGGCTGGGTTACGGAGATGGCGGCAAGGGACAGAGCCCAGAGAGAACAAGCCTGGGCTGGAGTGGGGACTTCTTCAGGCCGCCGCCGCCTCCTCACTGAGCTGGTGCTTGCCCCCCGCCCCCCCAGTCCCCTGACTGCTCCCAGCCCCTTCCTTCCCCAGCTGCCCCCATCTGCCCTAGATTCTACGCTCGTCCTCCATCCTGTGCCACCCTTCGGCCTTCCGATCCCACCAGGCCTGCAAGACTCCAGCCCACGGCAGGCCCGGGGTCTGCTGCGAAAATGCTGCCCCACGACCACGGCCATGGGCGCCGCACAAGCCCCGCCCGGCCCAGCACACGCCCCTTGCCCTGGCCTCCTGGCAGGCCGCCGCCTCCCCGCTCCTGCCCGGGGAAACCGGGCTGGCTCGATGGCGAACCCTCACAGCCCCCGCTGACGGCACTCCCGCCCCGTTTTGCAGATGCGAATGCGGAAGGTCCGTGAGGTCTGCCAGGGGCCATTGTGACCAGGCATTGCCACAGGAATGGTGAGCCCCCGCGGCAGGGGCAGTGGGGGCCGCACCACAATGAGGAAACCATCAGGTCCCTGCTCAGTACTCAGTCTGCAGAGTGACTAAGACACAGGAGGAAGGAGGGGCGATTTCTAGTTAGCAACTTGGCATCAGAGAACCCTGCTCTCCCTGGTAATTACGGGGATCAGAATATCAAGAACATCCCTACCTGTGGGTCACAGGGTGGGTCCTGGAGCGGACGGCCTGGGGTCAAATCCCAGCTGCTCAGCCCCTCAGTAGGCCCCCGAGGCCACAGGCAAGCTTACCTGACCTCTCGGAGCTGCCTCCCTCGCCTGTCAAAGGAGACAGAATTCCGACCTCCCAGAATCACATGCAGATCACATAGTACGACGCGTGCTTAGCGGGGCGACTGTCACCCAGGAAAAGCACTCGATAAACGTTGGCAAATTTACTTGTACCTCCAGCACCAAAGGTAGTCTGTTACCTGCCACGCAAGCCACAGGACCCTTCCCACTCGCGAAGCAGGATGGGGTGTTGGCTTTACGATCAGACTTGAATTTGAGCATCAGCTCTGCCTCTTCCTAGTTGTACGAGGTTGAACGAGCGCCAATCTGCACCGATCTGTGTTCTCCTAGGTAAAAATGAATACCCACCCTCACAGGGCTTAAAAAGATGACTACTAATATAGTCCCTGGCACACGGCACGTGTAAATGTAACTATAGTTACTGCGGGACTTGGGGAACCCCTGGACACACCCATCCAGGAACACTGCAACAGCAAGGCGGCCTCTTCCAGGGCCTGCTTCCACAAACCAGGCCTGCATGGCCCCGGGGGGCGGGGGCCCCAAAGGGCCACCGGGAATGGGCCCCTGATGGAATGTGGCGGCCAGCCTGCCTCCAGGCTTCTGCGGCCGATTTCTGCCTCACCTCCTGATCTGGCTCTCGCCACAAGGAGGGATTCCTCGGGACTAAAAGGGGACTCCGAGATGATAGCACAGTCGCATGGAAACGCAAGCCAAGGGGCGCCTGGGTGGCTCAGTCGGGGAAGCGTCTGGCTTCGGCTCAGGTCATGATCTCGGGGTCCTGGGATCGAGCCCCGCGTCGGGGCCCTGGGATCGAGCCCCGCGTCGGGCCCCCTGCTCCGTAGGGAAGCCTGCTTCTCCCCTCTGCCTCTGCCTCTCCCCCCTGCTTGTGCTCTCTCGCTCTCAAATCAATCTTAAAAAAAAGAAAAAGAAAAAGAAAACGCAAGCCACGTCCCAGAGCAAGCTCACTGCCACCTCAGCGAAGACTCAGGACTTGCAGTCCCCGTCTGGCATAGCGCCCGGCGGCGGCGGCCAGAGGGCGGGACTGTCCCAAGGCTTCGTACCTGCGCGAGATGACGCGGGCGCAGGAAACGGGCTCCCACACAGAACCCACTGGCAGAAGCTAGGGGCCTGTCCCTCAGGGGCAGAGACCCCAAGAAACTGCCCAGAGAGGAAAGAACACGTGAGGCAACCAAGGTGTCCTGTACCCACCCCCCCCACCAGGTTCCAGGGCACCGGCCCAGAGAGAGGAGGGGGGCTCGGCCAGGGTGCACCACCCGGGAGCTGTGGGCGCGTTGCGGGTGGTGCGCGCGCCCCGGGGCATCCTGGGGGGGGCAGCTGCAGCAGCTGGACCCACAACGTGGAAGGCCAAGTGGGGCCGGGCGCCACCGTTCTCCTCGGCACCAGACCCCAAAGACGGGATAAACGGGGACCTCGCCCGACGAAAACAAAACCGAGCAAAACAGAACATGTGTCCCAGGTCTCCGGGTGGGACACTGAACACCTGCAGTAGGTCAGAACACGGGGTCAGCCACGCACGGGAAAGGGGAGGTCCGGAGATGTGCACGGTCACAGCCCCGTCACGGCCCGAGCGCACGCGCAGACTTCTCCTCCGTGCCAGGCACTGAGAGTGAGGCCCCTAAAAGGGCTGGGGAGAGGTGTGGGGAGTGACTGCTTAAAGGGGGCGGGTGTTTTGAGGGTGATGAAAATGTTCTGGAACCAGATACAGGTGGTGAATATGGATTTCACCACAGTTAAAAGCTTTCTCAAAGATTTTTTTTTTTTTTTATTTACTGAGAACACATGAGCAGGGGGGAGGGTCAGAGGGGACACGGGGCTCGATCCCAGGACCCCGGAATCGTGACCTGAGCCGAAGGCAGACGCTTCACTGACGGCGCCGCCCAGGCGGCCCAACAGAAGAAGACTTTACAGTCACGGCCTCAGGGAGAAGCGAAGAGCCACGGCCGGCAAGGCTAACAAGCACCGAGCCGGGCACAGAATGCCAAGGCTCGCACCTCGGCGCCCCACGAGTGGAGCTCTGCCACGTCACCGGGAGCTGCAGGCGGGCAGCGGAGGATCTGCTCGCCTTCCACGGAACTTGCCACTTGCCTCCGTTCAAAGCCTGGTTACCTATTAGGGACCCCTTTACAGCACCAGCAGCGAGCAGTACGTGTTTTGTGATGAGAATGAAAAAGAAAACTTGCTTTATCTGCAAAGTTTATTTTACAGAGCACACATACAAATGCGGGTGTAACAGTGTTCCAACATGTGACATTTGTGCAGAAAAATACCAGAAACTCATTTGTCAGGATGACTGTCTCTGCCTTCTATACGAAAGAGCTAGGGTATAAAAACAGTTTTCAACTCTAAGGCACCAAGCTCTAATCCGCAACAACGGTACAGTCCTCTGAACGGCCAAGAACTAAGGGATCAGAAAGAATTCCTTCCTTTCACTAATCCAAGGCTGGTGGCTAGAAAGGAACACAGGCCTGCCTGAAACTCGTTGTGATTCACCAGAAAACCCATCAGGGGTAGGGGTTTGTGCACTCAAGTCTTAGTCGATGGTGTGTATAAGCAGAATTTGACGGATTTCAGGAAACCTATCCTGTGTGTGCGCGGACGTGTATGCACGGGCAGACGTGCGTGCACGCCTATCTAGCACGGGGACCAAAGAATGGCACTGCTTCTGTGCTCACTCGCAGCCAGTGGCTAGGGAAAGGCAAGCAGCTCTGGGCCCGCACCCCAAAGCGCAGGCCTGGCGGGCACGAGGACCCAAAGACGACCTGCTGCCAACACCCAGGGGAATGGCATGTGCCCCGCCGGACAGCAGCCAGATACTGCTTTAGGTACAATAAAACCACTGCACAGTTTTGGAAATAAACCCCCAAGGTGCACTTCAACAAAGTAACACTGATGAGCACGGCAGGCGCTAACACTGTCCCGAGGGCACACTTTCTAGGACCTGGAGCATCTCGGGGTGCCAGGGCCTGTGCACTCGGGTGATGGCAGAGTTAAAAACATGCAGACGTAATGGTAACATGTGACGTACTACATTTTGCAACCTCCTGATTATTAGAAACAAGCCAGCAGAGCTCTTGTGAGCAATCCCGAGTCCCTCGCACACCCCATACGGCCTCTACGAGATCGAACGTCTGTTCTGAATTGCTGAAGTAAGGTACCTGTTAAACGGGATAAGCAGTACTTTGAGAGAGAAAATTCCCCCTCGGCTTAGAAACTCAAGAGTGACCACTGCTGGGCGCGCTCACACACCCCGGCCGGAAAACAAGAACGAGACAGTGGAGGTTTTTACAGGAAAACAAAAATGACTCTTTACTCAGAGCCCTTGCTGTTGGCAAGAGTCAAGATGATAACCTGCTTCTGAGCATTAAGGTGACATTAAGGTGTCTGTCTGATGTTTTCCCTGTTTTTGATGGTCATTTTGGTAGTCAGAGGCACAAAATTTAGGGGGTCTGGAAGTTGAGATCCAGAGTAGATGACGAATTCTCTTCTGGGCTGCGCGAAGTTTACAGATCTGACCGGAGGGAAAAAGAAAAAGAACAGTAGAGAAGATGCTGGTCTTACTGCCACTGGGCCCCAGCCTCTCTTTGTGGTGGGCCCGGGACCTTCCGCAACGCCCCCCCTCCCTGACCCAACGTTGCTGACACACTGGTGCCCCCAGGACCCCAACCCCCAAACAGGCCCAAGCTGTCTCTCAATTTCAAAGAAAGCTTCTTAAAAGAAAGAAGAGGAAAGGCCTTTTGGTTTTGGAAAGTCAGGCTGGGAGACTAAGTCCAAAGGGCTGACTAACCCTGTGCCCTAAATGATTATCTGCATGCTAGAAAGCAGTTGGTGGATCAGGGGGGCTGACGAGAACCTACTTTGTGTATCTGGTAGGAAACGCAGGGCATCAAAACTAGAATCAAGTCATTTACTCTCTCAAAACCAACTTAATGGAAGACCCTTTGATACCAAACTAGCCTTCAGACCCACCACCATCTCCCTACTTGCCTCAAAGTTACAGGGTGCCAAGAAGGCCCTGGAAGAGCCATAAGCAGGAGGGTTCATGGCCAACTGCCTTTCAAGCAACGTAAAAACAGGAGGAGGCCTTACCCGATGGAGCAGGAACAGATTTGCTTTTCTTGTTGTGTAAAGGCAACGGGGGACTCTGGTGGAATGTCATGGAACCTTTCAGATGGTATTTTCGGCTATCAGGAGGGATACTGGACATAAGGGACTCTGCCTCATTTCTGATGTCAATAATTTTGTCACAGATCCACTCCTGTGCCTCTGGATATAAACTCTTGGAGGGTCCCACGGTGTTACAGGTTTCACTTGCCTTTCTGGTTTTTGTTGCTCGGCTCGTCATTCTTTTGCTGGACGATCTGGTAAGAGATGCCTGGGTTAGAATCCTGACTATCCCCAAACCAAGGTTTTGTCCTGAAAGCAGCTTTATCCTTAAACGAAGGATAAGGAACTTCTCCTTCAGAATCCTAGCATGGGAAGGCGGGAAGGGAGCCTGGAGATCACAGACCACACTGGTTTCCAAATTGTGTCCTGCCAAGTTCCAGGGTTCAGCAAACACTAAGCAAGGCCAGGAGCAGCTGAGCACACAGGGCTCCAGAAGCCCCGTCCCCACTTCACGCAGATCCGGGACTCGGGCGGAACCGTGGAGGGAGGACGGACACGGCTCTCCCCGCTCCAGGGCTCGGTCCAGCCCGTCACTGCGCCTCTCGGCCCCTCATGTTCCCGTGGGCCTTGAAGGTTCATATCTTTTTAAGCAACCCCCAGGGAGCCTTCCTAAGAACCTATTCCCACTCTTCCGACCTAACTTCTGACCCTCAGTTTCCCCGTATGTAAAATGACATCCATACTGAAGTCAGGGTTGCAATGAGCATCAGAATAGGCAACATCAAACACCGGGTACGAAGCAGTCACTCAATGCCCACCCCCCCCGCCGGCCCCCGCCAGGTTTTATGAGCAAATGCTAACCAGTGGGCACAAAAGCACAGCTTAGAGCCGGATGTATCTGGTTTGAATGTGGGCTCTGCCCTATCACAACGGCATGTTGGGCAAATAAGGCCCGTCATCTCTCCGTGCCTCAGTTTCCTCGTCTGTAAAAGTGAAGATGATAGCCCTTACCTAGTAAGGCTGCTGTGGGGATCAGTTTATTTCTGGGAGTACTTGACACCGTGCTTGGTACAAACTAAGAGCTCAGTCAATAATGTGGTGTAGGACTCCCACCAAGTTTATTCTGATAAACTCGCTGAGTGACTCACCTGGTACCCTTTGCCTGAGCCAAAGGGTCTTTCGCACTTTTTTGTCTGAAGTTTTTCATGTCGCCATTAAAAAATGTTTTTGTCTCTCTATGGACTTGGCCAGAAGTGGCGTCTAAAAACACCAGCTTGGGAGTGTTCTTCTTCATGTTTTTAAAATGTGTTTTGAGTTTTGTGGATGAATCCATGCCATTTATAAAGGCTTGGAAAACAAAAGGAAGAAGATTAAAACTGGAGTTTTGACAACGAAGGCAACAGAAGGCGAAGGCTGTGATGGTGGTGGGCCAGGGCACAGCGGCCGCCTACAGGCAGGGAGGGCCATGCAGCGGGATGGTGGGGTGCAGGGTGCCGCCCAGCGCACGGGCCTGCTCCGGCCTCAAAGCACGAAGGGGCCACCTCTGAGGAACCTGCCCTCCTTCCTCTGCCAGGCAAGAGTGGCAGGCCAGACGGCAGCGGGCAGCGGGCTGCTTACCCCTCCTCCCGACTCTTCTTCTAGCCTCGATTCTAGTTGCTGCCTCCTGCCTGCACCTGGCCCTGCTCCGCCTGCTCTGTTCTCGCCGCATCTGGGCCAACCAGCCGGCAGCCGTGTCACCGTGTGCTCCTCCGTTTCGCCACGGGCTCCCTTGAGGCGAGGTCCCCTCCCCTCTGTGTCCTTGCTGCCCCAGTAGAGGGCCTGACTTGCATGTTCGTTTCCGTTTGTGGGGTAAAGAGTGCCTCGTACTGCTGCACAGAGCAGTTCCCACCCAGGAGGGACTCGGCCAGGCATCTCAGACAGCTGGGACGGTTCTCTCCGGGAGCTGGAAAGCGGCAGTCCGCCTGCGGTCGGTCACGGGTGCCGTACAAGGCCGGGAGCCAGGACGTGCTCGTAAGCCTCGCATCCGGGTGAGAGGTACTACCCACAGCCTAACAGCACAAGCTGTACAAGAATAACGGTCGCCACCGTAGTGGGCTTTCCCGAGAGTTGCCTATGCGTCAGGTACTGTTCTTAGGACGACGTGGATCACCCCATTGCAATCTCGTGCTACCCTAGGAGGACCACATTCGCTTCCCCTTTTTCAGGTAGGGAAACTGAGTACAGAGAGCTTCAGTAAGGTGCCCAAAGCCACACAGCTCAGAAGCAGAGGAGCCCCTAGATGAACCCAGACAGTCCAACTCCTACATGGTGACTAACAGAACTCAAAAGGCAAGCAAACCTGATGGACGCAGGTCATCAAAGGAACCGTCGTCACTTTCCGACTCGTCCTCGTCGTCCGCCTCGTCCTCCTCGTATGTGTTATCAACAAATGGTTCTGCAGCCTAGGATGAGAAAAGAAGTCACGATTACATCTAATATTCCATCAGCCTGACTTGGCTATTTCAAAGAAAACAGGCTTCATGCTGGACTGACTGATGGCTATTTTTCATCATTTCAATTAAGAGGTAAAGAAAATCTAACCTCTTGGGCCCCAAGACTCCAGGGGACAGAACAGGTGGCCCTAGTTGTGTCTTTCAGTTAGGGAAAGACACTCCAAGAATGAAAGACTTCCCCGAGTGGGAGCCATGGTTGGCATGGGGTCTCTGCCTGCTCAGAGTCCGAACTAAGCCAACGTAGGGCCAACTGATGGAACAGCTAAAAAAAAAAAAAAAAAATTCTTGGCTGCCTCTTGAGGGGAAACTTCTCAGGCCAGCAGGCTAAATGAGCTTTCAGGTGGTGACTCGCTGCATTTTCCAGAAATGACATTTGTATTCTAAATTGTCATGATATGAATGACCACACTGGGGAACTGGAAAGAGCTAAAATACCAGTCTGGTAGCACAAAGGGTAAAGGGCATAGAATTTGGAGGGAAGAGGCCTTAGAGGCATGAGATGCCTCAAAAGACAGGATGCTGGGGTAAGCAAATTCTTGTGAGATCGACCCCCAAAAAGCACTTACCATAAAGGAAAAAAACTGCTCAATCTGATTTCATGAAAATGAACTTCTGTCCATCAAAAGGCATTATACGAGAGTATGAGGCAAACCACAGCAATACCACTACACATGTACAGGGCCCATAAGCAGAGGGGGGAAAACAACACATCAGTAAAAAGGAGGCCAGCCACCAAACAGAAACATGGACGAAGGACTTGACAAGGCACTTCACCAAAGCAGATCTCCAAATGGCCAAAAAGCAGATGAAAAGGCACTCGAGTTCATCAATCATCAAAAACTACTGATCAACTCGGTAGTGTGCGAATTAGGAACTTCTATGCAACAGCAGACCGCGCGTTAAGACAGGCTGCGAACTGGCAGAAGATAGATGCAGCACAAACAAGCAAGGAAGTAGCAGCATCCAGAACAGCTGAAGAACCACAAGTGAGTGAGAAAAAGACAAGTATCAACCCAAAGGCTTTGGGCACAGACCCGAACAAGCATCTCACACAAGAAAAAACAGGACAGCTACTTAAGGATAGAATGTGCTCCTCCACCTCTTTCATAATCAGGGACATGCGAGCGAGATGCTTGAGTTACCACCAGACTGGCAAAAATGGCAAAGTCGGCAAGAAGGTGAAGCGACAGGATTTCTTACGCACTGCTGGTGGGGACACATAGACTACCTTTGAGGCATTTGAATCTGTCTTTCTTGTCCGCTTCATAATTTCCTCAATTCTCTATTTAAAGGGAAATAAAAATTCAAACATGAATACAGATTTAAAAAAAAACCAGCGGTCCCGAAGAAGTTGATTACTTCCATTTTCCACAAGCAGATGCATCAGAACTGCTCCCAAGCCACGGATTTCACCACCTTGAGACCTCGAGGCGGCTGCCGCGGTCCTCCCAACCCCAGTGTCCGCCATCCAGGAAACATCTGGAGGGGTAGCAGCTAAACCAGCCATCTTAACCCCGAAATCCAATTACCTTTCACTCCTACTAATTTTGTAGACTTAGAAATTCATGACTTAGAAGCACATACTATTGCAAACCAGTTAAGACTTTTTAACGTTTTAGTCTGAACAGACCATGACTGAAGCGGATATTAATGAAAAGAATGCACCCCAATGATGTGACATTGTCAGAAGTCTGTGGCTGCAAAGAGTACACACACGGGAGGGAAAGAATGTTCTCCCTGGTGCACACCTGGCCTCCTCAGGGTGACTTATCTCCCAACAGAGAGGCCTTGCAGCCTGGACTGGGGCCTCCTCTGACCCCAGACAAGCCAAATGAGTTGCACAGTGAGGTCCCACCCTACAAACGGCCTGCACCTCGGCCTTTGAGAGAAGCCTGCACCTGCTGCTCCCTCCCACTCAGCTGCTGCAATTTCCAGCCCAGTCCAGAAGAAACTAACTTCTACCAACCACTCCCATGACCGGAGTGATTCTGTTCAAAGGAGCTTTGTTCCCAGGGGTTTGTGATATTGAGGTGTCACTGTACTGGTCACCAGTGGTCCGTGATGGACAGGTGAGGTCAATAAGAGAGACCCTTCTACGTAGGAAGGGTGAGATCCTTGGATAAGGAAGAAGAGAGTTGCAGTGGGAAAACTACCAGAGGCTAGCACACCGCTTACTTGTGACTCTGAAGAACACGTTTTAAAATCATGTGCCCAACATTATATTCGAAACGAACCGAACTCCCAAAACAGAAAGAGTACCTTTTTTCTCTCTAATCTCTCCTGCAAATTCTGTAACATAATTCTCTCCTGTTCCTTCTTGCGTTTTTCAGCCTCCTCCTGAGCTTTTATTTTGGCGGCCCCTTTCTAGAAAATTTGCATAAAAATACCACTTACTCTCAATATATGAGTGATAACTGAGAACAACAGCTGAAAAAGTTAAATAAAGGTTATCCAGCATAAAAGAATGTAACCTTCAGATTGACAGTACCTATACGCACGACATTCATAAATTCTCAGTTTTCAAAACATTAGCTAAAAATGCACAAAACCAGCCTAACCATCGTCGAGGATTTAGAAGCCATGTCAGTCCCCTCCAGGACCTCAGGGTCACCATTCCAGCACAGGGGTCATCAGGCCACTACAGTTCCAAAGTCAGTGATTATGTAGCTATCCATTACCACAGCAACAGGGGCCAAAAGTCTTACACCTTTCAAAAGCACTGGGAGGATCCTTAAAGGTAGCTTCCCGAGGAATGCAAATGCACACAACCACTTATGCGACATACAACTGATTTTATTAAGTGATACACTAAAACTGGAATATTAAGTAGGCTGTGTTAGTAATTCAAGCTGAGTGGAGTCTGAGCTCAGTTTGTGGATTTATTTACCAGATGATCTGAATTTGCATGGGTGAGACATTCTTACTGAGGAACTGGAGGACTTTAAACTTTTAAAGGCAATCGTAATTTTTATCGTCTCTGTTCAGGGGGTATGTGGACTGCAGCTGTGAGCGCCACCAAAAAGCGCAGGATTGGGAAAACACACAGGACATTTAATCTGTGCGAGCAATGGGACTTCCTGAAACCAAGCTGCAATGTTTATAAAGACAAAATAAAGAACTACTAATTTATAATTCTCAGCTTTCTGCTTCTGTTTCACTTGGAAAATATTCTAGGATTTTGCCAAGGGTGGCTGGCCATGACCTGCAGCAGCACTGGGTAGCAGCTAGACTATAATGGAAAACTGCAGCCAGAGAAGGCTGCATCTGTTCACCATCTTTCTTGGAGAAACAGATTTTTTGCCTTGGGTTTCAAATGAATTTTAGAATCTGGTTCTCAACCCCTGATAAAGTAGAGAGCCAGCAAACCTGTAGTAGCACTTTCTGGTCTTCTGGATCTGGACATCCTTTCTTTATTTCCTTCTGTTGCTGCCCATCTTCCAGTTTCAAGAATTCTTCTTGTTGGCCTTCCACAGCTTTCCCTGCTACGTCCTTTGTTTTGCTAATGACACAGCACATTTAAACAGCCCTTAGTATTTGTCTCAGTCTCTACCATATACAGCTTGCAGTCGTACGTGCATTTTTTTTAAGTCATCTCTACGTCCAACATGGGGCTCGAATTCCTAACCCCAAGATCAAGAGTCGCATGCTCCACCAACTGAGGCAGCCAGGTGCCCCCGTACATGCATTTTTTTAAAAAGATTTTTATTTATTTGACAGAGCGAGAGAGCGAGATTCACTTACTTATTTTAGAGAGAAAGAGTGCACCGCACACGTGCGCACAGGAGTTGGGGGGAGGGACAGAGGGAGAAGGAGAGAGAGAGAATCCCAAGCAGGCTCCACGCTCAGCACGAAGCCCAACGCGAGGCTGAGATCTGACCTGAGCTGAAACCAAGAGTCAGATGCTCAACCAATTGAGCCACCCAGGTGCCCCTGTACATGCATTTTTACAGTGAAACCACTTATATATAGGAACACAACTTATACTTACACCAGACTCACCACATTTGCTATGTTACTGCACAGAATTTACACAATTTCACCTTTTTATTTATTTTTTCAGATTTTATTTATTTAGGGGCGCCCAGGTCATGATCAGGGAGTCCCGGGGTCGAGCCCCACATCGGGCTCCCTGCTCGGCAGGGGGTCTGCTTCTCCCTCTGACCCTCTCCCCTCTCGTGCTAACTCTCCCTCTCCAATAAAATCTTAAAGATTTTAGAGTGCACAAGCACCTGTGCAAGTGGGAGGCAGAGGGAGAAGGAAAGCAGCAGACTCCCCGCTGAGCCTGAAGCAGGGCTCAACTCGGGGCTTGATGCAGGGCCTGATCCAACGACCCCGAGATCATGACCCGAGTTGAAACCAGGAGTCAGACGCTCAACCGACTGAGCCACCCAGGCACCCCAATGTTACCCTTTTTAAATGGGGGAAACTAGCTCTTGGTAGTAGAAAAAGATTTTGATCAATTAGTGGGCTACTCTGCATTTTAAAAGGAGAGGAAAAAATGGCACTCCTTAACTGTTAAACGCATGGGGCCCTCCAAAAGGCCTCATTATACACATGTTCACACCCAATCTCACACATGATAATTTAAAGGAGGATCCAGTGGTGCCCAGAGGGAAGCCCATCCACAATGACCAGTACGCAGGGCTTTTAAAATGTTAAATGAGGGGCGCCTGGGTGGCTCAGCCGTTAAGCGTCTGCCTTCGGCTCAGGTCATGATCCCGGGGTCCTGGAATCAAGCCCCGCATCGGGCTCCCTGCTCGGCGGGAAGCCTGCTTCTCCCTCTCCCACTCCCCCTGCTTGTGTTCCCTCTCTTGCTGTGTCTCTGTCAAATGAATAAATAAAATGTTTAAAATACATAAATAAAATAAAATAAAATGTTAAATGAGCTGTTTACACGAAGCAATGATGTTCTTCAAGTTAACATGTTTTTGCTATTCACAACATCCCTTCTTTCTTCCAAACCCATATAAAGTGTACTGAAAGCATGTGACTGCATTTCAAACACTTAATACTTTCAAACAAACTCAGGACTGTAGTTATTCGGTGCGGGCAGTGGACAGAGGTTTGTATTCCAGGGCCCTAAATCAAGTAAGCTTCAAGACTGAGGGTCCGGAAACCTTGCGATGGAGTTAGAATGAACCCAAGTGTACATGAGGTTTGCTGCCCACGGAAAGCCTTCCGGGAAGGACCGAGGAGATTGAGGTGTCACAAAAGTCACTGGAAAGCACCCCGAGCAAAACATGAATGAGGAAGTACACTTTCAAGGTTTACAAATTCTAAAGTTCCAAAAGACTTCTGAAACAAAGAAAGGGGCTGAGCCCAGTGAATGCCAACAGAAACGGCCTGGCGTGATCACTCGGATGTTCCTGCGGAGATATGGTACCCTGACCCAAGTGCTGGCCTCCTCATGCATCTTTTCGCACGATGCATGGCTACCACAGACGACTACACCCTCTCTCTACAGACCAGCGTCCTCTCTGCTGGAGATGCTTTCCCCATTTGTTTCGAAGGCAACGAGTCATTTCTGATTCACACTGAAGAAAAAGTCAGTTACTCTTCGATTATCTATAGTACATCTAACCTGAAGGTACATTTTGACTTTCAAAATCTGGGCCCCGGCCAAGACTGAGTGTATAGGAAGAGTGGGTTTGTGCTGACCTTTGCCCCCTTTCCTTTTGTATTCTTTCTTCAGTTTCTCTTTGTTCGCGAGCAAGCCGTCGTTTTTCTGCCAAAATTTTTGTTGCCTCCTTGGCATTCATAGTCCCTGGTGTGCTTTTATTACTAGACTCTAGTTGAAATTAACACGGAAAACAGTTAGCTTAGGGAACTTAACACCCTTAAGTCCAATAAAGAGATGCGAGACAACCAACAACGTTAAAAACCCAAACAATATGCACACGGTCTACAATTTACAAATAACTAGCAATCTAGAAGTAGGTGATTACAAAACAGGTTTGGTTCAAAACCCCAACCCCACTCCCAATAACAGAATTAGTAGTTTGTCTCTTTTTAACAACTACTTGCTCCAAAATGAAATAATGTACTCCCACTCTGGCTTAGCCGTTTTGAGAGATACTTGACTAAACTGATCTTATGGGGAAAAGGATTAAAATACACTGAATATAGAGGAAGACAAACTTATGAAGTATAGAAAGTCTATAAGAAGTATATAAAATACATAAAGTCTATATGAAAGTATACAAAGTCTATATGAAGTATACAAATACCTGACTAAACAAAAATATATCCAGCATGCATTTTGAAATTTGTGCACAATTTTTACTAAATAATTACTACTTAGATGAACACTGGTAATAATATATCTGATTGATCATACAGTGGCTAACTACATAACCAAAGAAACTAAGACATTCAGTAAAATAAGGTGACCACATGGAGGCAGACTGTAATTATTTCAGTCCACATGATGACTATTTTAAATAAATCACATATGACAGGGATCTTAAGACATCAGGAATGAATAATTTATAAGAAAAAGATTATTCCTGTGATCAGAAAAATCACTGTGAAAATCCTTCCAAAAGAAAAATTTATTAGTGTATTTAAAATGTTACAGCCTTGGGGCGCCTGGGTGGCTCAGTCGGTTGGGCATCTGCCTTCGGCTCAGGTCATGATCCCGGGGTCCTAGGATTGAGCCCCGCATCGGGCTCCCTGCTCCACGGGGAGTCTGCTTCTCTCTCCCCTTCTCCCTCTGTGTGTGTGTGCTCTTTTTCTAGTTCTCACTCTCTCTCAAATAAATAAAATCTTTAAAAATAAATAAATAAGTAAGTAAAATGTTATGGCCTTTGTATGGAAATGACCATCAGCTCTCAATGGACACCTGCTCAGCCACAAATGGCCAGATGTGCTCTCTCCAAGGATGGACGACACCTTAGGGCCATTCATGGAACCATCCACTATCAGAGCTGGAAGGGACCCCAGGGATCACCTAGAGCAATGAGCTCATCCAACCAGTACTTTTTTGTTTTTTTTAAGGTTTATTTATTTGAGGGGAGGGGGCAGGCGAAAAGAGAGAATCCCAAGCAAACTCCATGCCGAGCGCAGAGCCTGACACGGGGCTCAATCTCACGACCCTGAGATCACGACCAGAGCCCAAACCAAGAGTCAGATGCTTAACTGACTGTGCCACCCAGGTGCCCCCCAACCAGTACTTTTAACATCAGTTCCAAAAATGGATTTCCCAAAACAACAAGGGGGTGGGGGTGAGTAAGAAGCTCTGGCAAGGAAAAGTAAACAGTGTGTCAATGATTGGTTAAATTCTCTTTATCAAAAGAAGGCTCGCTCCCTGAAGTCCTCAGATTGGGGAATAAAACAAAGGTGACCATTCCCAAACTACCTTAAGATTTTCCATGTTGCCAAAATAAACTTCTTAGTAAAGGAGCTTACCTTCACAGACCATCTGCTTTTGGCTCACAGCCTCGGAGCTGTTAGCAGTTTTAGGCACTCCTTCTCTTTTCTTTCCAAGAGTACCTAATGCATTTTGTGCCAACAGGCTACGGTGAACAGGGATTATTTTATAGGAAAGAGGAGACTGTGACTGTTTTGACATGACGGGTGATGGTGATGGGGGGCGATTCTTTTGCATTTGCCTGCTGGGAAAAAGTAACCGTTAATGGGGGAAAACTGATATGGTTTTGTAATAGATATGTGCTAATTAAGTTTATAATGTGCCATTTCATAAAATATCATGTCTTGATATTATGAAATACTATTTTAGGATGGGGTAAATCCATTTTTAAAAGTTTTTTCCTCTTTATATTTACATTGTAATGTATACTACATTATTTCATTTGTGAAACACTGATGTGAAATTTATCCTGGTAAAATACCTATGAGGAACAGGTGCAAATAAGCCACTTACTTCACAGTGACGGGGGAAGGCGGGCGCCGCGCACTCACAGAAGACGGCCATTTATAACACGGTATGTGTGACACCAGGCGCTTCTTGGTAGCAGGCTTTGAGGCCTGTTTGTCCAGCTCCGATTTCTGAGCAGAGCAAGATCATCAGATTAAGAAATGAGCATTTACTTACTGCAGCTCGCTTTTTTTTTTTAGACAAAAATACCCTGAATATAATACAATTAGAGCTCCTTAAACTCCCCATTTTCTTTTCAAGCATGAGAATTAGGTACAAATATATTCTTCTTGACTAACCATTCAGATTACAAAATTCAAGGTCACAGAAATAATTACCGTAAAACATCTTTCACTTCAAAACCTAATTCTATTTCTAAATCCTGATTAAGAGGTTTGCAGTATTTCTCAAAAAAACTTTTCTTCATAGTTTAGAAACAGTTCAAATAACAGTAACTCCCTGCTACTAAAAATGAACTAATATTCCAGCTTTGAGGGGAAACTATACAACAAATATCAGAATTTTAAATAAAGTTATCCTATTTTACTAATTTTATTACAGAATGCTATAAATATTAACAAGTTGCTTATGTTGTGAAACCTAACCTATCATGACCTATACAACTAAATATACAGATTTTAATAGAAAATTTATCAATAAAGGGCACTTGACAAACCTGTGGAGAGTCGCTCACTTTCACCTGGGAAGATGTTTCCGTGCCCACCTTGGGGGATGCCTCAGGGGACGCTCCCACACTCTCTTTGGGGAGTGCTTTCACACTGGCCTCAGGCGATGCTTCCACCGTGGCCTCGGGTGACAGGCCCACACTAGCCTTGGGAGCCGCTTCCACACTGGCTTCCACACTGGCCTCAGATGACGCTTCCATGCTCACATCAGGGGATGCATCCAGGCTCACCTCAGGAGATGAGTCCAGGCTCACCTTGGGGGACGGGTCCACGCTTGCCTCGGGGGACGACACGTCCACGCTCACTTCAGGTGACATTTCCATTCTCTCGGGGAGTGCTTCCATACCTGCTTCACGTGACGCCTCCGTGTTCCCCTCAGAGGACTCTTCCACACTCACCTTGGGGGCCGCTTCCACGCTCGCCTCGGGGGCCGCTTCCACCCTCGCCCCGGGGGCCGCTTCCACGCTCGCCCCGGGGGCCGCTTCCACCCTCGCCCCGGGGGCCGCTTCCACGCTCGCCCCGGGGGCCGCTTCCAC
>NW_023270175.1:25518088-25539494 GCF_011800145.1 Mirounga leonina
CTCGCCCCGGGGGCCGCTTCCACGCTCGCCCCGGGGGCCGCTTCCACGCTCGCCCCGGGGGCCGCTTCCACGCTCGCCCCGGGGGCCGCTTCCACGCTCGCCCCGGGGGCCGCTTCCACGCTCGTCTCGGGGGCCGCTTCCACACTCACATGGGGGGCCGTGTCCACCTTCTCCTGGGGAGGCCCTGCCACGGCTGCCTTGCGAAGCACTGTGGTATTCTTCAATTCGTCACTGCTACGGCTACGCAAGGGCATGTTTATATACTGGATTAAAGTACTGTGGGTGCCTGTGGGTGAATGAGGACAGAATGAAATTGCATACGCTCAGAAACCGGACAAGACAGAAATGCACAACGTAACAGTATAAGAACAGGAAGAGAAAAAAGAGAGACTATGTTCATTAGTAAGTTGCAGGAATTACCCACAACACATAAGTGTTTAGTGAAAAGGAACCCAGACAAGGGACAGAAGCATCTTGAAGTTGGTTACTTCAGAAGCGCCACCATTAAGAGGTGTTGTGAAAGCAACAATCCACTACAGATGAAAAGAGGATGCTTCTCCAAAGTTGATGTTTGCAATAAGCCAGTTTTCTTTTAATCATACTATGGTTTTGAATGATTTTCATAACACAAGATAGTCAATACTTTTAAAAAGTGATCTAGAACAACTTCACCAGGGCCAGAGATCTTACCATTTCAAGTGATTATGTAAGAAACTCCATATATGGCTATTTTAATGTAAAAAAAAAAAAAAAGAGCACTTTCTCCCCCATACTAAAAACTATAATAAGACATTAATCAGAATGGGCTAGATTTTCAAGGTCTCTTCCATCTTTAACAATCTAAATATTTTTTGCCTAATAAATGGATAAAAATGGTAACACTTAGTACCAGCAGAGGAGGAAAGAAAGTGGATAGTACCAATGTTGAGAACCAGGCAGCCCCACACTGCTGGTGGGGTGTGGATCTGTGTATGCTCCTGGTAAGAGGGATTGGGGCAATAAGGCATCAAAAGCCATTAAAAGGACCTATTTTTTGTTCCCACAATTTTACTTCTAGATCTATTCTTAGGAAAAAACCAGACATGAAAACATGTAATAAGGTTACTTACAGCATTATTGATAATATTGAAACAAAACTATAATCCAAATATTCAACAGGAAATTTAGAAAATACTAAGGCAGTCATTCACAGTAATAATATACAATTTCTAAACATAGAAAATGGTATATATATATATATACTTTTAAAAGAATTTATTTGAGAGAGTGCCTGCACACATGGGGGAGGGGCAGAGGGAGAGGGACAAGGAGAATCCCCGCTGAGTGAGGAACCCAATGCAGGGCTGGATCCCAGGACCCAGAGATCATGACCTGAGCCGAAGTCAGATGCTTAACCAACTGAGCCACCCAGGCGCCCCCAGGAAAACGGTATATATTTAGACAAAAGCAGATCAAAAAAACAAAAACAGGTTATAATCCCATTTTGTGAAGAAAACATATAAACAAAATATTGTTACCAGTGAGTTACTGGGATAATAAGTTACATTTAAAATTTTTTCTACACTAAATATTTATTGCTTGTATAATAAAGAAAAGTATTTTTTAGAAAGTATTTGGTGGTAGCTTTTGTAAGACTTGGTAAATTTGTCACCTCCTCTTTAAATCTGAGTGGTAAACTTTTACATGATCTCATCAAATAATCAAAATAGAACAAATTACCAAAGACTGACTACTCATGAATAAACAATTTGACTGACTTAAATTTTTTCGTCCCCCACTTTTGGTGGAAAATGTATTTTATTGACATATCTATACGTACCTAAACAGTCACATTATTTAACACTGACAATCTGTGCTACAAAAAACATATTAAGTATAGGTATAGAAATTTAAGATAAAATATTACATTTTTGATGGAAGTAAGAGATTATTAAACAAGAATGAAAGTTAATACAAGAAATATCTTACAGAAGACTGGGGGAAGACTGGCAGAAAATAATGTGACATACATATAACAGGGCAAAAACAAAGTCAGGAATCTGAACCAAAACAAATAAAGCTGCACTACCAGAAAGTCTATGATAGCACTGTAATTTATTTTACTAATCATATGAATATGAACAGAAGAAAAAATAAAAGAATAAAGGTGGTGGGATAAATTCTGGAAAGAAAAAAGTGGAGGAAAAAAGACAAAGAATGATGGGAATAGGGTGCCTGGGTGGCTCAGTTGGTTGGGCGGCTGCCTTCGGCTCAGCTCATGATCCTGGAGTCCTGGGATCGAACCCCACATTGGGCTCCCTGCTCAGCGGGGAGTCTGCTTCTCCCTCTGACCCTCCCCCGTCTCATGTGCTCTCTCTCTCTCATTCTCTCTCTCAAATAAATAAATAAATAAATAAAAGAATGATGGGAACAGTGCATTTGAGCTCTCCACTACTGAGGACTTCTTACTACCCACAGGCATGTCTAACACTCTATGTGACCTATAAGTGAGGAAATCCACATAAGCCTGAAGATGGGTTTTATTTTACTAGCTATTAATAAAAAGCTGAAGAGCAGCTCAATGTCATTCTTCCACATTTTAGGGAAAAAAGGAGGGTAGAGTAGGAAACTTTCTCCCTTGATACTATAAAAATTTTTGATACTCTTAACATCCAGTACCTTTTACTGGATGGCACACTGAAGCACAGGTCAAGAAACCCATCGATCTTTAAACATTTAGGGCTGAGGCACATGGGTGGCTCAGTCGGTTAAGCATCCAACTCTTGGTTTCAGCTCAGGTGATTATTATCTCAGGGTCCTGGGATTGAGTCCCGCGTGGGGCTCCCTGCTCCACGGGGAGCCTGCTTCTCCCTCTCCCTCTGCCACTCCCCCTGCTTGTGCTCTCTCTCAAATAAATAAAATCTTTTAAAAAGTCTTTCAAAAAATCATTTAAAAATTTAACCACCATCACACAACTACCTTATCTCATCCTATCAATTAACTATCACCCAGATAACTAATCTACCATGCCAGAAGGCATAAAATAAATATGCAACATAAAATGTTGGGTAAAATCAGTCATCTGGAAACTACTGATTCAAATTATTTTTATGCCTTACTGCAACAAATCAAATGACATACCTGCTTTTTCAGTGCAAATACTAACACTTTCAGGCTTTCTGCCCTATGCCTGTTACCTGGAGTATCTTTCCCGGGAACTGACAAAGAAACAGCACTTTTGCTCCTGGCTATTGATGCTTTTGTAGGGACAAGCAGGCGAGTGATTAAATCATTCTCCCGAAGACTGGTATACGGGTGTCGAGCTAAATGAGGAGAACAAACAAAAAAGATTCAAGTTGAGGTCTCACAAATAAATGCAAAGCAAGAAAGAGCAATGTGAACTGCTGCAAATGAGAACTTTCCCAGCCTAAAAGTAGAAGCTACGAAAGCAACATATATATAATGGGACTGAACACCGCCACTGGATCAGACTGCCTTGCTAGGGAAGAGAGCACCTGAAGTAAGGGTCAAAGGCCCTGGCATACACAATAACCCCAGTGAAGAAATCTAGGTAACTATATCTAAACGAAGCCCTATCCAATGTATAGTCTCTACGGAGGAATTCACGTATGGAGAAAGAAGTGGTATGTGACAAAACAACTTTGGCGTGGATTTCTACAGATATGCCACTGACAGTCAAAGTGGTCAAGTTCATTACCAAAAGCTCCAAGGGACTGACTGAATTCTTTTGTTAGAAGTGCATCTTGTAAATACCTTGCTCCAAAAGTTTTTATGTTCCTAACGATCCCTGTGACAATGGCATTTGTTATAATAGGATCTGACCTGAATCAACAAACTGGAGAGTATTCTCCAGTGAATGGTTTGGTATAAAACAAAAAGCAACAGTCCTGTTTGGCAGAGAAAAGTTGTGGGGGGGGATGGTGTTAGAAAGAAACTACTTTAAATAAAGAACTACTTCAGGGGCACCTGGGTTGCTCAGTCAGTTAAGCATCTGCCTTCGGCTCAGGTCATGATCTGAGTCCTGGGATTGAGCCCCATGTCGGGCTACCTGATCAGCAGGGCGTCTGCTTCTCCCTCTCCCTCTGCCCCTCCACCCCTGCTCATGCGCGCTCTCTCAAATAAATAAATAAAATCTTAAAAAAAAAAAAAAAACCTACTTCAGTAATAAGTATGAAATTTTGTGTATAATAATCAGCAGTGAAAACATGCACAAAGGTTAGATGTGGGTAATGCTATGAAGCAACACAGCAAAGCTTTGAAGTTCAAATTATGGTCAATAACTTAAGACCTTCTAAACACTAACTGATGAAATGTTTGAAGAGAATCAAGTCCTCCAGCACAAATCTTTATCTATACCAACACTCTGTGATCTAGTCCCTCAGCTTCATTACAGACTTCTTGCTCAGATGACAGCAGAATTATAAATTCATTTAAGGACAGACTCTTGGCTTCAGCCAAATAAGTATGGCATCAAAGGACATTTTTTAGCTAAAGAAGGGATATTCTGGCTTCGAATTTTAGGAACGACTTCTCAAGCAACCAAATGTTGACATAGATCCTTTTTTTTGAGAGAGAGAAAGACAGAAAACGCGGGGGGTAAGGAGGTGCAGGGAGAGAAAATCTTAAGCAAGCTCCAAGCTCAGCATGGAGCCCAACTCGGGACTCTCTCCCCCAACCCTGAGATCATGACCTGAGCCGAAATCAGGAGTCGGAACTCAACTGACTGAGCTACACAGGCACCCCAATAGATCGCTTTTAAACCACTATTTAAGACTGGTACTTAGAAATAACTAACCAGTTGGTTTTTCTTCTGCTTGTACAGTTTCTCCAGGTGTCTGCAATTTGTTAGATCTTCTATTCAAGGATGAGCTTCTCTTCTTCTCTATTTTTTCTGGAGATCAAAGGCAAAGGAATATTATTTTTTTTACAAATTATTTAAATATATTACTTCAGGAGTGAGTCACTCCTCTTTTCAAACATTTTTTATCTTCTCTACTCTTGATTGTAAAAATTTAAATTTCAAATCTTATGTAGAGATTCTACATCCCCAAACTTAAAACTAGTTTACTCTTTATCTGGAAAATAAAATTAATTAGGAAAAAAACAGTTAAAAATTAAGAGGACAATGTCTAATACTACCTGACAAAATCAACATTCCCAAATTGGGAATATACAACTTTTAATTTTGGACACAATCCATGATATCTATTACTAAAGTAATGTATACTTCAGTTATAATGGTTATTATTTTAAACAAAAATGATCATTAACTTTTGGCACAGATGGCATTTTAGCAAACTAATGAAAAACACAGTTTGTGTAGACACTTTGCCACTTCACTTGAAATATTCTGGCTCAGGATACTGAGGAGTGTCTACTTAAAGAATAACTTCTCTTTTGGGAACCTATAAATTAAATTGGGGACCTGTACATATTGACAACATAGCATCATTTGAAAACTCCTGAATTGATAATGTAATTAAACAGCATGAACCAGAGGTATAATGAATTCAATCACGTGATTAAATCACACATCCTTTATTTTCATACTGCAAGTAATGACAAGATAGTGTGAACAGTTATTATGAGTCAGCAATGAGCAGAAGAAAAATAGACAATTTGAATCGGCCAAGCTTTAAAACAGGGCTACTTAAAATATTACAGGTTATTAGATTATGAACTTCATTTGAGTGTGAAATGTTCATCTCTCTGGATCAAACAGGTTTCATTTCAATTTGCAGAGATTTTACAAAGGTAAGCCACCACCAATACAGATTTTATTTTCCCTGACATCATTAATTACAACATTCACTGTTTCAGAGTGTTCAATATACTGTACCTGTAAGTTATTTCACAAAGTATCTTCCACACATACCTTCTCGTATTAAAAACTAGTAAAAAAATCATTTAAAAAGTTACTTGGAATTGCTCTTTCAGTGTAACTTAACTAATTATCCTAAAAGTAATCACCTGTTCCTCCTCTTTACAAGTCTCATTAATACAGCATGAGACCTATTAATAAAAGCATACTAGCATTTGCTCATTATATTAAAAACATCATACACATCTGTGGAAGAAATATTTGCTAACTCCTCAAAGCAATTAGATAGTGAAACAGAGTGAATGCTTGTGAAACAAATCATATATATATCAAAATGAATGTATATACATATATAAAATGAAGGTATATAAATACAACATTACAATGAATGCTATATAATTTTTCTAAAGGATTGAACTGGTGAATAATAAATTAATTTCATTATATGACAAGGAAGGTGCTAGAGAAAACCTTCCCACATTAACCTACAAATGAACCCAGGCTACACATAAGTGCTCTGGGAAAGCCTATCGAGGGTTAGGGTGATAAGTGGATCAACTTTTGTTAGACCATTAAAAGAAAAATGTGATAACCCCAGATGGGGGGCTCCCTGCTCACTGGGGAGTCGGCTTCTCCCTCTCCCTTTGCCCCTCCCCCCACTTGTGCCCTATCACCCTCTCGCTTGCTCTCAAATAAATAAAATCTTTAAAAAAATATTTTTAAATTCAAATCGTAATTACGTCCTTTTGTTTTCAATTCATAAGGCACTAAAGTGGGAATGATGTGGAATATGTTTGCTGTGTCTTCCTCCTGCCAAGATCACTTCTGTTTTTGCCTCTGGAAAGGATTTTTTTTTAATTCATTGATGGGTATGGCTGCCTAATCCATTTCAATTATCAGTGGGAAGCACCATGCACAACAAGCCAGAAATGGTCACTGACAGTCAGGTGAAGGAATTTTTTTTTAAAAAAGGAACACTAATTAAAAGGGCAAACACCGGGGCGCCTGGGTGGCTCAGTTGGTTGGGCGACTGCCTTCGGCTCAGGTCATGATCCTGGAGTCCCGGGATCCCCTGTTCGGCAGGGAGCCTGCTTCTCCCTCTGACCCTCCCCCCTTCTCATGCTCTCTCTATCTCATTGTCTCTCTCAAATAAATAAATAAAATCTTAAAAAAAAAAAAAAAAGGGGGCAAACACCAGAAGCAAAAGGTTATCTGAGGTAGTCATAGTAGATAATCTCTTTGTCTTTTCAAGAACACCACATTAGCAGGGCGCCTGGGTGGCTCAGTCATTAAGCGCCTGTTCAGGTCATGATCCCAGGGTCCTGGGATCGAGCCCCCCATCGGGCTCCCTGCTCGGCGAGGGGCCTGATTCTCCCTCTCCCACTCCCCCTGCTTGTGTTCCTTCTCTCACTGTGTGTGTCTCTGTCAAATAAATAAAATCTTAAAGAAAAAAAAAACACCACCACCACATTAGCACTACAAAGAGTTGTAAAGTAGAGGTTAGCAACGCTTTGCTCATTAAACATGGGTACCACTTTATTTGCTTTGGAGGAAAGCACAGGCTTATTATTGAAATGTGCAATTTCAACATCATGATCCATCTATCAAATGACCAAAATACAAACCATAAGCATGACAGAGTAAAGAGCACTCAATTTCTTGAGGTCTTAACTCTAAAGCCAGGAAGGTAATTACACTTGCCTGTCACCTCTACAAGGTTGTCATGAATAAACAAGTATGACACATGTGAAGCAGATCAACCTGTCCACTGCTGTATATATGCTAACATTTCCCTTAAATGAGGTGTTATTCGTAAAACTTAATGGAAACTGAATTACCAGTCTAGCTACTCTCTAGGAAAAAGGATTTCATTTACTGGTTAGGTACACTATGAATCACTTTTATAAGAAGTTATTGTGCCAGGTAATGGCAATGTCTTTTGGTCAAAATATGTTTCAGTTTGGGCTACCTGAACTCAACAAACCCCTCTGATGATTCATATGCAAATTATGAAACAAGGATTAATACTGATGAAAATACAAAATAGTAATGATCATCTCTATCTACTATAAAACAAGGTGGTGCTCTTCTGAAATACATCTAAATGTTCCACAATCTAAAGGATAAGTGGTACTGTGAAAAGATATAAAAAGAATTTATTTCATTGGTTTAAAATTCAGCAGAATACATGAAATAACTACTTACTCTTTGCAACAGAATTCTGAAGACCTGCAGATGACACAGACGTTTGTTTGTGTAAACCAGAAGTCTCTTGTTCAAGTTTTTCAGTCGATACAGAACGTGTATTAGCTGAGAAAAGATGTAATATTTACTGTACTCATACTTAAAGCATCCTTAGCTGAAACAAAGTATGTTCATGATGTAATTCTATGGAGTATGTGCATTAATTAGGTGCACAATGTTCACTGTCATTCCTTACAAATAATATAAATTTGAGTTTTAAGAAACTGTAGAATTCTGTCCATTTGTAGGAAAATTTAGAGTACCCTCAATAGTAAATGGGGCAGACTTATTTTTAAAATAGGCACTGGATAAAGCTGTATAAAGCTGAATCATTTTTACAGAGATTACAAATTTAAATGGTAAGATTTTGGATATACTGGATAAAATGATAATAAAATTTCTTCTGCAGTTTTACATGACATAAATTTAAACATAAATTTACTGTGCACACCACACACATGGCAGCATTTTCACTTAAGATACAAAGCTCAAAACCTTGTTGTAAATGCAACCTTGCAGCAATAGCCAATATCTAAATATGAACATGAATGAACTTAAACAGTGGTATTAATTACCAGTTTTGGTTTCTGGGTTCATGGATGTAGAGCCTTCCCATGACCATCTTTTTTGACGATGATCAACACGGTTGCTCCGTTCCGATGTCCGATAGAGAACAGCTTTAAATCTCTCCTATTTAAAATAAATGCCAACAAATTTTTACACATTCATTATATTGGTTAGTATAATTTAGATCTGTGGATTAGAAAACCAACCCATTACCAAATTTTTGTATCAAGCAAAATTGGGGGGGGGGCATCAGGTAATAGTTAAAAATGAAGACCAAAAAAAAAAAATAATTGAAGATCATATTTCTGGTATCAATCAATGTCAATGCTTCTCTTAAATAACAGGCTTTAACCCTGTGGATATGAATTGAGGAACAGACTGTGCTTCCCTCTACTTATATCATTAGGAAATTAATTAATTCATTCATTCATTAATTTATCTGACAGAGAGAGAGAATGCGCACAAGCAAGGGGAGTGGCAGGCAGAGGGAGGAGAAGCAGGGAGCCCGATGCGAGCCTCAATCCCAGGACCCTGGGATCACGACCAGAGCCAAGCAGATGCTTAACCAACGGAGCCACCCAGGTGCCCCTGTGGTATGTTTTTTAAAATACACCTTAAGGGGCGCCTGGGTGATGCAGTCACTTAAGCGTCCAACTCTTCATCTTGCCTCAGGTCATGATCTCAGGATCACGGGATGGAGCCCCACACTGGGCTCTGCGCTCTACATGGAGTCTGTTTGGGATTCTGTCTCCCTCTCTCTCTGCCCCTCCCCCTGCTCACTCTCTAAATAAATAAAATCTTTAAAAAATAAAATACACCTTAAATTCTTTGTAGAATCAGGCAGGGAAAAAAATCAACTAACACACACATAAGTGAAATCTATGCCAGAATCATCTATAATACCCATGTTTGTAACATCTTAAATTCTAGTGATAATAAAGTTTAAAAGAAAGATAATCGATGTGTCTGTCTTGACCTCAACTTTATTTTTTTTAAGTTTTCTTTATTTAAGTCATCTCTGCACCCAACGTGGGACTCCAACTCAGAAGATCAAGAGTGTCAAGCCGGCTCCTCTGCATGAGCCAGCCAGGTGCCCCTTGACCTTAACTTTAATTGCAAGGGCTCAGGATAATAGCTGTTCAACTGTAAACACACTGTGGCAAAACAACCCCACTTGCCAGAAAGAGGCATGCCTGGTTTTCCTTTCTGATATTTCAAGTCCTTGTGCTGTAACAGACCGTGGACTATACTCAGGTAAGCAATCAACTGCAGGGCCAGGAGGCTTTCTATTCTTCCCTGACAAGGACCGTTTCATAGCAACATCATCCTTACAATGCCCCCACCATTTCTCTGAGGGAAAAGATAAACATACTAGGAAAATGGAGAGTCATCCATATCCTCTGAGGAGAAAAGCAACTGCAATTCTTAAAGTAAAATGTATCTAATGGCAATATTTTACAATTATATTTTTTAACAGAAAATAAGTTGCTCAAATTACTGACAACCCAGAAAGTATAATAAAGACTGAAAACAGTGATTCGTCTTGTGTTATTGAAACATTTCTGATTCGTAAGAACCCTATGCCCCTGCTTCCAAATGCGCTGGCCCTCTGTGCTCTCAGGTTCCTCTAGCATCTGTGGTTCCTACAGGTCTCCTGTCCACACTCCCCCACTCCTCGGCACCACGCCTGCTCTGAGGAATCATTCTCTCTCTATGTGCAGGCTGCTCACAGTGTCCCATGGACCCTTCCTGCTCTGTCGGGGACCACCCTCCCTCCACCACACTAGTTTTGTGAGGCTGATTCTCTTTTGCCCCTTTTCTCCTTGTCCCTCTGCCTCTTTTCTCCCACCACACCTCTGGCTCCCTCCCCCTCTGCAGTGCCGTTTTATCACATTTTCTCTGGGATCTCTCTCAGGTTCCTCTTTCGCTAAGATTGCCTTTTTTTCTCTCGGTCTCTGGGAGTCTCTCTCCTCCAGGGACACTGTGCAGTGTTCTGTTTTACATTCTTTCAGTCTCTTAGTTCAAATCTCTCTATCTCTGGCCTTCATTCTCTTCACCACAGAAGTAAATTAAGGAGCTCTTTCACAGAGGAAGATGGCAAGTGATAGAAATTCTGAACGAGAGTTCATCAAATACTGGAATATGAAAAAACAGTGTAAACCACCATAGAAAAAGGTACAGAAAGAGAGAGAAGGGATAGTGGACCAGGGGTGGGGAAGAAATGGCATGGGAACAGTCCTAGAATAAGGAAGAGCCACAGATGGGGCAGGGGCTGGGGGTGAGGTGTGTTGAGAGCAACTATGTGCACAAGGAGAAAGAGTGAGCCCCGCAGAGAAGAAGCCTCATGGGGACAAATGAAACCAAAAAGAAAGGACAGAAAAAGAAAATTTTAAATTAGAGCAACAGGGGCACCTGGGTGGCTCAGCCAGTTTTAAGTGTCTGACTCTTGGTTTCAGCTTAGGTCATGACCTCATGGATCCTGAGATCCAGCCCTGTATTGGGCTCCACACTTGGCAGGGAATCTGCTTGGAGAGTCTCTCCCTCTGCCCCTCCCCCAACTCGTGCTGCTTGCTCTCTTGGGCACGCTCTAAGTGAATCTTAAAAAAAATAAATAAGAGCAACAGAAGAAAAGAGGGAGAGATAAAAACACACATACTGAGAGAACAGGCAGAAAGCCCAAAGATGGGGGGGGGTGGAGAGAGAGAGAGAAAAAAGCTAAGACAAAGAGGAAGGAAAAGTAAGGCGCCTCAGGCTGAAAAAGGTCACAGTCAGCCGGAGTACCAGAAGACAAAGACTTAGGGACCCTTGAGAATCACTGGAATAAAGGAAAAGAGAGAATGCCAGGAAGAAAGAGAATGGTGTCCCAGAGACCATGGCAGATTCATAAGGAGCCAAGGATCCTCAGAATAAAGTAGTGGAATGACCTACAGGAGAAAACTCTGGTGTCAGAGAGCGTCAGAACAAGACAGCCTTTAAATGCCCAAGTACGGACACTAAAAGACAAACTGACTGAAGAGGAACAGAAGGGGAAAGAGAGGGCATCATGAAGGCAGTGACTCATACCAACAGAGTGCCAGACACCAAAAGAGTCCAGGAAGGTAAAGAGAGAGGCAGGGCCCCAGCACAGCGGGGAGGAAGAGCGCGCCGGGCAGAAAGGCAGGGGAAGCCAGATGGGAGGAGAGCAAGCACTGTCATCTGACTGGCCTGCGCTCAAGTCAGAGAAGACCCTGTGAGAAGAAAGATGGGGGCCTATCGAAGGGTCTGTGAACATGAGGGCGCTGGTATAGAGCTCAGAGCAAACCCTGGGCCTCGACACCAGTGGGCCACATCCCGGAGGGTGGAAGGGCTCTCTTCCCGGGCCTGTGAGGCTCCTCTTTACCTCAGCTAGCAGGTCGAAACTCAGGGATCTGAGAGGACAGGGACAAGAGGCTCTACTGCTGAAGGGAAGAAGAGAGAACTGGGGCTGGGTCCTTTGGCTGGGGGGGGGGGGGGGGGGGGCCCGGCAGGAAAAGGCAGTGAAAGGCTAAGAAAAAAGTATTCCAGTGCCAGGCTACACCGTGTGGCATCTGATTAACAGGCTAGGAAACATGTACTGTACCCTTTCTTCCTGTAATTTTTGTTTCCTTTTTTCTTCTGCAGATATTCTCCGCTGCTCATCCTTTTCTTTTTGTTCTTTCAGTTTTCGTTGCTTCTCTTCCATCTGTTTTTCATACTGGATCCTGGACTTTCTTTCTTTTTCAAGCAGTTGTGTTTCCTTATTAGCTGAAATATTCCAAATACATTTTCGAGGTGTAAGAGCCAAGAAAATATTTAAGTTTTCCACAATCCACAAAGTTAATATATCGCCTTCTCTTTCTTAAAAATAACATGACCTATGCTAATAACAAACGATTACATTATATAAGTGAACGAGAATGGCCACTAAAGAAGCATTTGCACTGGGTGTTCATTTAACTCCAGAGAACAGAGATGGCTTAGATGACCCTCATATCCTGTCCAAACGAAAATTCCAAATTAAAAACAAATATTTTCTTTCATGGGATATTTCCGCTGATTTGAGCTGAAGTTAAACCCCACCAGATTAACATGCTAAATACATTAAAATGAGAATTAAAAAGAAAACACATGGCCAGAATGTTCTTTTTCTCCTTCTACTGGGAAACTTCTTTCAAAGGCCTCAGCTATGCAGACCGTATTTAAGCATGCCAGTTTTACATTCACAGAGTTCGACACCACACTTGGAACAGCATGATGTTTTCCTGTGTCAGATTTCCCCTCACTAAAGCCTGGAGAGCATCTATGCAGTTCCAAAATACTCTCCTTAAGAGCTCCAGGAAGAAATAACTCCTCACCAAAACAAAGACAAATGATATCCATTTGAGTAAAGCTGAGCACAAGTTTTGTCAAGGGATTTCAAAGGCCAGAGAAAAATGGGTAGTAGTTGAGAAAAGCATTCTCTTGAGGTGTAAAAAGATTATTCTTTTAGATCCTAATTTACACTTGAGAAGCTTATGTTAGGATTATTAGCAACTTCATTTTCCTTTTGAGAGTCATTTTTATTGAAACCCCATTCTGCTTGTTTCTACAAATGTTGAAATGTTCAGACCTTAGTTTTCAGAAAATTAGAGATAACAGAAACTACTTCAAAAATTAAACTAATCAAATATTTTTCATAGGCCTTCTTTATCTGCCTTAGTATAATCATTGAATCCAATAAAATACATCCTAGAAAAAACGTAATCTATGATATAAAACGGATCAGGAAAAGTAGATAAAATCACTTTGAAAATACGTAACCTTGACAGAAAACTTATTCATTCCAATTTTTTAAAAAAGTCTAAAATATACCTTCTTGCTGTCTGGTCTTCTCTTCTCTACGTTCTTTTGCCAACCTCTGCCTCACAACGCTTTTAAGTACGGATCCATCGATTACTAAAAACAAAAAAGGAAAATATAGTAAGGCATTAATAGATCCGATTTTAATGACATGACACTCTGACATCTATCAAAAAACATTCTAGAAATTACACCTGGTTTAAAAGCTGATCTTATATTTGCAGACTGAGATGGAAGGGGGCAGAAACCACTCTGACTCCGTCTTTCTTCAGCAATGGCGTGCGCAGCAGCAACTAGAATACAGGGAGATAAAGGGAAGGGACTAGATACTATGAATACAAACAGCTAATACAAGGGGAGACAAAGCTCCAGCAATCATCCTTGATGATACAGGATAGCATCTCTCATCTAGAAGACAAAATCATGACAGATTAATCCAGGTCAACAACAAAGCCATATTGAGTTCCTGTGATGTTCAACAACAATTGAAGAAAAAACTAAAGCTGTTTCTTGTGGATGTGCCAGCCTATCTGTGGACTTAAAGAGAGTTGTTAGTGGGAGTGGCAGCACGAGCTTGTGGATGAGTAGGAGCTAATGATTAATAGCTTTCAAAAATGCCTCAGATAAGACATTACACCAAGTACTAGAAAAACTGAACCGGGACAGAATTGGAAAAACTGTTTTACCATAAACTGAGAATTTAGAAAAGACTTGGTGCTTACGGATCTGAATTTGGAAGCAGAAGTGTCAACAGTGAGATCCTCAGAGATTGGGCCCAATATTAAAAAGTACATTTATAAATTACCTAGATGTGGGGTTTTCTTCACCTACGTTGCTTTAAAGATATTAGTGATGCCTGCCTTTCCCCACCCCCAGTCTCTGGGGTGGAGGCCCAGGCATTTCCAGTTGCTAAAAGCTCTATTCTAATGCAGGGAAAGTGGAGAAGCACTCAAGGAATTTCCATTGAGATAGTATTATTCTAGGTAGAAAAATGTTAGGCAAACAAAGATAAATTTACACATGCCTTGTAAAACAGGCCCAAAAGTGGTAAATAACTTCAATAAAAGTGAAATACAAGATTAGGGGAGCACAATTTGAGGGAGAGTAAGAAAAACAAATGCCAGGATGATACACACACCAATTATTATAGGGGATTCCTGAGCCCTTTAATTCCATTTATGGCTGTATCTAAAATGCCCCACAATGCTGGGCATCTTCAGGAAGATCTGGAGATTAACACTGAAAACTCTCCTCTACCTTTGTGAAAGCACAGGAAATATGCCCCTGTGATACTGCACACAATTCTGTTTTCTATATATCAAGAAAAAATATAACAGTTGAAGATGGGCAGTTAAAATAATTAAAGGAACAGAGTAGCTGTCATTGTCCTTAAAGAATGAAAGGACTCTGAGATGTTCCTTGCCACTGAGGAAAGATATCTGGGAGTCATTTTACAGTCATTTTTACCTTGAAAGTGACGTCATAATTGCTGCCATAGGGACCACTATTTCCAAAGGGAAAAAGGATTTTTTTTTTTTTTTTTTTTTTTACCCCAGAGACCTAACAGCTCAGATAATCCATGATTTCGCTAAATTTGAAGATTAGACTCTTCTCAGCTTCCTTCAACTACCAGCAATTTTGTGGACCACAGATTATCCTCTGAATTTGCATACTAGTATGTTAGGAACAATTCTTAAATATAGTCTATAAATTAATTAAACCCTCCTACACTCTCTCCCACTTGTGACATCTCTATGTGAGCACAGAAAAAACAACAGTTGGTTTTGCACATTCCGTTTTCCTGCTTAGAAGTCCCAAAGAAAGTTCATATTTTGGCACAAATTACCTGACCATAAGGACAATTTCTCTCGAAAGGTACAATTTTACCATATTTAAAGATCTTATTAAACAGCAGTAACCTCAGAATTAGCTGTGGTAGGAATAATGAACTAAATAAAGGTTAATGTGGTAATAATATCAAGTCTGATTTTTAGAACTTCATAGAACTTCATATCCAAATTCCCACTGGCAAGAAATATACTCACCAAAAGGACAGGCTCTAGAAGTTATTTAAAATGTCCAGGCAATGAGAGAAAGGCTTTATGTCTGAACTTTGAACAGAGTATTTTATTCAACTCCGTTGAATGAAGGAATTCACTTACCATTCATTTTAAAGCTACAGTAAGGTACAGTTTAAATATACTACAGTTATTTCTGTAGTTCCTATACTAATTCTGAATCCCAAATTAAAGTTAAAAGTTACCTTTTGCAGGGCCCCTGGGTGGCTCAGGTCATGATCTCAGGGTCCTGGGATGGAGCCCTGCATCCATTCTCCATCCAGCTCCCTGCTCAGCGGGGAGTCTGCTTCTCCCTCTCCCTCTGCCTCTGTACCCCCCCCCAGTCATGTTCTTTCTCTCTCTCTCAAATAAATAAAATCTTAAAGAAAAAAGTTACCTTTTGCCTGGAAGTTAAGAAAATGCATAGAGTTTATTACTAAAACGGAAATATGAACCTTAATCTATATTTATGGTACTTTCCTAAAAATTGCTATAACAAATAATGTGTATCACCTCACCATTTACGAAATTCTTCTCATTTGTATGACTTCATTAAATTCTAACAATCCTATATTTTTTATAGATAAGAAAAACTGAAGCTGAACATTACTTTCCCAGATCACACAGGTAGTAACTGGTGAAGCCAGACCTTGATTCAATTGTAGATTAAGAAACAACTGGGGCGCCTGGGTGGCTCAGTTAAGCATCTGCCTTCGGCTCAGGTCATGATCTCGGGGTCCTGGGATCGAGCCCCGCATCAGGCTCCTGCTCAGCAGGAAGCCTGCTTCTCCCTCTCCCACTACCCCTGCTTGTGTTCCCTCTCTCGCTGTCTCTCTCTGTATTAAAAAAAAAAAAAAAAAAAACAACTTTACTTCTTATCAAGGACCAGACTGTACAAAACCCACATTAACCTTTATACGACTTAGTTCTTTATTCCCACCTCTGCTACTTCTAAAGTTACTTCTGTTTAAAACATCACAAAAAAGGAATCGGGCGCCTGGGTGGCTCAGTTGGTTAGGCGACTGCCTTCGGCTCAGGTCATGATCCTGGAGTCCCAGGATCGAGTCCCGCATCCAGCTCCCTGCTCAGCAGGGAGTCTGCTTCTCCTGCTGACCCTCATGATCTCTCTCTCTCTATCTCATTCTCTCTCTCAAATAAATAAAAATAAAATCTTTAAAAAAAAAAAAATCACAAAGAAGGAATTAAGATCTAAATGCTGACTCAACAATAAGTAAATGAAATATAGGTGTTTTGGTTTAAAACAGACTTTGAAAATACAGCAATGCAAATATTTTAAAATAAAGCACTATATGCTGTGACTAAGAAAGGCCTAAATTTAGAAAAAAACATGTGAAAGACAATGCAAGTAAACCATTCTCCTTCTAGGAGGGGAAAATTAATTAAAAACTCAATCATCCTGGATATCTAGCCCAATAAAAGCCTCAGAATGAAATGAACCAAAAATAGGCACCATTAAAGATGCCAAAGTTAAAGAATGCTTTACATTTAATAGATTTTTTTAAAAGATGTCATTGAAATTTTGAGGCTTCTTTTGGAGATAAAGTATTTTAGCTCATTACCAACTTCAATATAGTGGAAATTTCTGCTTCTCTGCCACACCACCCCCCCCCCAACCACCCAATACACACTGGATCTGTGTCACCAGGGCAAGTTAAACACAACAAAGGAAGAACACTTTTCCGTGACAACCAGTTCAAGTACGGTAATAATCTTCCTAAAGCTGCACAATCACTTCAAAATGCTTAATCCCATGAGATGCCAATGATAAATACTCATCCCAATATTTATTCAGCAATTCTGTTGTCTGCCACAGCTGTTGCTCTTGATATCACTCAGAATTCAACATAACACCTGTAGCCCCACTTCACCATGACCTTTCTTCCCCAAGCTCCTTTCTTCTGTACTCATTAGAAATATTAGATCACATAAACTAGTATTTTTATTAGGTAGCAAAGGGCATAGATTGCAAAAAATGACTGAAAGGTTGTTTTTTTTTTTTTTTAATAGAATGGCTATGATTGTGGCAGAGAACCACTATACTATGAAACTAATTGTTACAGATTAACAGATTTAGTGCTACTCACTGTTATTTGGAAAACAGAATAAGCAGCTGCGATTGCCACAAACTCCTATCATGGGCTCCTGCTGGATATAGTGCACTGGGGGGGGGGTCTAGCAGTAGACTGTTCCAGCAGCTCAATACCTGACCCCTCTTCCCACAGCTGCTGGCTCTGTCCTAGATCCACTCTCATTCAAAGCTGAGCAGTTGAGAGTGGCATAGTCCCTGGCAGATCGATTCCACCCATACCAAGGATCTCTCCTCATGGCATTAGGACAGTCTTTAGGCAAGGAAGAGGGTGGGAAAATACTTTAAAAAAAAAAAAGGAAATCAAAGATATCTGCAATTAGGGGCACACAAAAATAAGGCAGATTCATGTAGTTTTGCCTAAAACAGCAACAAAGTCATAGGGCTGAGAGAGATTTCCTAAAGATCCCTAGATCCAATCCAAAGATAGTATGTCTTGGGGCACCTGGCTGGCTCAGTCAGAAGAGCATGAGACTCTTAATCTCTGGGCCCCATAGTGGGTAGAGAGATCACTAAAAAATAAATTTAAGACAAAACAAAAAACTCCTCAAAGACAGCATGTCTTAAAGTAAATTACAGTTTCCTACCATTCAGAGCTATCTACAGTGGAATGGCTACTTGGAAAACTGTTAAGCTATTAGAATACACATTCAAGTTGTAGAAGCTGCCCAGGATTTTATAGCTAGGACTCTGGGTGCTGGACTTGAGAACCTTAAGGTTTCTCCAGCTCTAAAATTCTATAATGATCTGACTCAATCTTAGTAGCTTTTTCTGTATTTGTTTAAAGTATTCTGAGTAACTTACCCTAAACTTAGAAATTACTTGTGAATTTAGAAAAACAAAAAAGGTGACAAGTCAGTGGCAAAGTTTCTTATGCTCATCAGGTTGAAACATTCACATAAATTATCTTAAAACAATCATATATAAAAATATAAAACACACGTTTTGTTAAAAGAAATGTATTTTGGGACACCTGGGTGGCTCAGTCAGTTAAGCGTCTGCCTTCCGCTCAGGTCATGATCTCAGGGTCCTGGGAACGAGCCCCACATCAGGCTCCCTGCTCAGCGGGGAGTCACTTCTCCCACTCCCTCTGCTCGGCACCCACCCCCCTCCCCCGTCATGCTCCCACCCTCCCCCTTTCAAGTAAATAAAAATTTCTAAAAAGTGTATTTCTTCAGTATGCTACAATCTTAGCACAGTGCTATGCACAGAAAACATAATTCAATGAATGTACATAATTCTTGCACCTGAGAAGTTATTTGTTCAGGGACAATGTTTTAACTCTTGGAGCCAGGCTCCCAGCAGGAAATAAAATTGACCAGATTAACAGATTCAGGGCTACTCACAGTTATTTGGATAACAGAATAAAAAGCAACTGTCACAGTGGCATTTCATTTGCCACAAAGTGGCAAAACATTTCAATGACTCCTTGTCCCCTTCAGGAAAATGCTGAGACCATGAGGGCAAATCTAGTTAAAGCTGGTACTCTGTGAAAAGTCTAACATATAACATGTGATGTTTTCAATTCCTAATAGGAAATGGGCAGCAAGGAGTCAATTAGGGTTCTGGGTTAAGCCCTTTTTGCATGACTAAGTTTTTGGCTTGAAATACTGTGAATCCAATCAACTGTCTCATACAAGATTTAAAAATACTTCACAACATTCAATACCCAAAAATGCTTCGGAGGGGGGTTATCCAGAATGTTGGTTACTTTAAATCACTGAAATAAACCAACGGCAGAGAGCCTTAGGTGTCAACAAGCAATAAAACAATCCGAATTTACTGCAAACTCTGATTCTCAAGGTAAAGAGGAAAGTGTATTTGCTTCTGATACGTTGGGAAGTTGATTCGAAGTAATCTGAAGTGACACAAAGCCTCCCCATTCGCAGCCAATTTTCAACTGCAAATGAAAAAATCCCTAAGGATTTCAATAAAATCACTTAAGATCGTCTTATTCTCAAGTTCATAGTAATAGGAAACTAGCCTGAGAACAGCAAGTAATCTCCCCAAAGCGAAAAATACCATTTCCCTCAGCTAGCGGAGCAGTCTCCTGCGCTAAGCAATGCGTTGCCAAATTTTATAAAATTAACGATTTTAGGGGGGAAAACATTTTGGCGTTGGGACCAGTTTAGAAGAAAGCACACTGAAGTGCTGCTTCCCGTTCACTGAAGCCTAGGGTCTGCAAGATGTCCCACGGAAGGTGACATCTTGGCGAAGTCATGTGCTACAGCAGGCAAATCAGGAGCAGCGGAGAGGCAAGTTTCTTCCAACTTTCAAAGCAACAGCCCCCCAGGGCTCCGTCCTCACCCGACACTGACCGGGAGGGTGCGGCAGATTAAGCCCTTGGGAGAGGCAAGGACTGCGACCGTGGGAGAGGATGCGAGCGCGAGCGCCCCGCGCAGACGGAAAACTCCCGGCTCTCGGAGCCTGCAAGGGCTGCCCCGGCGCGCGGGGTCTGGGCGGGCGCCCGCACATCCCGGGCTGTGGCGCGTCCGTTCGGCGGCTGCGCGGGCGTCCACCGCCCCCCAACGGCAGGCGGAGCTCGGGACCGTCCGCGGGGTCCGGGGTCCCAGGCCCTTCCACCCCCCCCCCCCGCGCCCACAGCGCCCGTTAGTTCCCTCGCGCCCCGCCCGCGGGGTTCCGCCGGTGGCGGCGACCATTGGGCCGTTGGCGGGGACTTCGGCCGTCGGTGCTGCCGGCCGGCCGGTCCCCCCACCCCCGTCCCACAACGGTTCTCTCTCCCGTCCAGGGGAACTCCGGGGCGGGTGAGGAGAGGACCGGACGGCGCGAGGGCACCCCGGAGTAAAGTTTTCTGGCGCCCTCCGCGCCGCCCCAACGGTCCCCGGGGCCGCGAGAAGCCCGCCTCCCGCGCGGGCCCGAGTTCCCCCGGGAGCCGCCAGGCCGCTCACCCATCCGTTCGCGCATCCCCCTCAGGGATGTGCTGCCGCCGGCGCCGGCACGCTCCGCCATCTTCCGAGCAGCCGCGTCTGCAACCGCTGGTGGCGCTGGAGGCCCAGTGCGCAGGCTCCGGCGCGGCCGTCTGGCCGGCTTTGGCCGCGGCGCCGAGGGGCGGGGCGGGGCGGGGCGGGGCCCGCAGAGCCGCCGCGCCCGCCTGGGACCCGCAAAGTCTGCCGTGCTGCTCCCTGCGCACCACGTCCTGACCTGCTGGGCAGGGACCTCCTGGTCTAAAGAAACCCTCTCGCACGTTCCATGCTCTCCTCGCAACCCTGTGCGGGGAGCCAGCCAATCATCAGCCGGCTTGGCCCTCCAACATTCCTTTTTTCCTTTCATCCCGTCTGCATAGCAACGCAGTTAACATTCCTTCCTTTCTTCATTTGTTCCTTCGTTCCTTTAGGGAGCATTATACTGAGTGCCTGCTGGGTGCGCTTGTATCCGGAGTTTGCTAGTCTTTGAGACACTACAGAATGGCCCAAGTTAGGGGGAAGAGGCCCAGAGACAGGCTGGGGGCGGGGAGAGGTTCCTGTGAGGTGCTAGGGGCTCAATCAAGAGTAGAGCCTTTCTTTAAAGTGTTGCGAAATAGGGGCGCCTGGGTGGCTCAGTCGTTGAGTGTCTGCCTTCGGCTCAGGTCATGATCCCAGGGTCCTGGGATCCGGCCCCGCATCGGGCTCCCTGCTCGGCGGGAAGCCTGCTCCTCCCTCTCCCACTCCCCCTGCTTGTGTTCCCTCTCTCACTCCCCCTGCTTGTGTTCCCTCTCTCACTCCCCCTGCTTGTGTTCCCTCTCTCACTCCCCCTGCTTGTGTTCCCTCTCTCACT
>NW_023270175.1:25539504-25619706 GCF_011800145.1 Mirounga leonina
CTTGTGTTCCCTCTCTCACTCCCCCTGCTTGTGTTCCCTCTCTCACTGTGTTTCTCTGTCAGATAAAATAATAAAATCTTTTAAAAAAGATAAAGTGTTGCGAAATAAATCATGACACGGTTAGATCTCAAAGTTGCATGAATTATCTCTAGGGTGTTTGTGGGTCTTCACAGTGAAGGAGGGGGCTTACTTTTTTTTTAAGATTTTATTTAAGGAGAGGGCTTACTGACATTAATCTCTCTAGGTTTTGGAGGAGGCCCTTCAAGATTGCAATGTTTTTCCCATTCACAAGGAAAAACTTAATTTGCCTGATGCACGTTTGAGGGGCAGACATCACTTCCTGGGTGCTCGCCTGTAAAAGGTCGAGTCACCCCTATTATTAGTGTGGTGTGGCACAGGGAAGCAGTTTATGGTGGGGCTGTAGGTATGGGGCAGGAGGCCACTTGTGGGACATGCACTTTGATGAGCCTTCTGTATCTCAAAATTACATGGGAGCTGTAAAATGGAAGAAGCTAATAACAGCAAACATTTATTGACTCTTACTATGTGCCAGGCACTGTTCTAACTGCATTACCTATATTCATTCTTTTAATCCCCCTACTACCTGACAAAGTAGGCACAATTATCACTCCCATCTCATAGATAAGGAAATTAAAGCCGAGAGAAGTTAAATTATTCACAGTCACACAGTTACTATCAGAACTGGAATTTGAACCCAAAATATCTGACCAGTAGTCTCCAGGTGCTTAGCCTCAAGCGATACTGTTTCATGAAAGTTGGATATTCATATATATATATAGTTCATAAATGATTAGCATCCAGAATGCATAAAGATCTAAAAATACATAAGGAAAAGACAACCTCCAAGAAGTGAGCAAAAGGCATAAACAGGTCTCCCGCGGGAGAAAAATCACGAATGACCAATAAACATAAGAAAAAATGCTCAAACTCTTTAGCAGTTGAGAGAATACAAACGAAACCCACAAGATATCATGTTACACCTACAGATTTAGCAAATTTAATGAGTGGACAGTAAGTGTTGGTGAGGTTGTAGATTAATACTGGGGATGGAGGAAAAAAAATACTGGGGGTGGAAGTGGGGGAGTGGGGGGTTCGGTGGGACTCGGGAGGGGGAGTGTAGAGTGGGAGTGAGGTGGGAGTGGGGAGAAGGAAGTTTGGCATTATAAAGTACCCAAAGCCCTGCTCCTATGTGTATGCAGAGACCAATGTTTTGCATGATGCACATGATGGTAGCCATGATTGTTAATATGACACACATGTGATTAAGGCGCCAGCAAAGCAGATCTACATAAATTCAGCTTTGATGAATTTATCTGGAACTTCACAATCTAGAAAAATGCAAAATCACCTTTATGGTTTCTTTCCTTTTTTTTTTTTTTTTTTAGATTTTATTTATTTACCTGAGAGAGAGAGGGAGAGCGTACAAGCAGGGGGAGCAGCAGAGGGAGAGGGAGAGGCTGGCTCCCCACTGAGCAGGGAGCCCAACTCTGGGCTCGATCCCAGGACCCAGAGATCATGACCTGAGCCAAAGGCAGATGCTTAACTCACTGAGCTACCCAGGCGCCCCACCTTTATGGTTTCTTGCAAAAATGTTCAAAATGTTGAACCTATTGTGAGATGTTGAGCCCATCTAATGAGGAAAATTCAGACAAATCCAGACTGTGGCATATTCTATGAAACAACTGGCCTGGATGCTTCAAAATGTTGATGTCATGAAAGATTAAAAACATCAGAGTGTTCTGGATCAGAGGAGACTAAAGAGACCAAGTGTGAAGCATGGTCCTTGATTAGAAACTAGATTAAAGGGCGCCGGGGTGGCTCAGTCAGTTAGGCATTTACCTTCAGCTCAGGTCATGATCCTGGGGTCCTGGGATCGAGCCCTGAGTCGGCTCCCTGCTCTGCCCGGAGCCTGCTTCTCCCTCCGCCTGCTACTCCCCCTGCTTGTGCTCTGTTTCTCTCTCAAATAAATAAAATCTTAAAAAAAAAAAGAAACTAAATTTAAAAAACAGCTTTAAAGAGCATTGATTATTGGGGCTACGGGGAAAATTTGAATATGAACCATGTATTAAATAATACTGTATCAAGGTCAAATTTCTTGGGCGTGAGAATGATACTATGGAAAATGTCCTTTCTCTTAAGAAATCAATGCTGAAGAGTTTAGGGGCAAAGTATTTTAATGTCTGAAACTGTCAAGCAGTTCAGAGGGAAAAAACAGCAAGTATGACAAAATATTAAAAATCGGTGAATTATCTAGATGTTTGTTTTACTATTCTTTCAACTCTTCTGTGGGTTTGAAATTTTTCAAAATCAGAAGTTGGAGAATTTTTTTTAATCTAGAAAGTGTGGCTTCAGCTGACCTGTAAACATCACCATTTTGAATAAAATAAAATTGATTTGAAAGTACATACGGGGAAGCGCCCTCCATGATCTTTTCAGCATTTAGAGCCTTTAAAGGCCTTAACCCCGGGCGCCTGGGTGGCTCAGTCGTTAAGCATCTGCCTTCGGCTCAGGTCATGGTCCCAGGGTCCTGGGATCGAGCCCCGCATCAAGCCCCGCATCGGGCTCCCTGCTCCGCCGGAAGCCTGCTTCTCCCTCTCCCACTCCCCCTGCTTGTGTTCCCCCTCTCACTGTGTCTCTGTCAAATAAATAAATAAAATCTTAAAAAAAAATAAAGGACTTAATCCCGCCCAGGTGTAAGGGGAGTGGGGAGGAGGGGTAGTAAGAGGTTTACAAAAAAACAAGTATGGGCAGTGTTTGCTGGGAGCTGGGTGAGTAATTAAAATGTGTTCCAAGAGCTCAGAGGGATGAAAAATCACTTCTGGTTGGGGTGTTCAGAGAAGCCTTCATGAAGAATTGGCACTTATTTCTGGACCTGAAGACCAAAAGAGAACAATCACTTCTTCATCCCAGCCCGTGGGAGCTGAGTGAGGAGATGGGCCTATCTGTGGCCAGATCTTCCCATTTTTCCAAAATAAGCTGGAAATCTGGATTTTAATGTGAAATCTCTTATTGTAAAAATGATGACAACGTTAAAAGTTTTGGAAAACACGTCGCAAGGCTAATAAAATGGTCGGATATCTCATCAGTGGTCAACTTTCCTGTCTCCTTTTCTATGTTTGACTAAAAACCCAAACAAGGTCCATACACGGCATCGATATGCCTTTTAAGTCTCTTTTAATCTACAGATAACGTGAAGTTTAGCATTCATTTGTTCATTCCATAGGTGGAGTCACTCAAACTGGTAGGTACCTGAGAGACAGGGATGGAGCCCCGCCCTCCATTGAGTCTATGCTGATTATTAGACGTCAGGGCCCCACCTTAGAAATTTCCTTGGGACTAGGGCAGCTCCCTAAGGAGCCCCCATGACACTGTATATTTCTCAGAAAAATATTGGAACTGAAGGCTGTCAGCTTGGGTAGAGTGAGTCTGTTCTGGAGCCAAGCCAGACTCAGCTGGGAAGGAACCCAGGCGGCTCCTCTCCTCCTGTGTTTGGAAAGCGTATGTTCTCCAGTGAGCAAAAAAGAACTGGAATCCTGCTCACTTTTTCCCCACTTGGTTATTTTTTTCCCTTAAACCTGACACCAGCAGGAAGAACATTCAGAAACCACAGGCACAATAGGTCTAGGATTTATCACTTTTTTTTTTCTATCAAATGGTGACGTTTTTAAAAGTGGAATTCACGTGTTATAAACACTCAGTGGAGTGACCGAGTCTAACAAATTTGCATAGAAACTACCACCACCAAAGCACTGTACTGTGATTTTAAAGCTCCACAGCCATGAGATGGCTCTCCTCTCCATCCCTGAACTACCTGTCAGATTCATCCATAAGGCACACAGTGGAGGCAGGGATCTGGTTTTGAGTTCCTTGGCCTCTCATTTCTGACTCTTACCTCCCATCTGTTACAGCTTGGCCATGACACCGAGGGGATGGTGGGGGGGGAGAGTGAGGTTTCATTCTGGACTCATCTCTTGCCAAATCTACTCACATTTTCCTTTCTTTCCTCAAATCGGCACTTTTCTTCCCTCCTAAGTTACAGGCTTACCTCAGGCTCTGGTCATTTCTCAAAGCTTTCCCAGCTCTGGAATTCCCACCTCAGCAGCACCCTCCCCCCACCCATGCCATGACCCTTCACAGCCATCCCCCTTTCTCTTTGCCTGGAGAACGAGGGTGGCCTTGCTCTCCATACCCTCTCCTTCTTAGGGAGTCCCTGGCCCTTCCTGGGCTGGTCTGGGGGGCTGATTGATCATCATGGCCTGAGCTCACCAGGGTGGGGGCAGTGAGCTTCCGAGGAAGAAGAGGCCACCTTCTTTCCCTCCAAACTGGCAATTCAGACAAACCTCAGAGGGGAAAGCGTGTGGCGGCAGTGGCGGAGCTCTGCTTGGAGCAGTAGGTGAGTCTTGGGACACTTAGGGTAGACAGTAAGAGCTGTCATTTATCCAGTGCCTACCCAATGGCAGGCACAGTGCTGAAGGCTTTGCATGGATCCCTTCACATAATCCTCACCGTAATTTTATGAGATAGCTTCTCTTCTCATCCTCATTTTACAGATGAAGAAAGGCACGGGGACGTTGACTAACCCGCCTATCCATGGTTAGTATAGCCAGCAAGGCGCAGAGCCAGGACTCAAGCCCACGTATGTCTAGTAAGCCTTCTGCTGTGTCTCCCAGTTTACTAGGTGATGATCTCCAGTCCACTCTTAACTCCTAACCCATGTCTTCTGCTTTGCCATTGATCCAGTCCCCCCACTCAGGCACCTGAGCCTTTTCAAAGCTGCCCTTTCTATAGTTGGCAGTCTTCCTACAACTACATCTTCGAACCCAAGTGTCTGTAGCTGGCTCTTAAGCCTTTAATAGGATTGACACGGGGTGCCTGGACAGCAGAGTTGGTTAGGCCTCTGACTCTTGGTTTCCGCTCAGGTTGTGATCTCGGGGTCCTGTGATCAAGCCCCGCCCCTGTCGGGTGTCAGCCTCCGTGCCCAGCACACAGAGCCTGCTTAAGTTTCTCTCTCCCTCTCCCTCTGCCCCTCCCTGCCACGTGCTCTCTCTCTAAAACAAATAAATCATTAAAAAATTTTGACTCAAGCTCTTGAATAAGAAACCATTGTAAATGGGTGTTTAATACAGGTCTTGTAGTGGAAATCAATAGGAATCTTAAACAGCTTTCTTCTAGAAAGGCTCAACAGAGTCAATAAATGAATGCTGAGTACTCAGGACTGGATTCAAAATGCACATGTTAAAAAAAAAAATGCACGTGTAAAGAGAAAGGTGCCCCATCTATTGTAGTCTATCCTGCAATGAATGTTGGTTGAATGAATGAGAGCGAGTACTAAAAGCCTCTATAGTACTGGAGGAAGAAATGAAAATACTTTGGATGGCCACCAGGGGGTTGAAAAGGTCTAGACTTAAAATTATTAAAGGGCAAGAAAATGTCCTCATTTTTCCCCCTTAACTTGAAATAAAGTAGAGCAAACACGGGCTGGGCCTTCTCATTCTAAATATGGGCCTGTAATATAAAGGACGCTTCAGAGGATGCCAAAAAGCATAAAATATCAAGGAATGCCCTTTACAGGCACTTCGGAATTTCTAACAGAGCTAAAAATCGGTGAAATCCAGATGGGAGAAAATAAGAAAAGGGGAGTTGGGATAGTTTGTTAAAACGCAGATTGCTGAGCCTCATTCCCCGAGTTTCTGATTCTTTAAGTGTTATTAGTTGTATAACATATACCTCTAAGGAAATACATCAAATAATGTCTAGTGTGATGTCAGGTACACCTGAGTACTTAATGTTATTTCGCTTTGATGATGATAAATCTGAAAAATTCTAATACAGACCTAGTGTCTCCTAGTTCCTAATACTTAACCTTTTTTTTTTTTAGACTGAGGGCAGGCAGATGCTTTGCCCTAGAGCGCACTGAAAGCCAAGGTATTGTCATGGCAACGCCTGGACGCGTCACACAGGGAAGAGCATCACAGTGGAGGGAGGGGCACCACATCCAGGGAGGCGTGGCCGGGATGCCGGAGGACATTTTGTACCACAGTTCCCTATGCCAGTCTCTGATACAACACACAACACACTTGGTTTTCCTTCTCTTTCCCTCCACCCCACAGCACAGTGTACATTTTAAAAGGAGCTGGTTGGATGACCGAGGGGAGAAACACCCAGATCACCCAGAGGAAGTGAAATGTAAAAGAAACTCCTCTCCTGGAGAGAGAGACTGACAGAGAAACGGAGAGACATTTCCCAGGGAACTCTGGTCAGATTTAGCGTAGATTCTGTCCCTTTACCCACTACACTCAGCCCCTAGTTTATCATGCAGTAAGCTCATGCCTCTGCAGCAGAGGGAATGGTTTGTTGCTTTGGGTTTGATCTAGAAGTTTGAAAGTTATGTGGATAGAAGGAATCTCATCCATATTTATATATTGCACTTCATTAGTCATCAAGTTTTATCTGGGACTGCATACTGTTCTAAAAACTCCTTAGGCTGGGGCGTCTGCCTTTGGCTCAGGTCATGATCCTGGGGTCCTGGGATAGAGCCCTGCATTGGGCTCCCTGCTCGCCGGAAAGCCTGCTTCTTCCTCTCCCGCTCCCCCTGCTTGTGTTCCCTCTCTCGCTGTCTCTCTCTCTCTCTGTCAAATAAATAAAATCTTTAAAAAATAAATTAAAAAAATAAAAACTCCTTAGGTCTTTAAGACTTTGAGACTCAGGGCAACTGGCTGGCCCAGTCTGTAGAGCATGTGACTCTCAATCTCAGAGTTGTGACTTCAAGCCTCACTTTGGGGGTAGAGTTTACTTAAAAAAGAATTAATAAAACCATTGTCAGTTTTTGTCAGTCGGTTAAGTGTCCGACTCTTGATTTCAGCTCGGGTCATGATCTCAGGGTCGTGAGATCAAGCCCCGTGTTGGGCTCCTCACTGGGTGTGGAACCTGTTTAAGATTCTCTCTCTCCCTCTCCCCCTCCTCCTCTCTCTCCCTCTAAAAAAAAAATTCCATCCTTATTCTGGCTCTTCTTAAGAATGTCCCTTTGTGGCAGTGGGGGGGGGGGGGGTGCTGGCTCTCCCAGTCTCGAGCATGCAACTCTTGATCTTGGGGATATGGGTTCAAGCCCAACATTGGGTGTAGAAATTACTTAAAAATAAAAATAATCTTTAAAAAAATTTCCCTTTGCAAAACTCAATTGTTTGTCAACGGGCTGATGCAGTGGTAGTGGAAAGCCTACACTGTAAAGCCCATTGTTTCTTGAGGGCCAACTTGCAGATCTATTTAGAGAATGTGTACTTTCAGAAAAAAAAAAAAAAAAAAACAGGCCTGAGAGTACAAGGGAACCTTGTGTGCACACTCCTCAGGCCACGTGGGTCTAGCAGAATGCACACTTGGCCAGCCAAGAGGCCAGGCAAGTTTCACCAATGGGTTCTCATCCATGTGTGCGGCTGGGGTGAAGGACTCAGCAACACAGAGCAAAACTCAGGGTCAGAGTCGCCCAACAGCCAGCCCCTCGAGGCTCGAGGAGTGTTTTCAGAGAAGACTCTCGGGGTGGATGAGGTGGAGAAGAGAAAGTGCAGGTTAGGGGCGCCTGAGTGGCTCAGTCGTTAAGCGTCTACCTTTGGCTCAGGTCATGATCCCAGGGTCCTGGGATCGAGCCCCGCATCGGGCTCCCTGCTCGGCGGGAAGCCTGCTTCTCCCTCTCTCACTCCCCCTGCTTGTGTTCCCTCTCTCGCTGTGTCTCTCTCTGTCAAATAAATAAATAAAATCTTAAAAAAAAAAAAAAAAAGAAAGTGCAGGTTATCTCTGAGGCCAATGGGTACACAGACCATCATTTTCTGCTCTCATGAAAGACACACACCCTTGATTTGGCTTTTCTGTAGTTTCTAGATATTACTGTCGAGACAGCCACAAAAGGTGAGAGCTAGAGACGACCGGCAAGGCCACGAAGTTTAGTCCTTCACTTCGGCTCCAGCCCCCATAGCTGGAACCCTAGCTAAGGCGCTGTTCCCTGCGCACACGTGAAAGGCTGTCTAGATAATCTTTTGGAAGAAAAAAAAGTGAGAATTGCTGATCTGGTGCTGGGAACCATTATGTAATCCAGCTGGAATTTGCCCCATATCCTCCCAATGAAACAGAAAAGGGACATGGGAGGGAAACAGATTGAGATACGGCTACGTTGGCGTGCTTAAAAGGATGTTGAGCCACCATGATTTTTGTGACGGGTCCAATGGGCTGGCCCCTGTCTGCTGTGCTGGACTCAATTCTCACTACTTCCTCCCGGGAACTCTTCTCTGCAACAGCAGAACCAGGCAAACACCTTGATTCTTGGGCACCTCTTCACTCTTCCCCCACCTCGCAGAGGTATGATTCAGATTCAGGATAATCCGATGCCAGAGTTCTCGAGCTTTCCAGAGGTAGGAGGAGCCAGAGCAAGAGAGAGCCCCTAAAAACAGTGCCTGGCAGCCTATGCCAAGGGCAAAAAGAGTAGCAACATCGGATCGCTCTTTGAGTCTGGGAGTGGGCATGGGAATGCGGGAGATGGCCAAGCACCCGCGAAGCCTGAGAGGCTTCCCGGAAGAAGTCGCTCTTACAACCAAGGCTGTATAAATGGTTGCTATTTATTGGATGGTAAATTCTTACATGTGGTACCCTCAGAACTCTGCATGGTGTTCCGTAGAGGGTTTATGCTGTTATTGATGCTATTTATTATCATGCCTGGGGGGGATTAATTCAACGGAAACACACCCAGGAGGAACTAACTAGTTCTTTCTCTGGGAGGAGGAGGGTATGTGCCAAATCCTGGTTCCTTCTGGATGTGTGTACACTGGGATACTGCAGCTGAGCCTGACTTCAGAAGGAAGGTGTGAGAAATACAGCACTGATTTCAATTTTAGTTTTGTAGAAATATTTGGGAAGCCTGCTTGGTGGTGTTTTCATGATTAAAAATGACCCAGTGCGTGAGCTTGACAGGAACACGGGCCACAGCAGGCCTGACATATGCTTTTTCCCATCTCCATATGTTTCATTTATATCTTAATCCACAGCCTGCTGGGGAATAGCTGGGTAAGATAGCACTTCGGGGACCACTGTCAGTTGGTCTCATGCTATTTTCCTAGCCTATGGTATTCACACATCCTCCACTATGAGCTGGAATTTGGCCCTGGGCCTGTGGAATTGCCATAGGGCTGACTGCAGGGGAAAGAATATTCAAAATGTGAAATGAATTTGTTCAAATGTGAGTCAGGGATGTGTTCAGTCTGTTTATGGAAGGAGGAAATGACATTTGAAGAAAATTGGTTCTGGGAGAAATGGTGTCATTATATAAGCTTTCAAAATTTAGTAACTGACTGGCTAGGAGAGTAACAGATTGGCTAATTTGTGAAGTACCCAAACATGCCCTTTACCCATTACGGTGTGGTGGCCTGGGTCCCAGTCCTGCCACTTAAAGACTATTTGACCCTGAGTCTAAGTTTCTGCATCTATAAAATGAGGATAATAACAGTTGTTTAAAAGGTTTTGTTGACAGGGCACCTGGGTGGCTCAGTCGGGTAAATGTCTGCCTTCGGCTCAGGTCATGACCCTGGGGTCCTAGGATCGAGCCCGCGATGGGCTCCCTGCTCAGCGGGGGGTCTGACCGTCGCCCCCCACTTGTGCTCTCTCAAATAAATAAAAAAAAATCTTAAAAAAAAAACTGTTTTGTTGATAGAAAGGATCAGGTACAGTTCTCAGTATCAGCTCAATATAAAATAGTAGTAGCAACAACAGCTAACATTTTGGAGGCACGTATCACGTGCCAGGCCTGAGTTACGTGCTTTTTTCACGTTGTCTCACTTATTCTTGACAATTAGGTTACGAGACCAATAGAATTACCCCCTAAAATGCCTAATACCATTAATAATGACAACACAGCACACAACTCAGATTGGAATAGATAATTCCACACTCTCTAATCCTGCCTATTCGCCCCCACACCTTCCGCTACCGAGTTTTCACTTGTGGCTGGAGGGCTGGAGATGTTTCACAAGGCAATAGGATAGTAAAGACCGGAGACCAAGAGAACGAGCATTTTGGAGCTCAAATGCTGGAAGGGGGTTTGCAGTCAGAGACAAGAGGTGGTCAGGTTTTCACAAAAAGAATCATAACTGTGAGCAACTAACAAAGAGGCTTGTTTGGGGGGAAACAAACACGGGAATCATTCACACACTTGAAATCTTATAATAAACCAGAAGAGTCACTACCCTTTGCGTCATTGCTCCTCACCCTCCTTCCTTCTCTGCTTTCCTTTGCTGTAGGGGAGGGGAGGCCTTTTTCAGAAGGGAACAGGGTCGGGTCTATTCCCTTGAGGTGGCTTGCAGTCACAGACCCCGTCCCCCACCTGCAGGTACATCTCCTCGTGGGGAAGGCACAAGGAAAGAGCAGATAGAGCCCAAACATGTAGTTTGCAGCCATGAGGATGCTGGCACTCCCCTCATGTCTTCCCAATGGACACGGTCTTATTAGATCTTGCAAGAGCAGTTCTCTTAAGAGAAAGGCAAAGAGGGAAGCACATGGGCCTTGAAGAACCTCAGGTCTGTTGGGGTTAAGCCAGGTCACATGACTAAACACACCCCTCCTCCCATCCCAGAAGGACAGCTTGCACTTGCAGGACACATGGTGTCTCTTTCATGACAAGATTATTTTAATACTAACTGAAACCAAAGCAGGTTCAAATTTCCCTTTGGCCTTGGGGATGTCACAGCACAGAATTTCAACATTTTTCACTTACACTATCGGTGCATAGTTCCAAATTTTTTCTGAGTACATTTCCCCCTCCCCCCCCCCAAATCTCTGCCAATTCTCTGGGTGTGGGAGAAAGGAAGCGCTTTCAGTCCGGTCTCCGAAAGTCGTGGAAATGTGAATGACAGTAATACGATATTTGGAATTGTGTATTGTTTTAAAATAGGAAAGGGGCGCCTGGGTGGCTCAGTCGTTAAGCGTCTGCCTTCGGCTCAGGTCATGATCTCGGGGTCCTGGGATCAAGCCCCGCATCGGGCTCCCTGCTCCGCGGGAAGCCTGCTTCTCCCTCTCCCACTCCCCCTGCTTATGTTCCCTCTCTCACTGTGTCTCTGTCAAATAAATAAAATCTTTAAAAAAAAATAAAATAAAATAAAATAAATAGGAAAGTCAGTTATATTTTTCTCAGGTGGCATTTTGTGCCATAAACAAGTTAAGGAACACTTTGGGGAGAGCATTCTGAGCTGAGATCCTCAGAAGCACCAGAGAGAGAAAAACTTAAATGATGGCTTATTTTATAGCTCAAAGGCACTCGATTTTGAGAGCTTGAGATTTAAATCTTAGTCAGCTTCCTCTTTTTTACAAAGGAAACAATTTAGAGGGAGCGACTTGTCCAAGGTCACACGGCTAGTAAATGGCAGAGTCATATGTTTTAAAGCCCCATTTTCAAAATTGTGTTATACACAATCCAGTCCCAGCAGGGGGCCTTTTTGTGTGTGGAAATTGAAAAGATGATTAGTTGCCATGAATATTAAATGAGATAATGTCTGTAAAGCGGGGAGCATAGTAGCTGCACAAAACTGAATGAGCGTGTTCTAGGCACTACACATTTTCCTTCCTTTATATTCACGTCCACATATATTTTAGGTTTCCATGGTTGTAATGTTTGTGTCTCTACCACATTGTGATCTCCTTTTTACACTTAACACAGCCCGCATACTTACGATTTTGATGTCTGAAGAACGTCCATCTGGTCCGTAGACTCCACTTTTTTTAGACACTTTACCATTATTGAACATTTGGGTTGTTTTCAGTTTTTCACCATTATAAATAGTGGGACTTGGAACAATCTTACATAGCTTACCGCCCTCCCACCCCTGTACCCCTTTTGGGGTTGTTTCCCTGGAATATGTTCTCAAAAATGGAATGAGACAGAGAAAGCTCTCAAACCAGACTGCTCTCCAGAGAAATACCATCAGTTTACTGTGTTTGTGTGTCACCAGTGACGGGAGGCTATATTATTGCAAAAAAAAAAGTGGTTTAACTGTTCTGTCTAGGCATAGAAAAGGAACTTGGGGATTCTTGCCTGAAACTTCCTTTCCCACCCCCCCACCCCACCCCTGTACCCTTGGCAGTGATCATGCTTTCCTGGCCTTTTTCTGACTTCCTCCTCCTGTTCAGGGTCTTGGAGCAAAAGTGACGGTGCTAATACAGAACAGGATGAACAGTTTCTGTACTAAAATCTAACAAAAGCCTCACATGGAGTGTGACTATCCCAAGGGCTTCACCAAATCAAATGCTGGAGATTTACTTGTGAATTTCCATCACAAACAAAATGGCGATTTGGGTTTTGAAGAAAAGCCTGCCATTTCAGAAAGAAAAATCTAACTGTGGCTCTATATATCTGTGGGCTTGAATTCAAACATTCGGCCCACTGGGCTTGAGGGGGTGCCTGTTCTGACTTCTGTCACTTACAAATTGTCACTGATTTAATAACAATAAGTTACATTTTTGAGTGTCAAGGCCCTTTGCCTCCATGCAGCATCTCATTTAATCCTCACAACCATCCTTGGAGTGAACACTACTATCATCCCCATTTTATGGATGAGGAAATATGAGCTTAGAAAGATGATTTAACTTGCCCAGAGTCACAGAGCTAGAAACTGCCTGAGCTGTGATATGAACTCAGGTCTGTCTGACTCGAAGGCCTTCGTGCTTCCTCTAATCAGGGACCCACTTGACAGAAATTGTTCTTAGGATAGAAACCACCAAGTCTCTCCAGAAAGCCTAGGGCCCCGCTAAGTGATGTGGCCTGGTGTAGAGTCCTACAGAGTCCCCTCAGCTAACTTAAATCCAAGTGATAATAATGGCTGACATTGACAAAATGCCTACCCATCTGTACGAAGATGGAAGATGAAACTCACCTGGATTGATGTTCTTGTTCTTGATGTCCTTTTGCATGTTTCGGAAAGAGTTCAATGAACTAGACAGGACGTGGTACTCAGAGACTCATTTTCTGAGCAAGCTGGGCTCTCTACCGCAGGTCTTATTGTTGCGGGCGAGTGATGATGTTAAGGGATAATAATGGGAGGCGCCTCCGTCTCACTTGTTTTCCTAAGGAAGAGACCTGGAGTTAGACACAGTTCACCTTCATACTGAATCAGAGACTGCTGGGAGACTGTTAAGTTTTGAAAGAGGCCTTGAATACCCTCTCCTCATTCCCGATTTCCCGAGGATGGCTTTACTGCTTTTGTTAAAAAATGCATGTGTACGTAGTATGTTGTATCAGACTCCGTCACGTGCCTCTCTGTCCCTTACTCCCATGGTCTCTAACTCTTTTTTTTTTTTTTTAATTTCCTGAAGTCATCTCTACCCCCTGAGCCAGACAGGTGCCCCTGGTCCCCTGGTCTCTAAGTCTTGTAAAATCCTAGGAAGTGGATACTATCATTATGGCCTTACTACAGATGAGGAACTCCAGGCCCAGAGAGGTTAACTAATCTGCCTCAAGGCACACAGTTGCTAAATGAAACCTTTGGGCATTTTTACCTCCCCAAAGAAGGAAAGTGGAAGAGATTGGGATGCAGAGTTAAGAGACTGGAGCTCTTCCCACTCTGCCACTTCACCCGTCGGTATGACCTTGGCCAGAGCCGTTTCATTCTCTACAAGGTGAAGCTTCCTACTCCATTCTGGCTTTGGTTCTTTTATGGCTTTTTCCCCCCCTGAAACCTGTATCATTATTTACAATTACTAGTTGTTCAGGAAAATAAAAATAGAAATAGAAACAAACAGTATGGCAAGGCTCCCAAATCAAACATGAGATGATAGAGATCCTCCTACTAGTGACAATAGACCCTTTTTCTCTTTGGCAAAGCTAAGTGTTGCTGCCACCTAGTGAGGAAAAGGAGCACGGCCTCCGGGCAAGGTCTGGTCCTTCTGTGGTGGCCTAGGGAAAAACTAGCAGAAATCATTCAATTGACCAGATAACTTACGGGATTTCACAGTTAAACCTTACGGTGTTTCTGCAAGCCCATCTCTCCCTTTATCTAAAATGAGGTTAGGAGAGGGGCGCCTGGGTGGCTCAGTCCATTAAGCCACGAACTCTTGATTTCTGCTCAGGTCATGATGCTGGGGTCCTGTGATGGAGCCCCGCTAGCAGCTGCGTGCTGGGCATGGAGCCTGTTTAAGATTCTCTCTCCCTCTCCCTCTGCTCCTTTTCAATCTCTCAAAAAAGATTAGCTTTAAAAACAAATAAATAAAATGAGGTTAGGAGAAGAGCTTCTCTGGGTGGTATTATTAAGTACACGTAACCCATCTCTGTTTCCCATATCCCCCTCCCACCTGTAATCCTAGAACCCTAGGTTTGAGCAGGAAAGAACCATCCTCAGAGAATTTCTAGGGCAACCCATTTCATAGTACAGAGGACGAGTGTTTTGACCAAGGTCACACAGGTAGTTAATGTAGGCGGCGGTAACAGTAGACTGGTCCCAGAATTTCGGAAGGTGGTCTGATAAAATCCACCCAAAATGGATGAGATTAAATTCTTTGCAAAATCACCTTCCCAAGAGAATAGCTCCCAGGCCTGGAGCAAGGTTTGGAGATGTAATCAATGATATTTACATATTTAAAGAAAGCCTGAGTAGTTCCGGTGGTGAAGAGAGGGTGGTCAGGCCGGAAAGCCCCACCCCCACCCCACCCCCGCCAGGAGCCCTCGCTTACCCGAGCTTTAAGCTCAACGGGGTGCTCGGTGCTGCAGGAAGTGCTCCCCGGGACTCCCTGAGGCCCCCAGCCCGGGAATCTCAATTTCCGGAGAGACATTTCCCACCCTTGGGGGCGTGCTCAGGGCCCCCAGGGCCCCAAGTGTAATCTTAGCTTTCCCCTCTGCCTCCCGGAAAGAGTTCTCAGAAGTGAGAACGAAAGCAATGGTTCTCGCAGGCTAACCTGCCTCTGCTAGAATGTATTTTAAGCAGTCAAAAGTTTTTAGTGCGATTGTAATGAGTCACTTGCAGCGAACTCACGGTGCCCAGTTGAGGGGATCCACTTACTCTCTAATAGTTCTTTGCACAATCAACAATCTTTTTTTTTTTTTTAAAGATTTTACTTATTTATTTATTTGAGAGAGAGAGAGAGAGCACAAGAGGGGGGAGCGGGAGAGGGAGAAGCAGACTCCCTGCCGAGCAGGGAGCCCGATGCGGGACTCGATCCAGGGACTCCAGGATCATGACCTGAGCCGAAGGCAGTCGCTTAACCAACTGAGCCACCCAGGCGCCCCGCACAATCAACAATCTTTAATAATAAGGCTAAAATGGCTGACGTCACCAAGGGCATCCATTGTGAGTCAGAGGCTTTGCATTGTCTCCCGTTTACATCTGACAACAGCCCAATGAGGTAATAATTGTTATGATCCTCATTTTAAGCTGAGGCTCAGAGAGCAGCGTACCCAGAACCCCAGCAGCTCCCCCTGACGTGCTCAGTCCTTGATCACTACCCTGTACCTCCTCCTCCCAGCCAGCTCGGCCTCCCGGATGCGCGAGGACGGGAAGCAGGAGATGCGCGTGTGCACTCTGGCTAGCGGACACGCACATTTCCAACTCGCGGAGAGGAGGCTGTCCTCGCCAGCCCCCCACCCCCAGACCCCACCCGAGACGAGTGCCAGGGCACTCTGGTGAGACAGCCTCCCCTTGGGGAGCCGATCCACCGGTTTGGTAGGCTAGTTGCCTGTAGGGGGAGAGATTACCTCGGGAAAACATTTTCCCTAATTTACAACAAATGTTTGGTGGGCGGAGGGGGAGACAGACTGTAGGAGGACAGGTGACTAATTAAGGGGAAGAATTTTTTATTATCTGTTGTTTCAGCTTATCAGAGCAATTGCTTCTCTCTTAACGTGGATAATTAAGAATTGACTGCGTAGTTAAGTGATTCAAACCTTCCTGGCTCACATAAAAGTCTCTTCGGTAATAAACAAGCAGGCACAGAATTATTCGCTGAAAGGGACGGACTTCCTTCCAGTGTTTGTTGCCAGATATAATCCTGTCCTCCTCCCAGTAAATTATCAATTAGGCGAAGAGCTTCCTTAAACAAGAACATCTATCTATCATTCAGCTCTCTACTACATATATACACATCTCTGTAATTTGATAATTTGTACTATTGTACATCTCTCGCCCCACCTCTCCCTGCACTTTTGACTTTTGTTGGTTCCTTGGGCTAAGGATACATACTAAGGCTTAGATAACATTTTATGCTGTCTCTCTGTAGTTCTTCTAAGGCGGAGCATAATAAAGGGCATTTGGAAAATGTGAACAGGAAACAGTTGAACACAAGCTGAGAATGCCGTTAAAAAGAGGAAGTGAGTGGGGGACTAAAGGAAACTTTGTGTTCATCAAAAAAGAAAAAGACCTTTTTTTTTTTTTTTTTTTTTTTTTTTAAGGAAGCCTTGCCTCTCATGCCTAGGCCCCATGGGCCAAGTCTGGACTACAAGCAGAATTTTCAGCTGTTTCCTGAAATAAGCCCAAGGTATATGACCACAAATTGCCCTCCTGGGGTTGAGATTATGTCTCATATTTCATTAAAATCCCCCCCCCATTGTCTAGCCTAGTTTTACATGTTTTAGCTACTCAATAAATATTGAGTGAGTCGAAATGCAATCAGGTTCCAGGCTTCAAGAATTAAGTTGCTTTTTTTCTTGTTAAGCAGCAAAAGAAATAAGGAACTATAGAGACTTGATTTCAGAGTGTGAAGGGGAGGCTGTAAAGATAGTAAATGTTCTCATCTCATTTTATATGAATCATAACTGTAATAATGCCGCCAGCCAGGGCATGGGCAGCTTCTTCAGTGGCTGGTTACAGCCACCTTGCAATCCAGCTGTCTACCTGTAGGGTACAATTCACGGAAACAACTGTTTAATTAAAAAGAGAAAACTGCCTCTGTGTGTGTGTGTGTGTGTGTGTTTAATCCCGAGAAGCTAGAATTAAAAAGAATTTTTAGTATTGAAAAGCATTTTTAGGGGTGCCTTGGTGGCTCAGTCGTTAAGAGTCTACCTTCGGCTCAGGTCATGATCCCAGGGTCCTGGGATCGAGCCCCGCATTGGGCTTCCTGCTCACCAAGAAGCCTGTTTCTCCCTCTCCCACTCCCCCTGCTTGTGTTCCCTCTCTTGCTGTGTCTCTCTCTGTCAAGTAAAGAAATAAAATCTTAAAAAAAAAAAAAAAAGAAAAGCATTTTTAGAATTAGGACAATTCTCACTACCAGAAGTCTTGTGTTCACTTACATGGTGTGGTGTGAGAAGTTCCCAAGGACACCCCTTTGTCTCCCTAGCGCCCCCATGCCTTCCTCCTACAGCTCGCGACAGCTACTTAAAACCCCCAGTGGGGAGGTAAGATCTTGTCTCTCGGTGGCCTCTGTTGAAATCATGCATTTGGGAAGAAGGTAGAAGCCACCTGAAATCTTGGCACGGAGCAATTATTATGTGCCAGGCATAATGCTGGCAAACACGCATGTGAAAAGATGCTCCACACCTCATTAGTCATGAGGGAAATGCAAATTAAAGCCACAGTGAGATACCACTGCATACCAGATCAGGATGGTTAAAATAGAGACAAAGCAAAAACAAAACTGATACTATCAAAATGCTGGCAGGGATGCAGATTATTTGAACCCCTCGAATATTGCTGGTAAGAGGAGAAATCTTCAAGGAGAGCAAGATGAAAATGTGTACTAATTTGGTCTCTTGTCTAGAATGGACCTTTTCTTGTCGGCGGCTAAAATAAAGTATTGTTATAAGCAGGTCCTGACCAGGGCATTAGCTAAAAACAGTAATGGCCACATATTAGGTGGGGACTAAATCATTCCAGAGTAAAATGAAAAACTCCGGAGAAACAATTTTAACTAAGTTCCCAGTCTCAGCCTGAAGCCTGCTCCAAAGATGGGGAGTTTGATATTCTTTTTATTAGGATTACATATTTCTGGAAACCTAATTTTTTAAAAAATGTTTTATTTATTTATTCATTAGAGTCAAAGAGAGAGAGAGAGAGAGGCAGAGGGAGAAGCAGGCTCCCAAGGAGCAGGGAGCCCGATGCGGGACTCGATCCCAGGACTCTGGGATCATGACCTGAGCCGAAGGCAGACGCTTAACCATCTGAGCCACCCAGGCGCCCCGAGGAAACCTAATTTTTTTTTTTAAGATTTTATTTTTAAGTAATCTCTACACCCAACAAGGGGTTCGAACCCACAACCCCAAGATCAAGAGTCGCCTTCCCCACTGACTGAGCCAGCCGGGTGCCCCTGGAAACCTTTTTTTTTTTTAAAGTAAGCTCTATGCCAAACGTGGGGCTTGAATTCACCACCCCGAGATCAAGAGTCGCATGCTCTACCAACTGAGCCAGCCAGGCGCCCCTCTGGAAACCTAATTTCCACCATTGAGAGAATACACGTCTCCTTTCAACTTTAAGAAATTGATCACTTCTGTAGATTGCTTTTTGTAGGGAAAAGTTTGTGGAATGGGGGCGGTGGGGGGAGGCAGGAGGGAAAAAGAGACAGAGGGAGAGACCTTGTGATCAGCTGGTGTAACTCTCCTTCTGCAGAGCTTCTGGGCGCCCGGTCCAGTTCAGTGCCCCCTCTAATGATTGCCTCCTGCAGCCTTTTAGCCCTCAGGTTTATGTACAGATTTACTGTGTCCCAAATGAGTCCCAGCAACCTGAGCTTCCTAGGATTGGTGACCCTTGGAAACCATTTCCTGATAAAGGGCTGCACGTGGCCCCAGGATTTACTGTACCTATCTCAATCAATACTAATTACTGCCCCGCATTAACGGCTTCTGCTTTCAGCAAGAATAAGGCACCTCCCCAGTTCTGCCATTTCCCTGACAACTATGAATTACAGTCAAGGTTATGCTCTTATCTCCCCTGGACTCAAATCACCCTCCTGGCTCCGGAGCTCGGGGCAGCTTTCTAGACAGATGTTGCCATGGTTCTGTTTGCCTGACTACCTGCCAATTTGGTTAATGTAGGTAAATACACTTACGCTCTCTGCCTTTTACCTCTGGAGGGGACCTGTCTGGAGTTAATTGAAATAGGGAATGCCAAATAATCTGAATAAATATACATTGTGTTACACAGGGCAACTAAATCAAGCCGAAGAGTAAACTAAAGTGGTAACTACTGGAGAGAAGCGAGAATCTGTGTTGTTATTTAACGTGCCTGAATTGCTCATGTGGAGGTCATTTTTCTGGACTAGAAAATGACCAACGATTGTACAGTCAGTGGGATTGCCAGTTGCTTGATTTCATTCCGGTTAGTTTGGCCAAATACCTTCGACCAGAAAACAATCCATCTGACTGGGATCATGACCTGAGCCGAAGGCAGACACTTAACGCATTGAGTCACCCAGGTATCCCAAAGGTTCCATTCTTGTCGTAGGTAAAACACACATCGGTCTGAAGGCTGAAAGTTGATAATATGTTGCCTATTACTTGTATAATTAAATCACTAAACACTCTGGAAATGACCTTCCTCTTTGCCCCAAGTCCTGCAGCATCTTGGGGGTGACTTTCATATCTATTATCTCTCTCCATCTAGAACACCCTGACTCCCAGCATCTCCTAGTACTTACAGGCGCTCAATAAATATTTCTCTGCCTAGCACAGTGCCTGATGGGGCTCCGTGCTGGGCTGAATGGAACAGTTAGAAGAGAGCTGCCCTACCCTTCCCTCACTTTCTGTAGGCAGAATGCAACCTCCAAATAGTCGATGTAAACTAAGCTGGCCGGGTGGATTTACAAGAGCGGGGGGGGGGGGGGGAATGGGGGAGGAAGCAAATGGCACGCTCAGGGTAGCCTGGACTGGCCTAGACCGGCCTATACTGGGAAGCTGGGGGTTGTTAGTATGAGTGGGGCTGGACCTGCCACGATTTAGTGCCTCCAGTTACCACTCGAAGCCTCATGGGGGATGGGCAGGAGGCTGTGCTCAACAGCAAACTGAAGGGAAAAGGTGCAGGAAATCAGAAAGCAGTCAGTGAGCATCATTAGAATGAGCTAGTCATAATCATAATAACTGCCATTTACCAAGTTCCAGGCCCCATGCTCCATACTTTCCCATACATTATCTCATATCTTGCTCATAATGAGTCTGTGAGAGAGATATTATCTCCATTTCGTGCTGTGGAAACTAGGACTCCCGTTGGTACAGAGCTTGGCGGTGTTCTCATGGAAGTCCAAGGCACTCTAACCCTGGTCTTTCTGAGTTCAGAGCCAGAACTCCCTTTTAACCACTGTACTATTAGCCGGAAGAAGAGTCTAGAAACATGCAGGGCCTCCTGTGAGTGGGGGGGTCAAAGTAGCTTCCAGGGTGCACTTTGATCGGTTGCTAGAGAGCCCGATTGAAGAGAGAGATTTGTTGCCCACTGGGCAACTGTGGGAGCTGGATTTGGCCTGAGCCACTGACTAGGCTGGAAGCGGGGTGGGACCAGGAATGATGAGACCAATAACAATTAAAGGGAGCTATCCAGCACCTAGGAGAGCTCCGGGCTTGCTTCTCTTCCGTGAGAGCAAAGATGGACCTGGCAATGCTGTTGGTCCTCCCGTTTGCCCAAAGAGCTCTCCCAGGTCAAGCAATGTGTTCAGTGATGTGACAGGGTGGCATGCACACAAGTGGGAGCTGGGTGTTAAGGAGATGAGCTGTATGTCAGACTTCTAAGTTGTAGCCTAGCTATGTCCCCGAACCCAGACCCTGCCCTGAATCCTCGAGCAGAGGAACAGCAGTGACAGCTGTGAAAACAAGCAGCCTTGCTCATCTTGGCATTGAGTTATAGAGTACATCGTCATTATGGAGGGAATCAGAAACATCTGTCTTTCCTGGCCCTTATTTAACTTATTCTACTTAGGAAGCCTCGCCATGTTCCCACTCGGTAACTACTGTAAATGATGCAAAAGAGGAGCAAGAGACAGAGACAGAAAGAGGGAGAGAGAATTAATTTACCACTGGGTGAAATGAAAATGTACTGAAGTGTAATGGAATTTCATTAACTTCGGAAATGATGATGAATGCTGTCCAAATAATTCTTACTAATGCATAATTCACGGCTGAAAATAGAGCCAAACTCTCCTAAAAAGCACATCCATTTATGCCCCCAAATTAATTTGGTGTGTTATTCAGGATGGTTGACAGGATAAAAGATCTACTATGAAATGTAATCATCTATTAAGATTGGGAATCTATGAGTCTTTCTAGTTTAGTAGATGAGGGGAGCTGATAACAAGTGGCATCTTAAGAGGCAGACACCCACAGTCCTCATTCTCATAATTTGAATCTCCCCAAAGACATAATTTCAGACATAACCACGGAGAAGTTAGGATGAGCTTTGAGATCTCCATAGCAACCACGACCCAGTTCATATATATATCCCAAAAGGAAATTAAAATCCCTTTCAACAGATTCAAATGGGGTCAGGAAAAGGCCCATACCTTTCCTGACTGGCAGTGTTTTTTACATTATATGTTTATATAATATATAAATTATATAGATCATATGCTATATACATTTACATATAATTATGCAGAAAGGTTTAAAAATTACTTTCCCATTTTGTGTAATACTGTCTTTCCTATTCCACAAACTCTCAGCGACATTTATCACTTAATGTCTCAAGGCATAATAATCCCTTCATTAAAACCCACTTATGCTTTTTGTATACTCAGGAGAGTGGTAATGGGGGAGAGACCTTTTCACCTTTAGATCTAACACAAACCCCCACTGTGGTTGGCAGAGAGAGACCATTATTAAGCAGGAGGGTAGCTATTGGCCTAGCTTCCACCAATGGGAAGGCGTAGCTTCAGAGGCCAGTCAACACCTCACAATGGAGGCGTCATGGCTCCTCGCCGCCTTCAGCCAATTAGAGAGAACCTTGGTCAGACATATGAATAGTAATGTCAGGATGACTTTGGGAGCACTCTGAATTCCTTCCCCAGGGTGAATTGTACTGTGTGGAGGTGGAGGTGTCACGGGGGGACCACTACCTTCTAAGGTCACCCCTATCTGTCTAAATGGCCAGGCCTTATGATTTGAGGTGCTGGGGCGATAAACAAGTACATTGGTTGCTGATACAGGGTATCTGATTCAGGAGGCAGCTGCCATTGGGCAGCATCCACCAATGGGAAGCCTTAGTCTGTAGGACCATCAACACCTCACAATGGAGGCTCCTCCCCACCATGGGTCCCTCAGCCACTCAGAAAAGTACCTAGTTGCTGACACACGAATAGTGATATCAGGGATGACTAATGGTACCTTCTCAGGTCTTTCTCCTAAGATGAGGTCTAGCGGGTAGAAGTGAATGTGTCATGGGGCCTACTACCTTGCAAGGCCACCCCTATTCCTCTTAATGGTTTGACCCTATGATTTGGAATGCATGTGTGGTAAATGAGCACATTGGCTGTTGATACTGAGGATGTGATTAAGTAGGAGGCAGTCATTGGCCAGCTTCCACCAATGGGAGACCTTAGTTTGAGGGGCCATCAATGCCTCACAATGGAGGCATCATGACTCCTCCCTCCTCCCCCTCCCCCCTCAGCCACTCAGAGAGCACCTTGTGCTGACATATGAGTAGTGATGTCACCAATGACTTAAGATACCTCCTACTCGTTCCCTTAGAATTGGGTTTAGTGTGAAGATGGAAGTGTTATTGGTGGGGGGGGAGACATTAACTTTTAGGGCCATCCCTATTTACCCTAATGACCCTACGCTGTGATATGGGTACTGAGGTGGGAATCAAGTGCATTGGCTGCTGATACTGAGGATGTGATTAAGTAGGAGGCAGCCATTGGGCCAGCTTCCACCAATGGGAGACCTTAGTCTGAGAGACTGACAACACCTCACAATAGAGGCATCATCTGCCCCTACGTGGGTCCTTTAGCCAACCAGAGAGCACCTTGTATTGTCACGTGAATAGTGATGTCAGGGACGATTTCTGCTACCCTCTCAAGTCCTTTTCCTAGGACGAGATCTGGCACGTAGAAGTGGATGCGTCATGGGGGACTACTACCTTCCAAGGCCACCCCTATTGTTCCTAATGACCTATCATAAGGAGTGCTGCAATTAAAATCGAGCCCACTGGCTGCTGACATAGAGGTCTTGATTAAGTAGGATGCAGCTATTGGGCCAGCTTCCACCAATCGGAGACCTTAGTTTGCAAGGCCATTAATACCTCACAATGGAGGCATCATGACTACCCCCTTGCCCCCTGCCATGTGAATAGTGACGTCGGGATGACCAATGCTACCCTCTATTCCTTCCCCTAGAGCAGAATTCAGTGTGTGAGGTGGAAATGTGGTGGGAGAGGAACTCTACCTTCTAGGGTCATCCCTATTCCCCTTAACAGTCTTACCCTATGATATGGGTGCTGAGGTGGGAGTCAAGCACATTGGCTGCTGATACTGAGGATGTGATTAAGTAGGGGGCAGCCATTGGGCCAGCTTCCACCAATGAGAGTCCTTAGTTTGTTAGGTCATCAACGCCTCACAATGGAGGCATCATGGTTCCTCCCCCTCCCTCTCCCACCATCCTCCACGGGTCCCACAGCTATTCTGACAAAATCTGGTGCTGACGTGTGAATAGTGATGTCAAGGATGATTAATGCTACACTGTATCCCTTCCCCTAGAGCAGGATTCAGTGTGTGAGGTGGAAATGTTAAAGTTGGGGCGGGGAGCACTAACTTCTAGGGCCATCTCTATTCCTCTTAACAGTCCTACCCTATGATATGGGTGCTTTAGTGGGAATCAAGCCCACTGGTTGCTGATGCAGAGTATGTGATTATGTAGGAGGCAGCCATTGGCCAGCTTCCACCAATGGGAGTCCTTAGTTTGTTAGGTCATCAACACTTCACAATGGAGGCATCATGGCTCCTTCCTACCATGGGTCCCTCAGCCCCTCAAGAGCGTACCTTGTGCTCACATATGAATAATAATGTCAGGGAATGTATCTCTCCCTCTGAACAGCTTCCCTTGTGGGCAAAAGTGAAAATAAAGAGAGCCACTATCAACTAAGAGATCCCTGAAGTCTTTCCCGCCCTGGTATCTCCACCTAGTATCCCTGCTGCTTTTCTGTGGTGTCATAGACTCCTTACATCACAGTAACCAGGTAATCCTTGTTGAAGATACTCATCTCCGCCTGTTCCCATACCTAGGGATTTACGTGGAGACAGCTCATTTACCTTATGAGTCCAACATACTTTCTAAGGCGTATCTCAGTTTTTCACGCCTCAGAGCCTTTGGAAACTGCTGTGCCCCATTGCAAAGGAGCCCAGTCCTGCTCCTTAGCAGGCTTTCAGAACCCCATGTGGCTTGCTTGGTCCCCTCCACCACCCCCCCCCCCCCCCCAGGCTCCTCCCCACCATCTCTGCTCTAGGCGCACTAGGCGCATAGGTATCAGGGCTTGCCCTCAGCCTGAAATGCCTCTTTACTTCATCTTCACCCATACGAGTGCTACTTACCCTTCCAAGTCCAGGTTCACCTCTCCTTCGAAGCCCTCTCCCCTCTGGTTGAAGTGCCCCCTTTTGCTGTGAGTTTGAACTGACCCTCAGTGTCAGAACTGGATCTTTAACTAGCTTAGCTGCTTAGTACCTTTATCCCTCGGCCCTCTATCTCTTTCTTTCTTTAAAATTTGTTTAGATTGCGATATTGAAAAAAAAAAGATTGCTATATCAAATGAGTCCTTGTAAGCTATCTCCAGTTCGTTGTGGAACAAATAGAATAAATGAATAAGGAAATAATAAAGAAATAGTCTCTTTCAGAGAGTTACACCTCTAAACCCTACTTGTTCTACGTACCCCACCTGCCGCACCCCTCATTACCTTGTTCTTCTGATGGGACTGCTCCTCTGGTAGGTGGATAAATGTTGGTCGTTCTCTGGATACAAGCCTTCCCTCCACGAAGGTGGGTTCTAGACGTCTTCATCTAGGCTCTCTCCAGTGTCTGAGCTGTCTCAGGGAGTCAGCCTGTATTTATACCCCCAGACTGCACTACTGTGTGCTCATCAACCCACTATGACCTGGCCTGCAATATGACATAGTTGGACTAGGACTAGGTTAGAGGTGGATATAGTTCAATGACTGAATACTTCGCAGTCATTGGGCACCTGGGTGGCTCAGTTGGTTAAGCGACTGCCTTTGGCTCAGGTCATGATCCTGGAGTCCCGGGATCGAGTCCTGCATCGGGCTCCCTGCTCGGCGGGGAGTCTGCTTCTCCCTCTGACCCTCCTCCCTCTCATGCTCTCTGTCTCTCATTCTCTCTGTCTCAAATAAATAAATAAAATCTTTAAAAAAAAATACTTTGCAGTCATTATTCAATGACTGAATAACCTTCCCACAAACTTGTTCAGAATTCTGGAAGCACAACCCCACCTCTCCTTCTGTTCATAAAGAGTGAAAACAGGCACTGGGGCTGCTGCCTTTCAAGCTCCTGACACTCATCAGAGGCCCTATTGCTTATTTCAGTCTTTCATCAGCCCCAGTAGCCAAGCCATATCCCCCTGGCTTCAGAACTATATCAGCAGTAGCTAAATGTGAAACTGCAGCTAGGTCAGTTCTAGTTAAACCTAATGGTTCTTCATGCTTTTGTACTAAAAAAGCCCTCTTGTAGGGGCGCCTGGGTGGCTTGGTCGCTAAGCATCTGCCTTCGGCTCAGGTCATGGTCCCAGGGTCCTGGGATCGAGCCCTGTGTTGGGCTCCCTGCTCCGTGGGAAGCCTGCTTCTCCCTCTCCCTCTGCCCCTGCTTGTGTTCCCTCTCTCGCTGTGTCTCTCTCTGTCAAATAAATAGATAAAATCTTTAAAAAATAAAATAAAAAAGCCCTCTTGTATTGAATAAAAAAAACGATGGTCATTTGGGGGTGCCTGGGTGGCTCAGTCGGTTAAGGGACTGACTCTTGATTTCTGCTCGGGTCATGATCTCAGGATCTTGAGATCAAGCCCTGCATCAGGCTCTGCGCTGGGTGTGGGGCCTGCTTAAGATTCTCTCTTCCCGGGACACCTGGGTGGCTCAGTTGGTTAAGCCTCTGCCTTCGGCTTGGGTCACGATCCCAGGACCCTGGGATCGAGTCCCACATCAGGCTCCTTGCTCAGCAGGGAGCCTGCTTCTCCCTCTGCCTGCCTCTCTCTCTCTCTCTGATAAATAAATAAAATCTTAAAAAAAAAAAAAGATTCTCTCTTCCCCTCTCCCTCTGCCCCTCCACCCCTGCTTGTGCATGCTCTGTCTCTCTCTCAAAAACAAAAAATCAAAAACAATGCTCACTACTTTTCAGCTTGTTACCTACCTCCCATAAGGTGTTGCTTTCTCCTTCGGACACCACTGTCCCATTGCTGCAACACTATTAACCCAGCCTCCTTCCTTTGCCTGAAAGAGGAAACCCCGAAAATGCTTGTCTCTGTTAAACAACAATAACAACAACAACAAGCAACTATCCATACAGTGCACAGACCTTCTAGAGACTCCCGATTTCACTGTGCTTGTTAATTGTTCATACATGAAAAGCAAAAACCCCAAATTGACAAACAGGGTGTGCTATCACAGACTTAAATTTACTCTTAAAATATAAACTTACAACAGAAATTAAGTTAGTTCTGATGACTTAATTGGTGGTCTTTGCCTAGATTGACCAAATGGCAAGAGACGGAGGAATATTTATATTGATAGCACATGGTTTTAGGTTAATCTGACTTCAAAATGCTTTGAAACAAAGAGGTTTGCTGACCTTGACAGAAACACCTGTAAAAATGGACCAAGTCAAGAACTTCTGGATGCTGTTAATGCAAGGAAACAGCTATAATAAAAGGGGAGTGCAATTCAAAGTGCAAGGACCCAGAATCTTCTAAGAAAACCTTAGCTGGCCACTATGCTAGAGAAGTAGATTTGGCCCAGATAATTGCTCCTGTGATCACTCAGAAAGGAGAAGACTTTGGAGGAATTAATAGATTCTTCTGAGATTGTTGTTAACTGTCAGAGACAGATTGTCATTAACTATTGTTAACCGCCAGAGAGAAGCCTTTAGTTTGGAAAAAAGATACCTGGGAAATACTTGAAGGCTCATTGCATAAAGAGAATATTTGGCACTTGTCAGTGTGGCTAGTTGGTACTGCCAAATCCTTTCAAACCGATTTTAGCAAGAATTCTTCATGATATTATCCACAACAGTGGAGCTAAATTGGCCATGATATTACATTACGGTCGGTGGGGTAATTTTAGAGGTATTGTCAAAATGTTTCTAAAACATGCCCTACCAGCTAACAACCCAATCCTGGTTAAATTGTAAAGTGGGTCATGGAGGGCCCCTTGAACACCTCCAAATAGGCTTTATACAAAGTACCCCACAGTGGGTAGTTTACATAACAGACATTGGTTGTCTCACTGTTCTGAAGGCGAGAAGTCCGAAATCAAGATGAAGGCAGGGCGGGTTTCTTCTACTTTTTTATTGACTGGCTGATTGATTGAAGTCAGCTCTATGCCCAGTGTTGGGCTTGAACTCACATTGTTTTCTCCTGAGGCTGTGAGGGAAGGGTCCATTCCAGGCCTCTCTCCTTGACTTGTAGCTGGCTGCCTTTCCCTATGTTTTCTCACAACAATTTCCCCTTCTGTGTCTAAGTCTCTCCTTTCTGTAAGGACAGTAGTCATTGCGGATTAAGGCCCACCCTGATGACCTCATTTTAACTTAGCTAATTATATCTGCAAAGGCCCTGTCTCCAAATAAGATCACATTCTGAGGTCCTGGGGGTTAGGACTTCAACATATGAATTTTGGGGACACGTAATTCAATACATAACAAGCCCTAAATCTGGCAAAATAAAGCGATGATTTCATTTTTTCCCAATCCTGGGCATTCCAACTTTTCTCTCCGGTGACAGGGAAACTCACTTACCAGTACTGTTACTAAGGAGCTCTGTAAATGTCTCCCTTTTACCCAGAAACTCCACTGTCCTTATCATCCAGAGTCCTCATAAAAAGTAAAGAGAATTAATGGAACTCCAATGTAAAACTAGCAAAGCTCTCAGAAACCTTAACACTTCTACGTCTTAAGCTTTAATGTCTGTAAGGTCAACACCCTCTGGGACCCACAAATTACCTCATGAATTAATAAGGATTAATGAAATAATAAGCCCTATATGTTTGGGAATTTCACCCCCTCTCCAGCCTTGGATTCTACCCTATTACAAGCAGATATGATTAATTCATGCGAGACATTCATACCATACCTCCGGCTTTATCATCGACAGGTGCAAGCCACATTTCCAAATATCTACCTAAACAGCCTCTGCATGCTCTGCAAGCTGGATATTTTGTCTTCTGGAAAAGACGGGAGAAAAACTGCTCTTGAGCCTTCACAGAAAGGACCTTATCGGGTCCTGTTAACAGCTGTCATAGCAGTAGAGATCCAAGGTATTGATCCTTGGGTTCACGGTTTCCAACTCAAAAGATGTATGTCACTTCATCCTGATTACCAGACATCCATTCCACTCCAAAGACCTTCAGCTTTGGATTCTTGGGAATCCTCCAGAAGCTGCTGACTTCAGAGGTGGACAGCTTCTGCCCAAGATGACAGAACAAGGTTAATTTTCTGATTCTCCAACACTCTTTTTGTTCTTTTACTCTCCCACTAACCTTGCTTGTTATTCTACTTTGATGCCCTCTAGAACGCTAATGTGACATCCCTTGTCTCCATCTGATTATTTTTGCCTCCTTATGTCTCCATCTGCCTCTTAAGAAAAAACCCAAACTCTCTTATGTGTTTTTTTCTGTAACCACTGCCCTGAATTTACCTGACTGCTGGATCTGTTACCCCCTGCCTATCCCTGCTGACAAAAATTTAATAGCTATTCCTTTAAACACCTCAGGAGGTAGGCTCCCTTTTACAGGTCCCTTCTGGTACTTGTTTCCTTCACAGTGTTAACCCCAACCTTTGGTCTTATAAAAATTGGACCTTAACCTCACATCAACAAAATGCTTCTGTGAAGTCCTTAGGATCTTATCAGCAAGTCCAAGTCAATCAGGAGCAGGCACTGGATCCGGAGTAGATTTTCCAGTTGGAAAGGTCTGTTCTTTTTTTTTTTTAAAGATTTTATTTATTTATTTGACAGGGCAGGACACAGCAAGAGAAGGTACACAAGCAGGGGGAGGAGGAGAGGGAGAAGCGGGCTTCCCACGGAGCAGGAAGCCCAATGTGGGGCTCAATCCCAGGACCCGGGGATCATGACCTGAGCCGAAGGCAGACGCTTAATGACTGAGCCACCCAGGCGCCCCTGGAAAGGTCTGTTCTTTTCAACCTACTTTGCAAGAACTGTTTAACTCCGCTAAAGGGTTTTTTGTCCATCTTGAGAGACACAAATTGGCTGACTCCCATTGTAGTAAAAAATAGTTATATGTATTTTTTTACATTTTTTACTTATTTGACAGAGAGAGCATAGGGAGGGGGAGCAGCAGAGGGAGAGGGAGAAGCGGGCTCCCGGCTAAGCAGGGAGCCTGATGCAGGACTCGATCCCAGGACCCTGGGATCATGACCTGAGCTGAAGGCAGGTGCTTAACAGACTGAGCCACCCAGGCGCCCCAGTAGTTATATTTCTGATATAATCTGTGCTCCACTAGAGTACCACTTTTATACGGATATCAGTCCTATACCTTGGGAAGGACACCCAGAAGCCTCACACATGAGGCAAACACAGGTTATTCAAGAGAACTTGTAAGAGGGATAACTGAGTCCCTCTTTACGCCTACACTCTGAGCTGCAGTTCCATAAGAGGGGGTAGTACAACTAGATAGGGGGCCCAAACTTGTCTCTACCACTAATAGAAGTCATAAATGACACACTTCTGCTCTGGAAGCCCAACAGACTCTTCTAGATTCATTAGCTGGTGTTGTCACAGATGATCACCTAGCCTTCGATTTCCTCTTAGCCAGCCAAGGGAGAGTTCATACTATAGCAAATATTGCTTGTTACATTTATGTAAACAATACAGGGCAAGCAGAAGAGTTTGTGACAAAGCTAAAGGAAAAAAGCCACCTTCTAGTCTAACACAGACTTGATTGGATTCTGGGACATGTTTTCATTAGCTGGGTTTCATAATCTGGGCCCCTGACTTCAAGACCTGTTACTGATATTTCCTTTGGATAATTGCTTGTGTTACATTGGCTGATGCAAACCTCCCAGTCTTTTTATATTGACTTCTTACTGTGTAGTCGTTTTCATCTCAGAGAATGCAACAGGTCATCCTGCAGCAAGCAGGAGAGATTAACCCCAGCCCAACTACAGACTGAGTTTTCTAGATCTAGATAGCCACCCTGATCAGCAGTAGGGAAATCTGGGTATCATGGAGTAATGTCCTGTAGCTGGACTTCATCTGTCCTTGGCCAAGAGAGTAAGAAAAGCAGCCTCTGTCATCCAGGCAGTGGTCTGATGCTCACAGCGAGGCCTGAGTGTTGGTACAAGCTACTACGTTATTCTCCCGTTAGACATAAACAATCTTAGAGAACACCAGTGTCAGCCCAGGTTACTCTAAGACCACGATAGAGTAAGATCAAACAAGGCTGCTTCACGATTTTGTGAGTGACTGCTGCCTCTCTAGGAATTAAGGTAAAGGAGCCCCTCTTGATCCTCAGTTCTGCTTTCCACAGTTTGTTACCCATGGTCAACCACAGTTGAGAAGCAGCTGATCCTCCTGATGAATCATGAGAAGGTCCCCAGTAGCCTGACGCTGCGTCACAGCGCCTACGTCATTCACCTCACGGCGTCTCATCGCTACGCATTTAATCATCTCACGTCGTCACAAGAAGGAGGGTGAGTACGGGACAATAAGATATTTTGAGAGAGAGAGACCACATTCACAGAACTTTTATTACGGTATATTGTCATCATTGTTCCATTTTATTATTAGTTATTGTAGTTCATCTCTTCCCGTGCCCAATATATAAATTAAACATTATCATAGATACATATCTATAGAAACAAACATAGTCTATGTAGGGTTCAGTACTATCCATGGTTTCAGGCATCCATTAGAGGTCTTGGAAGGGATCCCCTGTGGGTCAGAGGGGACAACTATAGCTTTATCCTCGCTGTAGTGGGTTCTCTCTGTAGATTAGACTTACTGAGATACTCAGTCTATGGAATTGTCCCCACTTTCTGACAGCACCTAATCTAAAGCAAACCCCTACCTCCTTATACCATCCCCAAAGTACCCAACCAAAGCCCAAATCCTGTCGGAAGTCTCTCCTAACTCTGTCTTGCTAAGATGCCTCACAGGTCCTCCACGGCGTGTGCTCTCCCTTGTTGCAACAAGTAATAAACTCAACTTGTTCAAATGCAGATGTGTTCCTAGCGGTCTTCGACTGGAGGGTGCTGAACACTGGAGAACTTTGATGGGACCTAAGAGCTGCTAATGAGACTCATCTCCAAAAACGCTGAGGGAGATGTTTCAGGAAGCTAGACCTTTACAGGAGGGTGATCTTAAGGTATCTTACATAGTTTTCCAGCTGACGTAAAGGGTGTGACCGACTTGGATGTTCACAGCTCACTGTCAGATAACAAGAAAAAGAAGAAAAAGGAAGATCTGGAGGGCACAGGGGCACCTGGCTGGCTGAGTCAGTAGAGCATGTAGCTCATGAGCCTGGGGTCATGTGTTCAAGCCCCATGTTGGGTGTAGAGGTTACATTAAAAAAATTTATGAACGATTTGGAGGCCTCTAAGGGAAAGGGTTTGTCCTTATAGAAGCCTCAAAACTCAATTGAATTGAGTCTCCTCGTTAACTAAGCCTGTCTCCCTCTTCCCTGTGCCCCAGGTTCCTTTGAGTTCTGGCCTACCCATATCCCCAGGGCAGTCTAGCAGGCCTCTGCTCTCCTGGGAATCCTACCACTGTTAAGCCTTAAGGATGTCAGCCTCAGGGCTTCACTTGTATCAACAGGGCCAGTCATTACCCTTGATACATTAGGACAAAAAAAACCCCTGAAAATGTGACTTTTATCTCTCCTAGGAGTCCAGAAACATGGCACCAAAGGAGAGGAACTCTCATCCCACAATGCCTTGAATGATAATTTCTACCTGGGATGGGATGCAGGGGGAAGGAATGGCTCAGGGAAGACTTCACAGAAGAAAAGAAAATAACTGTGTCCTGTCTTGAAGGATGAGTAGAAAATCTTCAGGTAGCCAAGGCGTGGGGGAGGACAGGCTGTGAAAAGAATATTCTAGACAAAGGGAACAACATTTGCAAAAGCACAGAAGAATGAAAGAGAATGGGACATTTGGGGAATTCTAAATGGTTCACTATAGGCAAAGCATAGGATTTGAGAAAGGGGAGCAGAAGGGGATGGAGAGGAAGAAGTCCACAAGGACCAGGCTGTGGAAGGGCTTTCTTTGCAATGCCATGCTTTTTTTTTTTTTTTTTTTAAAGATTTTATTTATTTATTCATGAGAGACAGAGAGAGAGAGAGAGAAGCAGAGGGAGAAGCAGGCTCCCAAGGAGCAGGGAGCCCAATGCAGGACTCGATCCCAGGACGCTGGGATCATGACCTGAGCCCAAGGCAGACGCTTAACCATCTGAGCCACCCAGGCGCCCTGCTTTTTTTTTTTTTAATTTTAATTCCACTATGGTTAACAGAATTCAAAGGAGCCTAAGTTTATATGTCAAAATCCCAATCCCCACTGTGACGATATTTGGAGGCCTTTGGGAGGTCATTAGGGTGAAGCTCTCCTGAATGGGATTAGACCCCCCAGGAGCTCCCTCATTCCTTCTGCCGTGTATGGACACAGCAAGAAATGGCCATCTATGAGCCATAAGGTGGGCCCTCACCAGACATTGAATTGGCCAGTGTCTTGATCTTGCACACCCAGTCTCTAGAACTGTGAGAAATAAATGTCTGTTGTTTATAAGTTACCCTGTCTTCGGTGTTTTGTTACAGGAGCCCCAAAAGACTAAGACAAGGAGGAACAGGATATTTACTCAGACTCTAAGTATTTTCCCGTAGATCACTTCTGAATTACAAGTGGAAAAATTACAACTTTTCAGTGGAGAAATCTGGTGAATGTCACCTTACCCAACTGATCAAAGTTAGCATCTTCAATCATGGGACAGAGTGACATCATGTGTGTCCTAATGTGATGTCCTGAGGGTGCAACATCACTTCTGTGCTCTTCCTGCTAGAAATACATAACCAGAACTAGGAGGAAAGATTAGACAAACCCAAATTGAGGGGTATTTTGTAAAATGGCTGGCCTGTACACTTCAAAAATGTTGACATCATGAAAGTCAAGGTAAGTCGAAGAATATTTCCAGATTAAAGGAGACTAAAACATAATGACAGCTAAAAGCAGCTGGTCATCCTTGATTGTTCCTGGATCAGAGGGGAAGACTGCAATAGATGATATTAGTGAGACAGTAGGTAAATGTTAATATGGACCGTAGAGGAGATGAGATTACATCAAGGTAAATTGCCCAATTTTGATAATTATACTATGGTTATGTAAGAAGCAGTTTTTGTTCTTAGGAAAATGCCAACCGAGGTGTTTGGGGTAAAGGGGCACCATAGCTCCAATTTACTCTAAAGTGTTTCTTTTTTTAAAAGAAGATTTTTATTTTCAAGTCATCTCCACCCCCAATGTGGGGCTCAAACTCACAACCTCGAGATCAAGTATCCCATGCTCCACCGCTTAAGTGTTTCAGAAAATAAATGTAAAGAGAGATGATCAGGCAAATGGGGCAAAATGTTAACAATTGCAATTTTCTTACAGCTTTCTTCTGCAAGTTTGATGTCATTTCCAAGTCATACGTTTTGAAAAACTCTGCAAGGGTGGCTCTCCATTTCTCCAGAGTAAAGCCAAAATTCTGAAAATGGCCCACCAGAGCCTCTATGTGTATGATTTGGCTCTCCACTATGTCTCTCCTCTCACTGTGGTCCCCTTACTTTGTTCTCTGCCTGGCACACTGACCTCAGCCTGTTTCTAGAACATCCGAACATAAATTTTATGAGGAGAGTTATCTGTTTTGTTTACCGCCGAATCCCCAGGATCTTAGACTCATCAAGTGTTCTTGACTAAATGAATACCGTTGAGGTTGAAAAATAAATGTATTATGTACCATGAGGTATTCTAAGTGCTTTACATGTATTATATCATTTATACTGTAAAAACACTAGACGTGCATACGATCATCATCATCATCATCATTATCCCCATTTTGCAGATGAAGAAGCTGAGGCAGTGAGACAAGAGAGAACCCAAGCAGTCTGGTTTCAGAGTCTTTTTTACTAACTATTCTGCCGTGCTGCCTCTCTTGTGGTACAGTCTCTTTTATGTCATGTTTAAAAGCATGCACATTTAGGTGATGTCTAAAAACGTGTTGATAAAGGCTGCCCACATAGGTAGCAAATGTATGAAGTTATGATGGAAATGACAACCAGCAGGAAGTCAGCTGGATGGGAGTGTTTAAGGCGGCAGGCAGACCTAATCAAAATTGCCCTTGAAAATCACTTAGCAAGTCCCCAGCACAGATGATTTTTCCCCTCAGCATTGGACCCTTTCATTATCTCTATGGTTGAGACCCAAACTCAATGGCTGATTTGTGGTTGGGGGCCATGTTGTACGGAAATCACCAGACTCTCAGTTGGCCTGGTGGGATGCTCACACCAGGAAGGGAAGAGGGAATGATGATAGCGTGGACCTTCACCAGATTAAAGGTCTCTTCTAGTGTCAGAAACAGGGACAGAGTCTCAATAAGCTCAGCCATCTCTCTCGGTGGGAGGACAAGCAAATCAGCAGAGCCCCATGAGCTCTCTATACCTTCAAGTTTCCAGGATGGCTCATCACATCCCGTGGCAACCTTTTCTGGTGTTTATCAACTCCTATCGGCAGTAATGACTTACTTATGTTTAACTCATATTTCCCACTACAATTTCAGCCCATTTCCTATTACTCTGTAGATACAGAGAACAGATGGTCAACTTTCTCCTTCTAACCTTCCAGAAAATGGAAGATACTCATTGAAACCCTCTCTCCTCAGGTGGCATTTTTTTTTTCCTGACCAAAGACTTCCAGCCTCTTCATTTTTCTGCATGTTTCATTTTTCAGTCAGTTATTTCATTTGCACTACATTGGATTTTTTTTTTAAATGAGCTCTACTCCCAATATGGGGCTTGAACTCATGACCCCTGACTGAGCCAGCCGGGTGCCCCACACTACATTGGATTTCTTTTTAAAGTAAACATAGTGGGTTTTTTTTTAAAGTAACATATGCAAATGATGAAACTTCTAGCAGAACAAAAACATATGCAGAGAAAAGTAAGTTTCCCTCCCATCCAAACCCCTCTCAGTCTCCTTTTCTAGAATCAGCTCTTCGCAGCGGGGTCTCCTCCCACAGAATTTTCTTAACATATCCAAGTACATATGAATATAGTCTCCTCTCAATTCTTTTTCAATTCAACAAATATGCACGAAGCATCTACTATGTGCCAGGCGCTGTGCCAACTCCTGGGGCAAGGCATGAGGAGAACAGAGACGTGCTTCCCTGTCCTCAGCAAGTGCATGCTTTAGTCATGTATTCAATGAGCACTCTCTGTGCTGGGCAGTGTGTGTGAGCCGCTGAATGACATGGAGCCCTGTCCTTCCAGAGCTCATAGTGTTATGGCGGTTGGGGAGGAAGACCGGTGAGCGGACCTGGTGTGAAATAGAAGCCAATGCCAAGGAAACGCGAAGACGATTCTTGGCCATTGCCCCACACCCCCTTGTAAGCTGTGTGGGCCACGTAGGGAGCAGGGGCCAAAAGCTCAGCCTTGCACACAGTGGGAGGAGAAAACTGGTGTTCTAGGCAGGACCAGTGGCCCAGGGACCCTGGCCAGGCCCTGGGCGCAGCCCTTTACACCCACTGTCTCCCGTAATCTTCACGGGGATATGAGGTGAGTGCCATCAGCCACAGTTTACAAATGAGGATCCTGGGGGCTCCCGAGAGGTTAAGGAACTGGCCCTGTAGCACACAATCGAGAATCAAACTCTAGTCTACCTTTCTGGAAAGGCTGGGCTCTCATCTACCACACCAGTCACAGTTTCTGGGCTTGGAGATGAGTAATGGATAATTCTGCTACACCCCCTCCTTCCCCTTTCCCCCTGTGGAGAGCCACTGGCCTAGAGATAACAGGTTGACTCAGTTCGTTATTAGACTGAATTTGTCCATTTAGGGTGTGAGATGGAGGGGAAAATGCGTGGGCCTGGGAACCAGGAGTCCTCAGTCCTAACTCCTGCTCTCATAATCTCTGTGACCTTGAGCAAGTCACTGTACCCTCTGAACTTAGAGTCCTGACCTTGGAAACACGGAGGCTGGTGGGGATCATCCCTGGATGCTCGATGGGATTTGATGCTATTTCCATCGTTCCAAAGGGTTATAATGACACCTTCTGGGGCAAAAACTACACCCCCCTCTTGCAAATGACACAAAACCAGTTCTGTAAATCGATTTTCAAAGCAACTTGAAGAATGGATCTGCAGTGGGTGTACAAAGCTGGCTCGACCTCACTTGACGGCATGAGACATGATCATGCTGACACTTCCTTGGCCCCTGATTTTTGCTCATAGTTCTGAACACTTTGCCCCATCCCCATTTTCTCAATAAAGTGAAATGAGCCTTAGTTAAGTGTGCAAGTACCAGTTTAATATATCCAATTTAATCAAAGTGATAATCAACTAGCAACTGCAGATAATCCTTAGTGAACCCCGGGAAAGAGCCCTCAAATTAATGGGTTATTGCCGGTATGTAATAACCGGAGAACTTGGCTCAGGCTGATTTCATGCTCGGGAGAGCAGCCCCATGACGTACCGTAAGCCACAGAAAGAGGATCTGCCCTGGTCAATAAACCCCATAAAGCTAAGAGCAGAGAGGCTGGGTTGATCCAGGAAAAAAAAAACAACAACAAACAAACCAGTGACTGAGGCATAACCAGCAGATGAGGAGCCTTCCTGCGTTTTGCTCGTTCCATTTCACATCAAGTGTAGGGATTTGGGGACCAGATCTGGTCATTTGTAGAGCAAATTCTTCTGGACTCCATAGGGACACGGGGAGGGAAGTTAAAGCAATCCAGCTCTCAGGTAAGTGTCTTTCTTCCTCTCTTCCACGCTCCTTTCTTTCTGCCCTACATCCCTCTTTCCTTCCTTCTCTCCCTCCTTTCTTCTTGCCTTTACATTTTTTTAAATGACGAAAGAAACACATATTCCTCACAAAAGAACCAAACTGCATATGATTGTATGAGGCATAAAACAAAAGTTCTTACTCTCTACCCTTTCTTTCTCTTTCTCTTCTTTTCCTCCTTCTCTTCTTTCTTCCATTTTGTAAAAAGTATAAAAGTAATGCATGCTCAGTACAAAATACTCAAACAGTACAGAACGGTATTAGCTATAGAGGAAACCTATTTAGTACGTGTTCTTCCGTCCTGTCTTGTCCTCTTCCTCTCTCCCCTCCCTCCCTTCCTGTCTCCTTTCCTTCAATTTTAAAAATTGCATAGGTAACGGATGATAATCACAAAAAGAACCAAGCAGTACAGAATTGTCTACTATACAAAGGAGAGTCCTCAGTGCCTGTCCCCCCACCTTCTCATACCTGATGGACATATAGACTTACCTGATTCCTTTTAATGGCTGCATAGTATTCTGTAGTGTGTCCCATGAGTTATTTATTGGGTGCCAGGTAAGTTTCTGAAACATACGTTGGAATTGTTATAGAAGTTTAGAGGAAATGCAAGAAAGATATAAATTGGATTGTTTGCTACTGAAAATTCCATTTCATAGATAGCAATCATATCCATTTCTATAGCACTTTAGACTTTGAAAATTGCCTTTGAAATATCACCTCATTTGATCCTCTTCCATAGCAGCTCTGGGAAATAGGCAGATTATTATCTCCATTTTTACAGATAAGGAAACTGAGGCCCAGGGAAATGAAAGAACAGAAATACAGTCTCACAGCTGGTTATGGATTCTCAGTCTGGTCCTCCTACACGGTAAATTTAAGCTGAATTTCATCTTGCAACTCATAAAAGATTTAGACATCCCCTACTTCTAAGCTTGTAGTTTAGAAAATCCGTCCAAGTCATACAAATTCCATTATTATTCTAATGAGAATGGCAGTAGACTGCTTGGTAAATATGAAGAGCCATATATATATATATTTTTAAAGATTTTATTTATTTATTTGACAGAGAGAGACACAGCGAGAAAGGGAACACAAGCAGGGGGAGTGGGAGAGGGAGAAGCAGGCGCCCCGCGGAGCAGGGAGCCCGATGCGGGGCTCGATCCCAGGACTCTGGGATCATGACCTGAGCCGAAGGCAGACGCTTAACGACTGAGCCACCCAGGCGCCCCTGAAGAGCCATATTAATGGCTGGCGCTGGTAGCGAGCCCAAGATTCATTTGGTTTCCTAATTGGCTCCTGTTACTTTAAATGTAAAGCGAGTCTATTCACTCCAAATCCCACTTAGAAGTGGTAAGAAATACAATATGTTGCATTATCCTATAGGAAAAGAAATGTTTAAATCAGTAGTAAATCATTCAGAAGTGCATTTTATTTAAAATCAGAAAAGGCCCATCGGCACCCTACTGCCAAGTTTCTGTAATACGGTTCTGTAAGATTCATAGTTTTAACACCATTTTGGCTGGAGAAAAAGGGATCTCCAGTGTATTTCCCAAATAAGCAGCTTTAATTACACTTTAAAAATTACTTATTTATATTTTTAGAGAGAGAGAGTGAGTGGAGGGAGGGGCAGAGGGAAAGAATCTCAAGCAGACTCCCTCGAGACGTGGGGCTCAATCTCACAACCCTGAGATCATGACCTGAGCCGAAACCAAGAGTCAGATGCTTAAGCGACTGAGCCACCCAGGAGCCCCTAATTACACTTTTTATTTTATTTTGTTTTATTTATCTATTTATTTATATATTTTTAAAGATTTTATTTATTTGAGAGAGAGAGAGAACGAGGGGGGTGAGGGGCAGAGGGAGAAGCAGGCTTCCCGCTGAGCAGGGAACCCGACACGGAGCTGGATCCCAGGACCCTGAGATCACGACCTGAGCCGAAGACAGATGCTTCACTGACTGAGCCAACCCAGGCGCCCCTATTTATTTATTTTTAAAGATTTTATTCATTTATTTGAGAGAGAGAGAGAGCACAAGCAGGGAGGGGGGCAGAGGGAGAGGGGGAAGCAGGCTCCCCGCTGAGCAGGGAGCCCAACTCGGGGCTCGATCCCTGGACCCTGAGATCATGACCTGAGCCAAAGGCAGATGCTTTAACCACTGAGCCACCCAGGCGCCCCCCTAATTACACTTTTTAAAGGAGAAATCTGGGTAAATGTAAGGAGATGATCAGGTTTCTCTAAGCAGATCTGCTTTAAAAATAGAAATGATTTGATGAGTTACTTTTGCCAATAAAGTCTTCTTGCATGGTGCTGTCTTCAAAATGTTTAGGATCATTACATTTGCAGGTTGTTGGGTTGAAGTTGTGTGCATTAAGTTTGAATGCATCCCATTTTGTAATTATGCATTCAATGTCTGTCTTCCCCTCTGGGCTAACTTGTCTTCCCAGCACTGTACTCCCCGCGTGTGTGTGTGTGTGTGTGTGTGTGTGTAACACAGGGTAGGGCACATGTAGGCACTCGGTGAAGTTTGTTGGAAGGATGGACACATAAATCAATCAATGAGGTTTCAGCAAGGCTGCGTAACTCAGGCAAGCATCAATATTGCAGCTGGTGGACGTGGCTTTAAGCAATAGGAAAAAGTGTGGATGGGAAAAAGTGTGGTCATACATACTTAGTAATTGTTCTAAATCTCAGCTGGTATATTTCTGACTTTTTGAACACAGGTTTACACAATGGAAGAACACATCATGTGTCAGAGGCTTTATGGATTGATTCTCATGTTGAGTTTTATCTTTCTCTTAGGTAAGAGAATGGATTCTTATGATTTCTTTCAATGTCTCATACACAGTAGGTTACAGAAATAAACCATTTGAAAAGTTGTGGGGCTGCCTCTCAATGGCTTCCTTGTGATCAATATGGCTGTAGGACAGGTTGAAACTTCAGGAAATGAATCCATCCATTCACTTAGGATTGTGTAAGACTGATAGAAAACTGGCCTCAAGGGGATAGTTGTTTGGACTACTGTCTTTGACATTTTCTTTTTCTTTCTTTCTTTCTTTCTTTCTTTCTTTCTTTCTTTCTTTCTTTCTTTCTTTCTTTCTTTCTTTCTTCTTTCCTTCCTTCTTTCTTTCTTTCGTTTCTTTCTTTCTTTCTTTCTTTCTTTCTTTCTTTCTTTCTTTCTTTCTTTCTTCTTTCTTCCTTTCTTCCTTCCTTCCTTTCTTTCCTTTCTTTCTTTCTTTCTTCCTTTCTTTCCTTTCTTCCTTCCTTCCTTTCTTTCTTTCTTTCTTCCTTTCTTTCCTTTCTTTGCTTTCTTTCCTTTCTTTCTTTCTAACTAAGTAGGCTCCACACCCAATGTGGGGCTTGAACTCACAACCCTGAGATCAAGAGTTGCATGCTCTACTGACTGAGCCAGCCAGGCTCTGTCCTTGACATTTTTTTTTTTTTAAGATTTTATTTATTTGTTAGAGACACAGAGAGAGAGCACAAGCAGGGGGAGCGGCAGGCAGAGGGAGAGGGAGAAGCAGGCTCCCCGCTGAGCAGGAAGCCCAACGCGGGACTCGATCCCAGGACCCTGGGATCATGACCTGAGCCGAAGGCAGATGCTTAACCGACTGAGCCAGCCAGGCGCCCCTGTCCTTGACATTTCTTAATGCAACTCTGAAATGCCATTTGATAGCTAATGCATACCCAACAGAAACTGAGTTTTCTTTGGGGCTGTTTTCTCTCATGCAAATTTTTTATTTATTTATTTATTTAGTTAGTTATTTAGTTATGATTTTATTTATTTATTTGAAAGAGAGAGAGAGTGTAAGCATGAGTGGGGGAAGGGGCAGAGGGAGAGGGATGAGCAGACTCCCTGCTGAACAAGGAGCCTGACTTAGCCCCAGGACCCTGGGATCGTGACCTGAGCTGAAGGCAGACACTTAACTGACTGAGCCACCCAGGCACCTCAAGCTTTAGACTCTTGATTTCAGCTCAGGTCATGATCTTAGGGCCATGAGATCGAGCCCCGCGTCGGGCTCCGCACTCAGCGGGGAGTCTGCTTGTCCCTCTCCCTCTGCCCCTCCCCCGTTTTCAAGTGTGTGCGTGCTCTCTTTCTCTACTCTCTCTCCAAAATAAATAAATAGGGTGCCTGGGTGGCTCAGTCATTAAGCATCTGCCTTCGGCTCAGGTCATGATCCCAGGGTCCTGGGATCGAGGCCCGCACTGGGCTCCCTGCTCAGCGGGAAGCCTGCTTCTCCCTCTCCCACTCCCCCTGCTTGTGTTCCCTCTCTTGCTGTCTCTCTCTCCTCTCTCTCTGTCAAATAAATAAATAAAATCTTTAAAAAAAATAAATCTTAAAAAGATAATGCTCCCTGGAACAAGATGACATCATCTTTTTTTTTTTTAAAGATATATATCTTATTTTTAAAAAAGATTTATTTATTTTGAGAGTGAGATGAGGGAGGGGCAGAGGGAGAAGGAGAGTCTCAGGCAGACTCTGCTCTGAGCAGGGAGCTGGCAGCAGGGCTCGATCCCACAACCCTGAGATCAGGACCTGAGCCAAAACCAAGAGTCAGATGCTCAACCTACTGTGCCATCCACATGCCTCTCAGACATATATTTTAAATGCAACAATTTTTTAAATTGTTTTGTGTGATCACTATTCTTTTCTTTTCTTGTATTTTACTTTATTTTCTTATGAGATCATCTTTCTGTCCTTTATAGGTATTTGGCAACAATCATAGAATAGAGATGGGGAAACCAAGGTACGCCAAAAGCTGGTCACTGATTGACAGGGACAAACAGGGGTGGCCCAGATCTTGCCTAGGCTCTGTGACAGGAATGGAGATAGATTCTGTCTTTGTGTCTATTCTGCAGTGAATAGATGATTAAGACAGTTCAACTGAAGTAGCTGATAATTTGGAGACTTAAGGAAAAGGTTGCCCTGGAAAACTGCAATCTCGTCCATATTAAGTAAATTCAGTTGGTAACATTGTTCATTTAGCACATCAGTCTTTAGCTAAAAGGTCATACATGCCAGTGAGTGACAATCCCTGAGGAATAGACCTGGGGTTTAATTTGAATAGTTCTCAGATTGAGAGCTAATCCTCTGGAAAAATTCCAAATCATCATCACCATCAAAAACAAACACTGACTGCCATCTTGCTGTGTGCAGGGCCTGATGGGAAACCATGTTTCTCATAATAAAGCTTGAAAGGGGACCTATGGGGCACCGTGGCAACTCTTCACCTGGCCTTGACTACATGCTAAGATGTTGATTTATCTTTCCCCCATCTGTTTCCTCAAAGGCAAGAAACTGTTTTCTCCATTTCTTTATCCAAAACGTCTAGCACAGGCTTAACATGCAGGTTAGGCATTCAGTACATATTCGCTGATTTAATAGGTTTGTTTTATTTAATAAATTGACGCAGTTTGAAATTACACAACTTTGAACACCTGTATGGTGGTGGTGTCTGTGACAGACTCTAAGTGGGTTTTTTTTTTTTTGAGGGGTCGTGGGGCATGAAATAGAGGGATCTAGGAACAGAGGGATCTAGAAGTCTTTAGTCATGAAAGAAAAAGTAAAAGAGTGTGTTGTACTGGAAAATTAGAATGAGTTTGAGAGGAATGTCATTGGTCAATGGAAATTATGATAGATGTGCAGATCTGAACCCTGAAGAGGTCACTTTAAAGCATTCACAAGGTTGGGGCGCCTGGGTGGCTCAGTCGTTAAGCGCCTGCCTTCGGCTCGGGTCATGATCCCAGGGTCCTGGGATCGAGCCCTGCATCGGGCTCTCTGCTCGGCGGGAAGCCTGCTTCTCCCTCTCCCACTCCCCCTGCTTATGTTCCCTCTCTCGCTGTCTCTCTCTGTCAAATAAATAAATAAAATCTTTAAAAAAAAAAAAAAAAGCATTCACAAGGTTTTGCAGACTAAGTCTCAAAACCATGGGTCAAGACAATGATTTTTCTAGGTTATCAAACAGTTAATTCTGATTATTCTTCAATTGGTGAGAAACTCATCATTTTCTTCCCCCGGGGGTTGGATGGGTCGGGGAAGGTTCTGTCCTTGAAACAATGGTGTAACTAAGGTTCAGTCTCCTTCAGGCTCCAGATAAGTCACCAGCTTCCCAACTGTGAGGGTCATTGTGGGATAGAGGGCCAGGGTCAGGCAGAGGGTGACTCAGATACCCTAACTGGTTGGAGCCAGAGTGTGGAGCAAAACCATGTTCTTGGAAGAATACCAAGGGTCAAGAAGAAGAAACCAACTTTGTCATAAGGTCTAAAGGTTGAGAGCAGAGCCAGAAAGAAGGGATGAAGGATAGGTCAGGAGCTGAATAGTTGCAGAATGGAGCAGGAGATAAGAAATGAAGCTGAAATGGCCTCCTCACTGGTCTCCCTGCCTCCACTCTTCCTCCGCTGTAGCTCATTCTCAACATGGTGGCAAGAGCAATCCTTTCCTGTGTCAAGTCAGATCATGTCACTCTTCTACTCAAAACCTGCCAATATGTTTCCATGATAATTAGAATGCAGTCCAAACTCTTTAATAAGACCGAAAAAGCACTGCATGATCTGGTCTCCCAATGCTTCTTGGGCCTCATTTCCTACCACACTTCCACTCTCACGCCACTCCAGTCACACTGGCTTCCTACCTATTCCTTGAACATACCAAGCACAGCCCTACTTCAAGGCCTTTACATATGCTATTACCCATGTCTGGGTCACTCTTATTCCACATCTTTGTAACCCTAGTTGTTTTTAGTCTCCTAGAAATAAGTGAAAAGGACTCTTCCCTCAAAGAGCTTCCTTAACTATCTTATCTAATATAGATATTCCCATTCCCCTCATCCCTGTCCCTCCGATTAGCTAATTCATCAGCTTATTAATGTCCTTCAGAGGGCTTTTCACAGTTTGTAATTATTCTTTTTATTAATTTTATTTTATTATGTTATGTTAGTCACCATACATTACACCATTAGTTTTTTTTTTTTAAAGATTTTATTTATTTATTTGACAGAGAGAGGCACAGCGAGAGAAGGAACATAAGCAGGGGGTGTGGGAGAGGGAGAAGCAGGCTTCCCGCTGAGCAGGGAGCCCGATGCGGGGCTCGAACCCAGGACCCTGAGATCATGACCTAAGCCGAAGGCAGACGCTTAACGACTGAGCCACCCAGGCGCCCCTACATCATTAGTTTTTCATGTAGTGTTCCACAATTCATTGTTTGCGTATAACACCCAGTGCTCCATGCAATACGTGCCCTCCTTAATACCCACCACTAGGCTAACCAATCCCCCACTCTCCTGCCCTCTAAAATCCTTAGTTTGTTTCTCAGAGTCCATAGACTCTCATGGTTCGTCTCCTCCTCCAATTTCCCCCCCTTCATTCTTCCCCTCCTGCTATCTTCTTTTTTTTTTCTTAACATATTATGTATTATTTGTTTCAGAGGTACAGGTCGGTGATTCATCAGTCTTACACAATTCACAGTGCTCACCATAGCACACACCCTCCCCAGTGTCCATCACCCAGCCCCCCCCCATCCCTCCCACCCCCCACCACTCCAGCAGCACTCAGTTTGTTTCCTGAGATTAAGAGTCTCATAGTTTGTCTCCCTCTCTGGTTTCATCTTGTTTCATTTTTCCCTCCCTTCCCCTATGATCCTCTGTCTTGTTTCTCAAATTCCTCATATCAGTGAGATCGTATGATACTTGTCTTTCTCTGATTGACTTACTTCGCTTAGCATAATACCCTCCAGTTCCATCCACGTCGTTGCAAATGTCAAGATTTTTTTTGATGGCTGCATAATATTCTATTGTATGTATATATACCACATCTTCTTTATCCATTCATCTGTCGGTGGACATCTTGGCTCTTTCCATAGTTTGGCTATTGTGGACATTGCTGCTATAAACATTGGTGTGCATGTACCCCTTCGGATCACTACATTTGTATCTTTGAGGTAAATACCCAGTAGTGCAATTGCTGGGTCGTAGGGTAGCTCTATTTTCAACTTTTTGAGGAACCCTCATGCTCCTTTCCAGAGTGGCTGCACCAGCTTGCATTCCCACCAACAGTGTAGGAGGGTTCCCCTTTCTCCACATCCTCGCCAACATTTTTCGTTTCCTGACTTGTTAATTTTAGCCATTCTGACTGGTGTGAGGTGGTATCTCATTGAGGTACTTGATTTGTATTTCCCTGATGCTGAGTGATGTTGAGCACTTTTTCATGTGTCTGTTGGCCATTTGGATGTCTTCTTTGGAAAAATGTCCATTCATGTCTTCTGCCCATTTCTTGATTGGATTATTTGTTCTTTGGGTGTTGAGTTTGGTAAGTTCTTTATAGATTTTGGATACTAGCCCTTTATCTGATAAGACATTTGCAAATATCTTTTCCCATTCTGTCAGTTGTCTTTAGGTTTTGTTGACTTACGTACTGACTTTTAAAATGAATGTATTTACTACTTTTGGGGTCTGATAGGAAGAAGGAACTTTCCGCGGAACTGTTCCTCGAAGTTCTTGGGCAGGACACAAGAACTTCTCATTCTATGCCAAATGCTTCACCCAATTGCCTGATATTTTTGCACGAGGAACAGTCCTCTATCTGCCATCCATTAGAGTCCAACTCGGTGCCCTAATAGTGGGCAAACCATTTATTCAGGAAATAGCTATAAAGGCCCCACTATGTGCCAACCGTTATGCTGGGCACGGGAAACTGGCAGTAGGGGGCCAAGACTCTGGTTCAGGCACTGTCTTGAAATATCAGAGAATACAAAAGTTGAAGCATTCTGGGAAAAGCCAGTACTGTTTAATGCTCCATGAATTCAGTTCTGCTTAAAAATTGTGTAAACATGGCATCACTAGGCAAAGCAGCTTGGGAACTTCGCAAAAGGCAAATTAAAATTACATATTGAGTAACCACTGTGGCAAGAGTTTTATTTTCCTTTTCCCCAGGCTCTGCCAGAGATAGACCCGGAGCACAATGTTTTGCTATATCGCTCTGCTAGAGAGTTAAAAAATGGGAGCTGGCAGGCATAGACATCATAAGAAAAGAAATCTGCAGACCAGTATCCCTTATGAATATAGATGCACAATTCTTTTTTTAAAAGATTTTTTTAGGGGTGCCTGGGTGGCTCAGTCGTTAAGCGTCTGCCTTCGGCTCAGGTCATGATCCCAGGGTCCTGGGATCGAGCCCCGCATCGGGCTCCCTGCTCCGCGGGAAGCCTGCTTCTCCCTCTCCCACTCCCCTTGCTTGTGTTCCCTCTCTCGCTGTGTCTCTCTCTGTCAAATAAATAAATAGTCTTAAAAAAAAAAAGATTTTTTAAAATTTTTAAGTAATCTCTACATTCAACGTGGTAGTTGAACCCACAACCCCGAGATCTAGAGTCACATGCTCCGCCGACTGAGCCAGCCAGGTACCCCCCCAAATCCCTTTTTTTTTTAAAGTAAGCTATATGCTCAGTGTGGGGCTTGAACTCACGACCCTGAGATCTAGAGTTGCATGCTCTACCAACTGAGCCAGCCAGGCTCCCCGAGATGCAAAAATTCTTTTTTTCAGCTATTTTTTAATTTAAATTCGATTAGCCAACATATAGTACATTATTAGTTTCCAATGTAGAGTTCAGTAATTCATCAGTTGCATATAACACCCAGTTAGATGCAAAAATTCTTTTTTAAAAAAGATTTTATTTATTTATTTGACAGAGAGAGAGTACAAGCAGGGGAAGCAGGAGAAGGAGAAGCAGGCTCCCCACTGAGCAGGGAGCCTGATGCGGGGCTCGATCCCAGGACTCCAGGATCATGACCTGAGCCGAAGGCAGAGGCTTAACCACTGAGCCATCCAGGCACCCCTAGATGCAAAAATTCTTAACATAGTATAGCAGACTAAATCCAGCAATATATTTAGAGGATTATATACCCTGACAAAGTGGAATTTATCCCACGAATGAATGCAAAGGTGGTTCAACATATAAAAATCGATCAATTAATGTACTACATAGCATTTACAGACTGAAGGGGGGAAACCACATGATCATCTCAATTGATGCAGGAAAAGAGTATGACAAAATCCAACACCCTTTCATGATAAAAACACTTGACACACTAGAAATGGAAGGGAACTTCCTCAATCTGTTAAGAGCATCTATGAAAACCCCACAGTAAACATCATACTTACTGGTGAAAAACTGAAAGCTTTCCCTTAAGATCAGGCACAAGACCAGAATGCCCATGTTCATCACTTGTATTCAACATTACACTGGAAGTTCTAGCCAGAGCACTTGGGCAAGAAAAAGATATATAAGTCATCCAAACTGGAAAGAAAAAGTAATACTATCTCTATTTGTAGATGGTATGATCTTACATATAGAATATCCTAAAGAATCCACAAAAAAAGATATTTAAGTTAATAAATACATTTGGCAAAGCTGCAAGATACAAGATCAACACAAAAATTAGTGGTATTTCTATGCACTGGCAATGAACAATCTGAAATAAAGTTAAGAAAACAATTTTATTTACCATAGCATCTAAAGGAGTAAAGTACCTAGGAATAAATTTAACCAAGCAGTTGAAAGACTTCTACACTCAAATTACAAACATTGTTGAAAGAAATTTAAAAAGACCTAAGTAAATGGAAAAGATCCCATGTTCATGGATTTAATAAAAGAGAACAAGATTTAATATTAAAATGTCAATATTCCCCCAAAGAGATTTACAGATTCAGTGCAAGCCATATCAAATTCCAATGGCTTTTTTTTTTTTTTACAGACATGGGATAGCTGATTGTGCAATTCATATGGAATTGCAACGGACCCTGAATAGCCAAAACAATCTTGAAAAAGAACAAATTTGGAGAAATCACACATCTAGATTTCAATACTTACTACAAAGCTATGGTAATCAAAACTGTGTTATTGGCATAGGGATAGATATAGATTAATGGAACAGAATTGAGAGTCCAGGAAGAAACCCATGCATATACATATGGTCAATTAATTTTCCACAAGGGTGCCAAGAACATTCAATGGGGAAAAATAGTCTCTTCAATAAATGGTGCTGGCCCAACTGGACGTGTAAATACATATCCATGTACACATGTAAATATGCATATACATGTAAACACATAAAAAGAATGAACTTGGACTCCCTCTTCATACCATATACAAAAATTAAGTCAAAATGGATGAAATTCCTAAACATCAGAACTACAACTCTAGAAATCAGAAGAAAGCACAGATGTGTACTCTGATTTGGACTTGGATGACCTTTGGGCTTGGATTTGCAAATAGAGTCTCAGAACTGACACCAAAAGAATGAGGAGCAAAAGAAAAACATCGATCAATTGGATTTCATCAAAATTAAGGATGTGTGCATCACAGGACACCATCAAGACAGTGAAACGACAGCCTAGAAAATGGGAGAAAGTATTTTCAGGTCACATATCTCATAAGGTCCTAGTATGTAGAATATATAAAGAGTGCTTATAACTCAACAACAAAAACACAAACAGCACAATTTAAAAATGGTTAAAGGACTTGAATAGACATTTCTCCAAAGAAGATATGCAGATGGCCAACATGCACATGAACAGATGTTCAATGTCATTAGTCATTAGGGAAATGCAAATCAAAACCATGATGAGATACCACTCTGCACCCTCTACAGTGGTTATAAGAATAATTAAAAAATGGAAAACAAGGGTTGGTGAAGAGGTAGAGAAATTAGAACCCTTATGAACTGCTGGTGGGACTGTTGAATGGCTGCTGTGGAAAACAGTGGTTATTAGTAAGTTAAACATAAAAGTACTAAATGACCCATCCTAGATATATACCCCAAAGAAGTGAAAGCATGTTCAAACTAAACAGATGGCATGAATGTCCACAGCAGCGCTGTTCATAATAGCTAAAAGGTAGAAAAAGCCCCAAATGTCCATTAACAGATGAATCAGTAAACAGAATGTAGTATATCCTTACAATGGAATATCGTTCAGCCATTAAAAATAACGATGTTCTGGGGTGTCTGGCTGGCTCAGTTGGTAGAGCGTGCAACTCTTGATCTCAGGGTTGAGCCCCACGTTGTGTATAGGGATGACTTAAAAAGAAGATCTTAAAAAAAATAATGATGGGGCGCCTGGGTGGCTCAGTCGTTAAGCGTCTGCCTTCGGCTCTGGTCATGATCCCAGGGTCCTGGGATCGAGCCCCGCGTCGGGCTCCCTGCTCAGTGGGGAGCCTGCTTCTCCCTCTCCCACTCCCCCTGCTTGTGTTCCCTCTCTCGCTGTGTCTCTCTCTGTCAAATAAATAAATAAAATCTTAAAAAAAATAATGATGTACTGATGCGTGCTGAAACATGGATGAATTTGGAAGCATTATGCGAAGCGAAAGAAACTAGAAACAAATGGTCACTTGTATGTTTCTATTTATATGAAATGTCTAGGATAGTCAAATCCATACAGACAGAAAGTAGATTAGTGGTTGACAGTGGGAGGGAGCAGGGAAAGGGCCATGACTGCTTAATGGATATGGGGTTTCCTTTTGGGATGATGAAAATGTTCTGGAACTAGATAATGTGATGGTCATACACCATCATGAATGTACTAAAGGCCACTGAATTGTACACCTTAAAATGAGTAAAATGGTGAATTTTGTGTTATGTGAACTTTGTCAGTACAAATAAAATGGTGCCTGCACTCCAAGGGCTGTAACATAGCCATTTTTTTTTTTAAAAGATTTTACTTATTTATTTGACAGAGATAGACACAGTGAAGAGAGGGAACACGAGCAGGGGGAGTGGGAGAGGGAGAAGCAGGCTTCCTGCGGAGCAGGGAGCCCAATGCAGGGCTCGATGCGGCGATGTGGGGCTTGATGTGGGGCTTGATGCGGGGCTTGATGCGGGGCTTGATCCCAGGACCCTGGGATCGTGACCTGAGCCAAAGGCAGACGCTTAACGACTGAGCCACCCAGGCGCCCCTGTAACATAGCCACTTGAATGAGGCTTGTGATAAGGTTTTCTTAGCATGGAAAACACTTATGTTATCATGTTAAGTGAGAAAAGCAGGGTACCAAACTTTCCATACAATACGATCTCAGCCAAATAGAAACAAATGAAGCCTGGGCCCGGAAGAAAAGAAAGGCCAAAGGAAATTTACCAAAATGTGGTCTCTGGGTGGTAGGACTCTGGCTGACTTTGTTCTCATCTTTTCACTTTTCTAATGCTTTCCATTTTTTTCTTTTAAAAAAGCATGTACAGTATCACTTTTATAATGGAAGAAACACCTTTTTTTTTTTAAGTGCGGACAACAATAAATGTAATTTAAAATAAAGGGAAACAGAGTAGAGGCAAGGAGACACAGAGGAGCCAAATCAAGAGAGAACACGCTTCAGGGGAGCAATCATGCAATTTGGACTTGAAAATTGCCAGGGAACAGATGGCAGAGTCCAAGCAGACATCTGCAATGGAGAGTTAAATCATATGCAAAGACACAAGTGGCCTTTGAAGCAGGTCCCGGAGAGGCCCAGCAGAGAACGCTGCTTGCCTGGCCAAACAGAAGGGCCAGAGCCTTTGCCCTGCCTCGTCGCAGCCTGGCTCCCTATGATCCCTTGCTGGGGGCCCGGGGGAGGGGCAGGATGGGGGGGAGCTAAGGCAGGGCTCCGTGCAGATGTGCTTGGCTGTGTAAGGGGACAAAAGAGGTTGTGGGAGAAGAAAGAGACTTCTAATCATGACAGTGACAAACATGGCGGCTGACATTTACTTGGGGCTTCATAGTTTATAAACGTTTCACATACATAACGTAAATGGCAGTTATAATCCTGAGCATTTTTCATGATGGCCCCGCCAGGAGGCTAACTGGCATTCCTATCTTAACCATGGAGGAAGGAGACCCAGAGAAGTGACGTGGGTGCTCACTAAGTGCTGCTGTCCTAAAAGCTTTCTCGTGCATTAATTGTCCATGTTGATGCAGCTAGGAAGGGGCAGAACTGGGGCTCAAATGTGGGGTTTTTGGATTCTACTACACTACACTTCTGCTCATATCTAAGTAGAACTTAGCTCTGCCCACAGAATCTCAAGTATGGCCCCAGTGGTTCTCTATCCATCCATCCATCCATCCATCCATTCATCCATCCATCTTTATTTTTCTGATTTTAAATTTAACACGATTGTATAAAAAGTACAAGTATTACTGAAATAAATAACATAGAAAGCAAAAGTCCCCCTAAATCTCGCACCTAAAGATACTCATTCTTTTTTTTTTCCAAGATTTTATTTATTTATTTGTCAGAGAGAGAGCACAAGCAGGGGGAGGGGCAGGCCGAGGGAGAAGCAGGCTCCCTGCTGAGCAAGGAGTCTAACGCAGGACTCGATCCCAGGACTCGATCATGACCTGAGCCGAAGGCAGACACTTAACTGACTGAGCCACCCAGGCATCCCTAAAGATACTCATTCTTAACTGCTTGATGTGTGTTCTTCCAGATTTTTTCTATGCTATGCTAATGCACATATTTTTCTCTCATTTAAAAAAGTAGGATAATACTATATCTACACTTGGGGCGCCTGGGTGGCTCAGTCGTTAAGCGTCTGCCTTCGGCTCAGGTCATGATCCAGTCCTGGGATCGAGTCCTGCGTTAGACTCCTTGCTCAGCAGGGAGCCTGCTTCTCCCTCTCCCACTCCCCCTGCTTGTGTTCCCTCTCTTGCTGTGTCTCTCTCTGTCAAATAAATAAATAAAATCTTAAAAAAAAAATACTATGTCTACACTTATGTAACTCCCATTTCATGGAGTACAAAGTCTTGGCAATCTCTCCATGACTGTATAGATCTACCTTATTTGTTTTAATTGTCCATGATATAGAGGTAACAATTGCTTAGCTAGTCACTTATGGATACACCTACAGATCTTACCTTTTCTCAATTACAAACATACTGCAATAAATATCCTTGTACTTGCATCTTTATATATATGTACATTTGTGTAGAATAAATTGATAGAAGTGGAATTGCTGGGTCAAAAGCATATACACAGTCATACACAATGCAAATGTTCATAGATACTGACAGATTGCCCTTCAGAAAAAAAGGCTACTGGGGCCCCTGGCAGGCTCAGTTAGTGGAGCACGTGATTCTTGATCTCAGGGTTGTAAGTTCGAGTCCTGCGTGAGGTGTAGAGATTACTGAAAAGTAAATAAATTGGGGCGCCTGCCTGGCTCAGTCATTAAGCATCTGCCTTCGGCTCAGGTCATGATCCCAGGGTCCTGGGATCGAGCCCCACATCGGGCTCCCTGCTCAGTGGGAAGCCTGCTTCTCCCTCTCCCACTCCCCTTGCTTGTGTTCCCTCTCTCACTGTGTCTCTCTCTGTCAAATAAATAAATAAAAATCTTTTTAAAAAATTTAAAAAACGTTTAAAAAAATAAAAAATAAGAAGTAAATAAGTAAACTTAAAAAAAAAAAGACTGTACTAATTGGTGCCCCCACAAACGGTGTATTAAAATGACTTGTTTCCTCATAAACTCGTCAATGCTGGGTATTCTCAGTCTAAAATGCTATCATTTCAAAACGTAAAAATAGTATCTCATTGTAACTTGTGTTTTAAAAATAGGAAGAGGCCATCTTTTTGTATTTCTGATTTAGTAAGTTGCTTGTTTGTGTCCTTTGGCAACTGGCTTTATATTAGCGTATTGCACAGAGGAGAAGCCCTGTAGACAATCCGGGATTATGGTACATTCTCTTTTAAGGGACAAATAAGCCCTGGAGATTTATGCTCACCATAAAACCCGTTCTTAAACGTTGTATTTGACGTCATATTGGAGGGCTGAGCAGATACGCAGTTGGCCAACCATAATCGATATTGGGTTTCTTAGTGATTATCACCTTGTGGGGTTACCTTTTGATTTATTAGCCACATGAAAGATGATAAGATAATATAATCACATAAGCCAGGGACAGAAATAAACATTTGCTCATCATCATGGACAGTTCAGAAATAGCTCCCCGGCAGGTGGATGGCAGGGGCTCTGGCACATGGGGGGGGGGAGGGTTGCATGCACACGCATGCGTATGTGTGTGGGCAGGCATGTACTTGTTTGCCTTTGAAAGATATTCAGTGCAGGAATGGAGGGAGACAAATTGTAGGGCTAGAGAATATCTAGAAGCTCGCATCTGGGGTCATCTCTCAGAAGCAGGGAAGTGGTCACTCCCGGTTAGCCTCTGTAGTGTGCCGTCTGGGGGTCAATTTTAGAGCGCTAGTCCCAACGTCACACCCCTAATTTAGAGAGAGGCTGGAATTCCGTTCTGCCATAAAGCTCTTTTTGGTTTGTCTTGGGCTGTGCTGGGCCTGGAATTAGGTTGATGTTGGGCAGTTCTCAGATAATCGCCTGGGGGCCTGGGGTGTGAGGTTTGTCATGGTGATAGTATCGTGATTCACAAATAGCTTCCTATGAATGAAACAAAAGGCATACTCAATTAAAATTTTCATAGATATTGCCAAATTGCCCACCAAATGACTTTACCGATGGACATTTTTTTTTTTTTAAGACTTCATTTATTTAGGGGCGCCTGGGTGGCTCAGTCGTTAAGCGTCTGCCTTCGGCTTGGGTCAGGATCCCAGGGTCCTGGGATCGAGCCCCGCGTCGGGCTCCCTGCTCGGCGGGGAAGCCTGCTTCTCCCTCTCCCCCTCCCTCTGCTTGTGTTCCTGCTCTCGCTCTCTCTCTCTGTCAAATAAATAAATAAATAAAATCTTTATTAAAGAAAGACTTCATTTATTTATCTGAGAGAGAGAGCGCAAGCATGAGCATGGTGAGGGGCAGAGGGGGGAAGCCGACTCCCCACTGAGCAGGGAGCCCCATGCGGGTCTAGATCCTGGGACTCCGGGATCATGGCCTGAGCCTAAGGCAGATGCTTAACCGACTCAGCCACCCAGGCACGGCGGGAGGGACATGTTCTTCAGTAATGTTGGAGAGCGCTTTGCATGCATCATCTCACTTAATTTTCAAACAGTTTTGTATGGTCAGTAGATAGGGCTATTATCTGGCATGGATTATAATGTAAATGGCGGCTCCCTGAATCCCCATTTTACTGAAGCAAACGTTGAGGCATCGGGAGGTTAAGGTACGTGCTCAAAGTTACACAGCTGATGCACGTCAGAACTGAGATTCCAACTCAGGCTCTTTCACTCCAGAGCCAGTGGTAACTGGGTCCATGGCCACCTGAAACCTTTTTTTTTTTTTTTTTTAAAGATTTATTTAGGGCGCCTGGGTGGCTCAGTTGGTTAAGCGACTGCCTTCGGCTCAGGTCATGATCCTGGAGTCCCGGGATCGAGTCCCATATCGGGCTCCTTGCTCAGCAGGGGGTCTGCTTCTCCCTCTGACCCTCCCCCCTCTCATGTGCTCTCTCTTTCTCATTCTCTCTCTCTCAAATAAATAAATAAAATCTTAAAAAAAAAAAGATTTATTTGTTTATTTCAGAGAGAGAGAGAGCAAGGGGAGGGGCAAAGGGACAGGGAGACCAGCAGATGCCCTGCTGAGTGGGGAGCCTGACGTGGGGCTCCATCCCAGGACCCTGAGATCATGACCTGAGCCAAAATCAAGAGTCAGACGCTCAACCATGCAGGCGCCCACCACCTGGACCCTCTTAAAGATTTGCAGCCCCCTTGGTGAGGAGATGGAAGGAAGGAATCAGGGTACACTCAGGGCGGTGCCATTTCTCCCAGCTTCAGTATTGTCCAACAGGTCATCCTCCAGGCCCCCATTGGTGCCTTCAGTGAGAAGCAGTCTCCAGAGACCGAATAAATCAGGTAATTTGGCTCAGGAAAAGGCATTGGAGAAATAAATTGCTGTTGCACCATGAATATAATAAGGCAGTTAGGTAGATGGAAATAGCTATCTTTTGATTACACGAGTGAAGATTATGTGCAGCAGGTTTTTAAGTCCAAGCTACCTTTTCCTTGGCCTCCTCCCTGCCAACTAGCTACATATTTCTAACTGCCTCCCCAAACTGTCCAGCTGGTGTGTGCTCTGGGAACACTAATCTGACTTTTCATATTAGCCCAGGCAAAATATAATTAGGAAGAAACTCTTCTGCCAGAAAATGTCACTTGCCAATGTCAAATAGAGATGATTTCTGCATATCCACTATTTGGGGCTTTTTTTTTTTTTTTGCACCAGGATTGACTCATAATAGCATTGTGTAGTCTGGGATTGACTATGTGGCTAAAGAAGATGATAACATTGAATTTTTGTTACCGAAATTTCCTTCGCTTTCTCTTTCCCCTTCCCCAGATTTGGGCAGAGGCACTTTCACTAAAAGGAAAAAGACTGGATTTTTATGGAAGAGTTGACACGCATGTGAGCCTGACCAACACGGTTCCTAAACTCAGTCGATTCACGGCATGCATTGACCTGGTGTTTGCGGATGACAAATTAAGTGATTGGATGGCCTTCTCCTATATTACTAATAACACCTTCCTGGGCAGAGAAGACATAGACCTTGGACTTGGAGGAGACCATCAGCAGCTAATACTATACAACTTGGGCAAGACCTTTTATATCCATTACCACCTGACTCCCTTTCAGTGGCATACAATCTGCTTGATATGGGATGGTGTGAAGGGTAGATTCGAGCTCTATCCTGAATACAGAAAGGATACTGGTAATGATGGATCAACCGCAAAACCTGACACCTAATGGGACTCTGATTCTAGGACATTTTCTCACGAACTGGGACACCCAGGTAGGAAGCACGCTGCCTGGTTTTACTGGCAGCTTGTACTACTTTCAACTCTGGGACCACATCCTGGAAAATGAGGAGTTTCTGAAGTGTGTGGGTGGAAACGTTGTTAGCTGGAAGAAGATGCTTGGCTCATCAACAGGATCATCCCAACTGTTGACATGAGACTGCGCTGCTGTGAGTAACTTCTGAGCTGTCCTCCTTGGTTGTGCTGATGTGGTCTTCTGCTCACTGCTCTGGATAACCCACTCTGGGCCAAGGCTCTGCCCTTCTCAGAGGGGCCCAGAGTTACCAGTTTTGTCATCTGCTTTTTAACGTACAGCAAAGACTATTTTCTTTCTTTCTTTCTTTCTTTCTTTCTTTCTTTCTTTCTTTCTTTCTTTCTTTCTTTCTTTCTTTCTTTCTTTTTGATATCACTTAAAACTTGCAGAAAATTACAACAGGGCAAGGAACTTCTACATGTTTTTTACCCAGATTCACTGACTATTATATTTTCCCAGGGTTTTATTATTATTCCTTTCTCTTCCTCTTTCCTCCTCCCTACACACATACACACACACACACACACACACAGTTTCTTAACCATTTAAGAGTAAGTTGTGGACATAATGCCTCATTACCCCTAAATATCTCAGTGTGTATCTCATTAAAATAAGGACATTCTCTTACTGCTGTACATTGTTATAGTACAAGTATCTAATTCATCGTCAATATTAAAATATAACCAGTTGTCCTACTAATTTCTTTTATAGCTATTTTTTCTAGATTTCTCCACTGTTACTATTTTTCCCTCTGTAATTAATAACTAATTTCTGGGGAGGGGCACCTGGGTGGCTCAGTTGGTTAAGCGTCTGACTCTTGGTTTCGGCTCAGGTCATGAGTTCATGGGTTGTGGGATTGGGCTGCACTCTCAGTGGGGAGTCTGCTTGAGGATTCTCTCCCTCTGCCCCTCCCCCCACTCTCTCTCTCTCTCAAATAAAGTAATAAATATTTTTTTAAAAAACTAACTTCTGGGGAGATATTTGGAGGCTATGTAAATATCCTGTTGTTATCAAACTTTTTAAAAAAATATTTTATTTATTTATTTGTCAGAGAGAGAGAGAGCCCAAGCAGGGGGAGCAGCAAGCAGAGGGAGAAGCAGGCTCCCCGCTGAGCAAGGAGCCCAATGTGGGACTCGATCCCAGGAATCTGGGATCATGATCTGAGAGGAAGGCAGATGCCCAACCAACTGAGCCACCCAGGCATCCCTGTTATCAAACTTTCATCCAGTAGTTTTACATCTATCGATGGTACTTGCCTCAATGGCTTATACAATAGTCACAAAATGTTGATTTTTAAAACTCCATCATTTTTCAACATTTTTTAGTTAGTGTTCTACTGCAGTGAAGAGTGTTTTCTTCTTCCACATTTACTTAGATATTCCTTCAGTTGTTTATGTGTTTATACCAGCATGAACTCATGGATTCTTACCTTATTCAATGGGTTACAATCTGTTGCTATCATTTATTTTGATGTTCAAGTTGGCCCAATTTGGGCCAGTGGGAGGCCTTCCATCTGGCTCTTGTGTCCTTTTGACACGTTCCCATCATTTTTTGAGTACTTCCTTACTTTTAGCACAAGATGTTATAGGCTCATCTTGTACTTCCTCTGCTCAGCGCAAGAATCAGCCATTTTACCAGAGTCCTGGTTCCTTTTAGCAAGTAATGGGATTTATAAACCAATTCATTTTTCTTTCATGAGCAATGATGATGTTAGGGACTGTTTGGGATGGAGTTCTTGTAAGAAAACTGGCTCTTCGGAATGACACATGTATTTTTCTCCTTCTTTCCCATTTCGATGAGAAAATATAGGATTGGTTTTCTCTGTACAACCCTGTTCTCCCCTCAGATCCAATCTTTTCCACCCTCAGCAGCAGCCGTCCTGAGCGTGGGTAAAGTCAGTGATAACAGCATTAAGATGGGATTTTTTCCCCATTTCCTGAAATGTTTACTCATTCTTAGGTTTTATTTACGATTCTTAGGGATTTTGGGGGGGTATTTAGGGGATGGGGGCTAGATCCACGCCTAATAGTTTCTCACAGACTACAGAGATATATTTTCACCAGCAGTCCGAGTGCTGTTTGAATTAATGGCAGGGGGTTTCTGTGTTTCTTTGAGATCAGACTAATGCAAAGGAACAGGAAAACTATTCCTTTGAGTGACTACCTGGAGGCATTTGGTTTTTCTCTTTTCTGAAGCCTTGAAAACAGAATAGTGCTAGCTGGCTCTGATTACAAAACAGAGCTAGGGACTAGTAGGTTAAGCCTGAACAGCTCACCCAAAGCAGTTTAAAGTCACTTTATCTTTGATCTAAGGAACCGGAAGTATGGCTCTATTAAATCCATATGCTTAGCAGCGGGCTTTGAAAACCTAATCCGGCCAGTGAATTGCTGTGGCCTTTCCTACCACTTTGCTGGCAAATCGCTATATCTAACTGATGTTGTTAAAGTATGAGACAACCCTCATTTACTTTGCTCTTTTGTACCCTCTTTAATGTACAATCTATCCTCTTGGTCTGCCTGAGTTCCAGTAGGCATAATACACAAATAATCCAGCACAACAAAAAGGAAAAGAAAGCACAACCTAAAATGACAACCAGGGGCGCCGGGGTGGCTCAGTCGTTAAGCGTCTGCCTTCGGCTCAGGTCATGATCCCAGGGTCCTGGGATCGAGCCCCGCATCGGGCTCCCTGCTCCGCGGGAAGCCTGCTTCTCCCTCTCCCACTCCCCCTGCTTGTGTTTCCTCTCTCGCTGTGTCTCTCTCTGTCAAATAAATAAATAAAATCTTTAAAAAAAAAATAAAATGACAACCAGAAAAAGGAGTAGAAAACATTATTTTTACTATTCAGGTGTCTTCAGATGTTCTTTCTAAACCTTAGACCAGGGGTTTCTAACCTGATGTCCAGAATAGCCTTGATGGGTAGGCGGAGCCCTTGAAATCGCATGCAACATACTAAAAGTGCAAGATGGATTCTTTTCTCTGAGGACAGAGTCTATAGTTTCCAACCTATTCAAAAATAATACGATAATTGCTGCTTTTTACGAAGTTCTTGCCGCATGCCAGGCATTTTATAGATGAGGGAAGAGAGGCTCAAAGAGGTTAAGTAAAATTGCTTAATGTCACCTATTAAATAAGCAGTGGAGCTGGGATTTGAGCAAAGATTTGTCCAGTTGCAAAGCTTATGTTCTTTTCACCCCCACACCTCTAGGGAGTCTATGGAGATTATGACCACTGTTTTAGAAGCTTCCTTTGAAGGGATTTGCTGGTGCTAATAACCCACGTGGGGAAATTAGGGCACCAGCTACAGTCACTGCTCACCACTGAAGGGGCTGTAACACCATAGAATTTCTTCTATGTCCGTCCTGGCCGTGTGGCATCTGGGGGAAAGGGGGCAATTACCTGAATAAATAGGAGTGATTACAACATGTCCAGCTTCAGCTTTTGCCTAATAAATTGGTATTTATGGTCCATAGAAGGATTATGACCTTTAAGAAATAAATTTTAATGAGCACATTGCTAGGTTACAAATCTCAATATATCTATTTACCCATAAATTATATATGTATATATTTATATATTCATGAGAATAAGTCTTTTGGGGAACATTTGCTGAAAACCATGAACCCTACCTGGATTTAATGAACAAGTATTCACTAGAGTTGGAGATGTCTCAGGAATATTTAAACAACACAGTGATAAATAATAACAACAGCAAAGTTGTCAGTCATTTGTAATTTAGTTTTGGAGTTGTTTTTAAGCATCTTTTCTTTATTTTTACAAATTACAAATGCAGGGGGCGTCTGGCTGGCTCAGTCCGTGGCGCATGGGACTCTTGATCTCAGGGTCGTGAGTTCAGTCCTCACGTTGGACATGGAGCCTACTAAAAAGAAAAAAAATAAAATCTTTAAAAAATATATTTATTTACTTGAGAGAGAGAGGGAGAGGGAGGAAGAGAGAGCGAGCGCTCATGAGTGGGTGAAGGGGCAGAGGGAACAAGAGAAGGACAAGCAGACCCCCCCACTGTGTGGGGAGCCCAATGAGGGGTCTCGATCCCAGGACCCCGAGATCATGACCTGAGCTGAAGTCAGATGCTTAACAGCCTGAGCCACCCAGGTGCCCCCAAAAAACAAAATCTTAAAAAAAATCACAAGTGCAATACATTATGGTTGTTTATTATATGGAGTTTATTATAAAATAGACTCAAACAACACAAAGTATATGAAGTATGAAGTAAAACCTATACTACATCTTTTCCACAGAGGTGTCCATTCTTTTAGATTTTTTTAATGGCTTTATAATAAATGTTCATGTGTGTGTATAGTCTTAAAAAACCAAAAATAATATATGCATACATACATAATGTTTTACAGTTTGATGTATTTTAACTTAATATTATCATGGACACATCAGTACATTTAGAGCAACCTCATGCATGGTTAGGGCTACATGTATCCGTTGTATAGATGCGCTATGATTTCTTTAACTCACCACTGATGGGCATTTAAGTTGCTTCCCAATTTTTTACAGTTATACATAATGCTGTAACAAATTTCCTTGTGCATACATCTTGGTATATGTGGGTTTGCAATTTAATAGGACACATTAGTAAGAGTAGAATTTCAAGGGAAAAGAATATAAGCTTTTACAATTTAAATTGATTTACCATTTTTACTAGTTATTTTATTACTTTATTCATTAAAATGGATTTACTTTTTAAAGTAGAAGTAATAGATATGCTGGTAAAAATTCTAACAATGCATGAAGATAGAAATTAAAAGTCTCCTTTCTCGTCAATCTCTTGCCCTTAGCTCCTCTCCCTAAAAGTGACAATTGTTAATAATTTCTTATGTATTGTTTCAGGAACAATTGAAAACTTGGGTTTACATGAATATGTCTTTGTTTTTCTTTTTCAAAGTTGGGATCATCATTATGCACATAGTCGTCATATATCCATTTAATAATATATTTTGGAGGCATTCCCATATCAGAAAATATAGAATATAGAGCTGCCTGATTATTTGGGGGGGGATGCTGATTAGTATGACAGAGTAGGGATCTCCTATAATTTATTCAGTGAGCTCCCTTTGAAGTACTTTTAAGTTGTTTCCAGGTTTTAGCTGTGACAAAAGTCTACGGTATTTTGAAAAGGAATGGACGGTGGAAGGGATTTCTTGAAGTGACCATTAGGGACGGATCACAAGTTAAAATTCCTCTCTAGGTATGTTGAGCATAATTGCCTAATCTTAGCTCAGACACATGATCCAACAAAGGATTTGTTCGGACTTGTGTTTGTATGAAGACGAAGAATCTTCCTAAAGATACGCAGATGAAATGACTCCTAGATACGCATTTGAGAAATCCCCTTTGGAAAGAACGAAATAACACGAACTGAGTCCATCCTGGGAGATCTGCACTGTATCGAAACCCAGGGTCCCTGTATCTGTGGAGCTATTGATTTGCTAAGATGTATTAATTGATCTCATGCTCCAGCTGCTTTGAATTACTTTATGAACTAACCATTCTTCGAATATGCAGAGATTCATTATATAGTTTGTGCACTTTCTAAGGCCTTTGTTTGGCCCACTATGAAGCCCTCGAAGCAATTATCAGCTCTGATAGGAAAGGTTCCATAGTGATGGGCTCTATTAGCTAAAAGGCAATTTGGTTTGGCCCTTGTATATCAATTTTCTGTGCTACCCTCCTTTTTTATCACGAAAGATAAGCAGGAACTGTTTGTAGTTTGCTCAAACCTCCTTATTTGTATTCCCCTGCACAGGGTGACGTTCTCCTATAGATTCAGAGATGGAAGCTCTAGCCAGTCTCTCTCCCTATCTCAGAATTCATTTTTCATGTCCTTGCCTGGAAACTGGATACAGACACCATTTTGAAAAAAAAAAAAAAATATATATATATATACATATATATATATTTTTTCTCATCATCTTAAAGATACTCATTTCATATTTTTTCTACCCCACAGGCAGATCTGTCTATGGCGGTTTCTGGCCACTATTATCTCTCACAAATCTAATAAACACACCCTGAATTATATTTCCAAAGGTCGTGATTGAAAGAAAAAAACCAGGTGCAATAGGTAGGCTAGAAAACACAAAGATTTAATATGAGGTGATATACCCAAATCACAGGCAGATTTTGGTACCTTAGCAAATGTTCTACTTAATATTCTCTTGGCAGGTACATCAGCAACAAAATGCCTCATAAATATTCAGCGACTCTATACCTCTGTTCTCCAGCTCCCAATGATTACAATAATACAATTTTGTCTAGAGTGAAGGAGCAAATGGCAATTAAGCCCACAGGCCCCTGTGAATTAGCATGGATTATCCCCACTTTAAAATACAGAGATAGCAAAGCTCATGCAAATCATTTGGGCAAATGATCACTTGTTCACAAATGGGAACAGAATGAATGTGGCAAAACATGTTTGCAAGCCCTTCAAAGATGGAGGCTGGCCTCCGTGGTTTCTGTGGTCCCTCCAGTAGGGATGGACATTCGGTTTTCACTCAGCTACCTGCATGATGTGGGCTTTTGCATTTGCCTTTTTTTAATTGAGAGAAGTGTAGATTCACATGTGGCTGGAGATCCCTTGTACAATTTGCCCAGTTTCCCCCAAGACTAACATTTCACAAAGCTGTAGGATAATGACCAGAATATTGACGTTGATACAATTCACCAATCTTATTCAGATTTCCCTAGTTCTACTTGGACTCATTTGTGTGTCTGTGTGTATTAAGTTCTATATAATTCTACCACTTGTGTTGATTTGTGTATCTACCACCACAGTCAAGGTAGTGAATGCTTTCAATACCTCAGGGACCCGCCCCCCCCTCACCGTCGCCCCCCCTCACCATCGCCCCTCATAAACACACCCACCGGGCACCTGGGTGGCTCAGTTTGTTAAGCGACTGCCTTCGGCTCAGGTCATGATCCTGGAGTCCCTGGATCGAGTCCCGCATCGGGCTCCCTGCTCGGCGGGGAGTCTGCTTCTCCCTCTGACCCTCCCCCCTCTCATGTACTCTCTCTCATTCTCGCTCTCTCAAATAAATAAATAAATCTTTGAAAAAAAAAATAAAATAAACACACCCACCTCCCTCCTGTCCTTTCTCTCCACCTCCCTCTGCTCCCCACATCGCTAACCCTTGACGACCACTAATCCGTCTGCCATTTCTAGGAGTGTGTCATTTAAAAAATGTTAGTAAATGGAATCAGACAGTATGAACCTTTTGGCATTGACTTTTTTTTTCACTCAGTATCATTCCCTTGAGATCTGTCTAGGTTGTATGTATCCATAGTCTGTCCTTTTCCATTTCTGAGTAAGGTTCCATGGTATGGATGTGCCACAGTTTGTTTAGACATTCACCTGATTAAGGACATTTGGGCTGATTCTAAGTTTTGGATATAGCCACTCCCTTCCCCTAAAAAACCACACCCTGTCATGAATCTCTGTGTACAGGTTTTTGTGTAAACACAAATTTTCATTTCTTTGGGATAAATGCCCAGGAGTCCCATTGCTGAGCTGGATGGTAGTTGCCCATTTAGTTTTTTTTTTTTTTTTAAAGATTTTATTTATTTATTTGAGAGAGAGAGACTGAAAGAGCACATGAGAGGGGGGAGGGTCGGGAGGGTCAGAGGGAGAAGCAGGCTCCCTGCTGAGGAGGGAGCCCAATGCGGGACTCGATCCCGGGACTCCAGGATCATGACCTGAGCCGAAGGCAGTCGCTCAACCAACTGAGCCACTCAGGTGCCCTGCCCATTTAGTTTTATATGAAACCGTCAGGCTGTTTTCCAGAGTGGCTGTACCTTCTTGTATTTCCACCAGCAATGGATGAGTGATCCAGTTTCTCTCCATCCTTGCCAGCATTTGGTGTTGCCACTAATTTTTATTTTAGCTATTCCAGTAAGTGTGTAGTGCAGTTTCATTATGGTTTTCTTTCTTTTTTAAAAATTATTTTGTTTTATTTTTTAAATTTTATTTTATTATGTTATGTTAGTCACCACACAATACATCATTAGTTTTTGATGTCATTATGGTTTTCATTTGCATTTCCCTGGTGCCTACTGACATTGAACATCCTTTTCTATGATTATTTGCCATTTGTACATCCTCCTCAGTAAACTATTCATGTCTTTTGCCTATTTTTTAAGAAGATTTTATTTATTTGTTTGACAGAGAGAGAGATGGTGAGAGAGGAAACACAAGCAGGAGGAGTGGGAGAGGGAGAAGCAGGCTTCCCCACAGAGCAGGGAGCCCGATGTGGGGCTCGATCCCGGGACCCTGGGATCATGACCTGAACTGAAGACAGACACTTAACGACTGAGCCACCCAGGCACTCCGTTACTGTTGAGTCTTGAGAGGTCTATATATATTCTAGTCCTTGGTTGGATATATGTTTTGCAAATATTTTCTCCTAGTCTATAGATTGCTTTTAAAAATTCTTTTCACATGGGCTTTCATGGAGCAAAACCTTTGAGTTTTGGTGAAGTCCAATTTATCAGTTTTTCTTTTGGTGTCAAGTTGAAGAACTCTTTGCTTAGTGCTAATTTTGTACCCTCCAACCTTGCTGAACTCACTTCTTTTTTTGTTTGTTTGTTTTAAAAGGTTTTATTTATTTATTTGTCAGAGAGAGCACAAGCATGGGGAGCAGCAGGCAGAGGGAGAAGCAGGCTCCCTGCTGAGCAGGGAGCCCAATGTGGGACTGGATCCCAGGACCCTGGGATCATGACCCGAGCTGAAGGCAGAGCTTAGCCGACTGAGCCACCCAGGCCTCCCACTGAACTCACTTCTAAGTTTCAGGGGGTTGGGCTTTTTTGTTGTTGTTTTTTTTTTTTTTTTAGATTACTTGGGATTTTCTACATGGACAATCATGTAATCTGCAATGCTTAAAAATTTTTTTTTTATTAAGTAAACTCTACCCCCAATATGGGGCCCAAACTCACAATCCTGAGATCAAGAGTTGCATGCTCTACTGACTGAGCCAGCCCAGCACCATTGCAAGGTCTTTTATTTCTTTTTCTTTCCTTACTGGAATGCCTCTGGCTTCCAGTACTATGTTGACTAAAAGTGGTGAGAGTGGACATTCTTGCCTTGCTTCCAGTCTTGGAGGAAAGACATTCAGTCTTTCACCATTATGGTTGATTTTATGTTTTTTTATTTTTATTTTTTTAAAGATTTTATTTATTTATTTGACAGAGAGAGACACAGTGAGAGAGGGAACACAAGCAGGGGGAGTGGGAGAGGGAGAAGCAGGCTTCCCGCCGAGCAGGGAGCCCGATGCAGGGCTCGATCCCAGGACCCTGGGACCATGACCTGAACAGAAGGCAGACGCTTAACTGACTGAGCCACCCAGGCGCCATATTTTATGTGGTTTTTTTTAAAGATTTATTTATTTATTTGAGAGAGAGAGAGCATGTGCAAGAGTGGGGGGAGGGGCAGAGGGAGAGGGAGAGAGAGAATCTCAAGCAGACACCCCACTGAGTGCAGAGGCTGAGGGGGCTAGATCTCAAGACCCCGAGTTCGTGACCTGAGCTAAAATCAAGAGTTGGACGCTTAACTGACTGAGCCACCCAGGCGCCCCTGGTTGATTTTAAATGTAGGTTTCTTGGTGATGTTCTTTATCAAATTGACATAAATACCCTCTGTTCCTACCTTGTCAAGGGATTTTACCATGAATGTACATGGGATTTTGTCAAATGCTTTTTCTGTATCAATTGAACCTGTTTCCTAACCCATCGTAATTAATTGCCAGACTTGGGGTTTGAAAGAATCTTTAATTCCTATGAATCTTGGTTAAAAAGTTACTGACACTTGATTTGATCGACTTTATCTGGGATATGAATGATTCTTCAAGGCAGATATTGTTTCAGGGCATGGCTGTAATTTGGGATCCCCATTGGGATTCTATGCCTAGGCTTGCAAGGGCATCTTCACATTTTGGTTTAGCACCGTGATACTCTCCTCTAGGGTTTATGTCTCATTATTTTGGGTGATTGCTTATTCTTGAGCTGTTCAGCACTTACAGAACTTGGCTTTTATTATCTACGTTTGTCTTCCCTTGTTTTTTTTTTTTTTTTTTTTTTTTTTAGGTAGAGTCTCTTCTTTCTCCTAGGTTTGTGGTGGTTCTGTGTAAATTGAGGGCATGCACTTATGGGTACTAGATGATTAAAATACTGGCACACACCGTCTTACTTCTCTACACATTTCATCTGTGGAAATCTCATCCTGTCAACACTGTACCTCTCTGGGCCTAGTCTCTAAATGAAGGGATTGAATACAATGTCCAAGACTTAGTTCTACGATTCTGTGATTTTAATTAAGGCAGACGAGTCTGTTAATAAAGACGTTAGAGGAAAAACTTGGTACGGTAATCCCTCTGGAAAAAAACTCTCATCTGGAAGGTTCGATGGGAGATCTGCTGAAATAGAGAAATCCAGGCTTCAGGTTTAAGTGAGGCAATGTAAGTTGCATTATTTTCTAAGAGATACCTGGTACTTAAAATGCTACCTGCTTGGCAATTTTGTTCAATTCATTTGTTTTTCCTTTTCTAAGTTTTTTTTTTTTAAGATTTTCTTTTATTCTTTAAAAAGATTTTATTTATTTATTTTACAGAGAGAGACTGAGGGGCTGAGGGGGAGGGAGAGGGCGAGGGAGAGAATCTCAAGCAGACTCCTTGCTGCGTGCGGAGCCCAATGAGAGGCTAAATCTCATGACCCTGAGATCATGACCTGAACTGAAACCAAGAGTCAGATGCTCAACCAACTGAGCTGCCCAGGTGCCCCCTAAGATTTTATTTTTAAGTAATTTCTACACCCAATGTGGGGCTCACACTCACAACCCCAAGATGAAGAGTCCCACACTCCACCGACTGAGCCAGCTAGACCCCCCCCTTTCCTAAGTTTTATGCTACTTTTTGAGATGCTTATTGGAAGTGTTAATAACAGTTAACATTTACAGCTCAGCCATCTTTAGATACAAATATCGCACCTAACTCCCATCCTCTGTGTTCTGAGTTTCTCGTTACTCATTAGGACTCCTGTAACAGTGCTCTTTGAATATTGTATCAAAGAGGATAACTTGGACTTTTCTGGTATTCGGTATTTTATTGTTTTCCTAAAAAGTGAGTGCAGCTCCATCATGAATCATTTGTAAAAGAATGGGAATTAGTGTATTCTTGGAGAGTGTTTCGGGCTCTGGGATGCCATGCTCCTCAAGTGTGGTATAAGGGACCCTTTCACAGGTTTGCTAAGCCAGTTGGCTGTGGTAAAGCCTTTTACAAAAATGGAAACCCGGGGCGCCTGGGTGGCTCAGTCGTTAAGCGTCTGCCTTCGGCTCAGGTCATGATCCCAGGGTCCTGGGATCGAGCCCCGCATCGGGCTCCCTGCTCGGCGGGAAGCCTGCTTCTCCCTCTCCCCCTCCCCCTGCTTGTGTTCCCTCTCTCGCTGTCTCTCTCTCTATCAAATAAATAAAAAATCTTAAAAAAAAATGGAAACCCAAATCCTGACAGTTCTCCCTCTACTTGTACTTTATGGACACATTTGAAGGCAGAAAAGTTGAAATAAATGTTGTGCTCCAGAAACATAGCAGTTTCTTGGTAAGGCCTAACAGAATGTGGATCTCTGATCATTGAAATGATGTCGTAAAATTAAGTGGGAGAGTACTTCTATTAACTCTGACTTTTCCCCTTGCACACGTGTGTTGTGACTTTATGCATGTGTGACTTTTGTCAACTCTGTCTGTACAGTCAGTTGCAGGCTTCCGAGTGTCATTCATCCTACTTGCTAATGACCACAAAATCCTAAAGAACATCCTACACACATCTCAGAATTTCTATCTATGCAAATTAAAAGTAATTTTAATGCTCAAGACAGTGAAACAAGTTAGTAGATTGTCTACCACCATAATTATTTCTACCTCATAAGTAATATGCTTCCCAGGTGGATAAATTCAAAATGCTAATTTCCCAATGGTAAATATGCATGATTTCATTCTGGGTGATCTGAACTGGAGAAAAATTATGACTCAGTCTTGAATTTTACTATGCACCATTTTCGCTTGGATGTTCCATCATCCCGAGTTCCACTTACCCAAGTCAGAAGTGCATATTTTTCTTCTGAGAGAGGCCACCTTCCCAATTTTCCTATTTCCTATTCTCCAAGTCACCCAAAAGCAAAATTTGAGTCCTCTGAGATTTCTCTGTCTTCTTTAACTCATAAGCTTCTTTGTTACCATAACCTGTCAATTCTTCCTTTAGGAATCCCCCATACTACTTTTATTTCATTCCAAGCCCTCACCATCCACTTATTCAGTCAACCTGCAAATATTTACTGGACATCTACCATGTGCCAGGCCCTGCGCGTATGGTGTAGTGAGGAAGACGGACTGTAATAAGCACACACAGATGTAAACCTGCAGTGGTGACAACTACTCTGAAGAAGAGGTATGGGGTGAGGGCGCCTGGGTGGCTCAGTTGGTTAAGCGACTGCCTTCAGCTCAGGTCATGATCCTGGAGTCCCGGGATCGAGTCCCGCATCGGGGTCCCTGCTCGGCGGGGAGTCTGCTTCTCCCTCTGGCCCTCCTCCCTCTCATGCTCTCTGTCTCTCATTCTCTCTCTCGCAAATAAATAAAATCTTAAAAAAAAAAAAGAAGAGGTATGGGGTGTCCTCAGAGCCTAGAATAGATTGGTGTGACCTAGTCATGGAGGCTAAAGAAGGTAGCAGGCTTCCTTGAGGAAGTGATGCATGAGCTGAGCTCTGAAGGATGAGGAGAAGAGGGATGGGAAGAACATCCCAAGTACAGGTAACAGGGTAGGTAGCAGTCATGTGGTGGGAAAGAGAATGCCAAGTATTGGAGGATTTAAATGAGGCTGGTGGGCTGAAGCCCAAGAAACAAGGGAGAAACCTCACACAGAGTGAGGCCAGACAGGTGGGTAGGGACCAAACTGCACATAGCTTTGTAAGCTCTATTAAGAGGCACACTTTTTTAATCCTAGGAATAATAGAAGGCCACTAAAGGGAGCTAAGTTTGTGTGTATTTGTGTGTGTGTGTGTGTGTGTGTGTGAGAGAGAGAGAGAGAGAGAGAGAGAGACATGATAAAATTTGCATTTCAAAAAGATCATCCTGATTGAACTATGGAACAGATTGGAGGGGGGCCAAGAGCAGAGGGAGAGAGTTCAGTTGGGAGGGTACTGCAGAGTCCAGGTGAAGAGACTGATGGTGGTTTGGTGAGGATGGTAAGTGATTGAGATGGAGAGAAACAGATGGAATCAAGAGCTATTTAGGAGGTAAGAGTCATAGGGCAAAATTATGGGTTGGCTATGGCAGGTGAGAGAGAAAAGGAAGGAGACCGCGGGAGAGGGTTTTGGCTTGCATGATTGAATGTATGATGATGTCTTTCACTGAGAGAGTACTGAAAGAGGACCCAGTTTGGAGAGAAGACAATGAGTTCAAATTGGGGCGTATTGAGTTTGAGGGGTTAAGGAGATATCCAAGAGATGTCAAGTGAGCAATGGTGGAGCTCAGAATAGAGATCTGGTCTAGAGATATAAACTTTGACTTTCATCTGTGTACAGGTGTAAACTCAAATATGAAGGTGTATGGAGGAACCACAGGGTAAGAAGAGAAGAGGTGCTGGGACCAAGGCTTGAGGAACTCTAATATTTAATGACTGGATTAAATAGGATGGGTCTGCAAAGGAGATAGAAAAGGAGTGGCCGGAGGATCAGGAGAAAGCCCAAGAGTGTGTTATGTCATGGAAATAATGAAAAGAGTATTTTAAGAAGGATGGAGTAGTCAACATTGTCAAAAGCTGTTGAGAGGTCAGATAAGATGAAGACTGAAAAAGTATCCATAGTATGTGTCCTCATGGAGGCCATTGGTGGCCTTAGTGGGTGCTGTGCGGTGGAATGATGACAAAACCCAGACTAGGGTGGGCTAAAGAATGGGGCCGAGGAGGGTGGAGACAGTCAGTATAGATAAAACTTTCTTTAAAGTGATGTGATGGGGAGGAGGGAGATGGGACAGTACCTGCAGAGATGTGGGGCTTTTATTTTTTTTATTGTAAGAGACTAGAAGATGTTTTATTTTTTTTTAAAGATTTTATTTATTTATTTGACAGAGAGAGAATGAGAGAGAGAGAACACATGAGAGGGGATAGGGTCAGAGGATGAAGCAGACTCCCCGCCGAGCAGGGAGCCCGATGCAGGATTCGATCCTGGGACTCCAGGATCATGACCTGAGCCGAAGGCAGTCGCTTAACCAACTGAGCCACCCAGGCGCCCCTAGAAGATGTTTTAAATCAGGAAGGAAAGGCTCCTTAGGAAAAGGAGGGATAACTGCGATGGTAGCGCAGCTGAGTTTCTGATCACTTCAGTTAGGTTTTCCTGTGAAGTAAGGGACACAGTTACTTAATAAACATGTGGGGGCAGAGTTTGATAATGAGGAAGGTTTTATTTTATGTATTTATTTATTTTTAAGATTTTATTTGATGAGAGAGGGACATAAAGAGAGAGAGGGAGCGTACACAAGCAGGGGGAGGGGCAGAAGGAGAGGGAGAAGCAGGCACTCCGCTGAGCAGGGAGCCCAACGTGGGGCTCGATCCCAGGACCCTGGGATCATGACCTGAGCCGAAGGCAGATGCTTAACTGCTGAGCCACCCAGGCGCCCCAATGAGGAAGGTTTTATTTATTTTTTTATTTTTTAAAGATTTTATTTATTTATTTGAGGGAGAGAATGAGATAGAGAGAGCATGAGAGGGGGGAGGGTCAGAGGGAGAAGCAGACCCCCCGCCGAGCAGGGAGCCCGATGCGGGACTCGATTCCGGGACTCCAGGATCATGACCTGAGCTGAAGGTAGTCGCTTAACCAACTGAGCCACCCAGGCGCCCGAGGAAGGTTTTAAATAGTTACTGTAGAGAGTAGTAGCAAAATTGACCAAAGAAAAGTAGTGGGATGGCTGGGCAGTGTGAAAGGCTTATTTGGGGTTGGTGATGATGAAATTATAGAAATACTAGTTCATCCCCTTGTGTGACCGTGTCCGGCAGTGCTTGACCGCTCAAGTGCTGGTATGGAGGTGATGGAGAGTTGGATTGGCTCAGAGTTGGTGGGAGTGAGGTGAGGAGGAGGATTCTACCAGCCTCCTAAAAAGTCTCCTTGCTTTCAGTGTCTTCCTGTTCCTATCCATCCTGTATACGAAATTCATTTTTTTTTTTTTTTTTAGAGAGAGAGAGAGAGCATGGGCGAGCATGCGAGTGGGGTTGGGAAGGGGCAGAGGAGAGGGAGAGAGAGAATCTTAAGCAGGCTTCATGCCCAGCACAGAGCCCAATGCAGGGCTCAGCCTCATGACCCTGAGATCATGAGCTGAGCCGAAATCAAGAGTTGGACACAACCAACTGAGCCACCCAGGCGCCCCTGAAATGGATATCCTTCTACTTGTTACATAATGAGGGCATTTTGAGAACCATATAGAGATTTTAGAAAGTAGAAAATCATCTTAAGAAAAACCAAGTAATCAAGTGGCTTGATTATATCTGATACTTATCGCCTCTTAAAAACATGAGAAAAAATTATAGAGCTCTAACAGAATTGTTTCTGATTTCTAAAGCCAAATCCAAAGTAACACATGCTTTCTAATTTTTCAGTTGTTTCTGAAAATATAACAATTCAAGAAATGAGCACAACTCTTTCACAACAAATAGATTTGACAACTCCATCCCAAGTTACTGGACTAAAACCACAAGAGACGATATATTCTTCTACAATGACGTTTAAAAGCATGCCTCTTGGGGCGCCTGGGTGGCTCAGTTGGTTAAAAGCATGCCTCTTTTTGCAACTGATTATACAACCGTATCATATTCCAATACAACATCTCCACCTCTGGAAACAATGACTGCACCAAAATTTTTGAAGACACCCGTAGCTGAGACAACCAGATTCACGGCAGACATTTTGTCTACTTCAGCGGCCATCACTCTGCCTACCAAGAGTACCTCTATAGGCACTACTACCAACTCCATGAAGATAACTAAATCCCCATCTTCAGAGAGCACAAGGACAACAAAAATGGCTGAAGCCATTGCTACTGAGACCTTTCATCCAACTACAGCTACGAATTTTCTATACATGTCCGGACTTACCAAGAATTCAATTATATCCAAGACTTCAGTGACTGGATCTCAGTCAACCATTAGGAAGACAACATCTTTATTCTCATCTGCTGAGTCGATACCCATATCTACAACATCTTGGCCCAAACACAAATCCACAGGTATCGATGCACCTTCAATCACCACAGCTAGCCAGGAGTTTCTTGCCTTTACAGCTGCTGGAATAGTACCTTGGTCCACGGTGGAAGAGACTTCAGCTACAACTACTCACGTTGGGACTGCATCAACGTTCCCACCTGAGTCTGTGCTCAGCTCCACAGTTGCTCCAGTGGATTCTGTATTTCCTAGAAATCAGACAGCATCCACATTGGTAAGACTGGCATGGAAATAGCATCTCCAGTTCATTCAAAAACGCTCCCAACTAGGCCTATTGAGATGATGCCTGTGCTAACAGCTGAAACAGAATTGACATCTACAAATTTCCAAGACGTCTCTTCACCCAGAATGGTGGATACAATATCTACCTTCATACCAAAAAGGGCCTCTTCTGTGGCCCTTTCTTTCAAGACATCCTCCCCGTTCACCAGAGCTCAGAGTGTACAGCCGGTTATTGATGCTGAGACTACACACACAGCCTTGACTCTTGGGGTCACACTTGCACCCATGGCAACTGACACTCTACTTCCCCCCATAACACCTGGGCCAGTATATACCCAGAATACACCCACAGGTGGCGGAAACATGCTTCCTTTGAATGCCACTAGATCAGCTTCCACATTCAAGGCGTCTGAGTCTGGTCACACATCGATAACTGATGATGGTGCCCATCTGTTCGCTACCAATGAAACCACGTGGACTCCCAGGCCAGACCAGACCTTGTGGACATCAGCGTTCCATGGGAGCGCTTCTAATGCGGGACATTCATCCACTGCTAGCACTGCTACTACCCCACCAGAAGCCCCCTCCGGAAGCGAGGCTACCACTATCACTGATGCTAGCGTGACTGCTGGTGCCTCTACAGACAGATACGCAACAGCTCTATCCACGCTCACGACTTCATGGCTTGCTAATTTCACCACAGTTTCCGGAACCACATCTGTAACCAAATTGCCTGAGATTAAACTTACCACTTTAGGACACAAAACTACTCCTCTGCCCACAGCAGCTGGAGGTGAGCTTCTTTCAACACCAAGGGAGACATTGGTTCCACCGGTAGATATCATACCTACCCTTGCTGACATTGGACCAAATGTCTCTACTGAGGAGAGCGCTAACGGTCTTGTGACAAGGACAGAAACAGCTTCCCGGTATCTTGAGGGAAAATCAACTCTAGCAGTGACAACTGAGCTTTCCCCATTTGCAACAATGCTGGAAGCAACAGAATCTGCACAATGGTAACAGCCTCTGTCACTGTTTCCCCTTTTCCTGACGCAGAAAAGTTGACCACCCCGTTGGATGATAAAACTGCAACCACTGAGGTGAGAGGAAGTTGGATTTCTACAAAATCGATGGAAACCACACCTAAGAGCTCCTACGACGGAACCACAGAAATCTTTAATTCTGCCCACACCCACACAGCACACTGGACTTCAGAGGCTCCACCGGAGGGAAATCCAACTCCATCTCCCAATTCTGGGAGTACACAGACATTCCCTGAACCCTTGGGTGCTTCCACCACAAGGATTTGGGGGACCAGTGTTGCCACTCTCCCTACAGACATGACAGCTATGTCCTTGTCTGCTGGCATCTTGTCTCCACAGCCTACTGCTACCCATTCCTCAGCAGCCCCTGCGCCATCAGCTATGGTGACCACAGCATCCGCATCACCATTGGATCAGACAGCTTCCACGACCAGCGATACAGTGCCTACCCACAGACACTCGGTTCCCACCACTTCAGAAGCCACAGTGTTCTCTGTCAGGATGACACCCACGGCAGTTCCCTCTCTGACAGAGACTCCAGTCGCCTCGTGGAGGCCTCCCACTCCCGTGGCAACTAAGGCCGAGACCACCTTTCTCTTCACCTCAGCTGACACAGTAACCCCATTTACACCCACTCTTGTCTGCTCTAAATCTCTCCCCAGCAACATTCCTGTTGTGTCCTCCACCCATGTGATTTCAACTACATTGACACCAGGAGCAACCCAGCCCATATCTCAAGGGGAGGAGACTTCTACCCACGCTCTCAGCCTTCTGTACACTCTCAGCAGCAGTGAGAATGTAGTTAGCTTGGCTCCTAGCTCCACAGAAACTTCTGTTGTTGATGAGACCATGCCCTCACACACCTCTGCCAATAAGCTTACAGTAGATGGTCACATTTCTCAGTCTTCAACAGGTCTTGGAAACACACTGGTCCCCACCCTATTAGTGACCGACATTTCTACCATATCTTCTGACAAAGAGCGGACGGCCATATCCCCGGGAAACGCCCCTAGAACTATGGAGGCGACAGAAATGTCCCCATCAAAGAATCCTTTTATTTCAGACTCCCAGAGTACTTCATCCTTGGAAATGACAGAGACAGGATTTGCTGAGACCACAACAATTTCCAGTCACCAAACACATTCACCTTCAGAGTTTCCACTTGCAACTCCACCTGACAGGATTTCAGCTTCATCTCCCACTTCTGGGACTATACAGCCTACACCTACCTCTCTCTCAAGTCACACAGTAGATGCTCACATTCCAGAAATGTCTACCAGTCTTGGGAAAACAGCCCTCCCTTCACAAGCCCTGACAATTACCACATTTTTGTCTCCTGAAAAAGAAAGCATCAGTGCCCTTTCAGTATATACTCCCAGGACTGAGAAAATGATCGGAAGTACCACCTCTGTGACTCACCCTTTCTCATACCGCCAGGATACTTCATCTGTAGACACCATAACTTCCAGGACAACAAGAATATCCAGTCCTGTAAATGTCAACACAACCCTTTCGTACTCGCTTTCCCCTAAGACTCAAACTGAGGTGACTTCAGTTGCTTCTCCCATTTCTGAAAGTACACAGACCTTCCCTGAGTCCCTATCTCTTTCCACAACTGGACTAGCTAGTGCCAATTTTACAGTCGTCTCTGCTGATGGGATCACTACGGCCCTGTCTGCTCCAAATGCACCTATGGTACTTCTTGGGAAAACCTCTGTGGCGACATCGACTCCTATCTACCAGATGTCCTCACTGCCAGTCAGTGTCACTGCCTTCAGCTCCAAAAGAGTTTCTGACACTCCCACAATACCAATAAAGAAATCTTCTAAAATAGCACACCCAGACTATTTGAAAAGTCCCTCCATAGCCACTTCTGGGCCTATGTCTGAGATGCCCTCAATGTCAGTTAATGGCTCTGCTTTCTCACCTCCAGCTGTTTCTTTTGACACTTCCACAAGAGTTGGATCATTCTCTTCATTATTGTCTACCCCTAAGACTACTATGACCCTACAAACATCTACATTGGATGTCGCACCTGGGCCTACTTCAAAAAGTGCACTGTCTTCCTCTGCTTCCTTTACTTCAGGAATGATGGAGGTGTCCTCCAGGATCACACCTACATCCTCTTCCTCTCCGACACAGCCAACTTTCCCCTCTGTGAAAACCATTCCAGCCACTGTTATGGCGGGGATAGCGATTCCATCTGTAGGTACCGCTGCCTCCTCTCTACTCGGTTCTAGGAACACTGAAGCTATTTCTTCCATTCCAAAGACCACATTTTCACCATTTCGATCAACAACTCGGCACTCGTCACAAAGAGATGAGACTACAACTCTGGGCATATTATCTCTCACAAACACTTATTCCAGAACTGCTGCCCTTGAAAGTGTGCTTTCATCTACTCCGTCAGATAATCTCTATACTTCATTGAATATTCAGGTTTCCCCATCTTTGACGAGCTTTAAGAGCACTCCTGGACCCACAGAAAGGGTAAAAGCCACCACTTACCTTTCTTCGAATACAGATAAGATGACTCCCTTGTCAGAAAATACTTCAGCAGCTGAACTAACAAAAGGTGCCACATCTGTGGTTACCCCTGTTTTGTACCCCCCACAGACTCCATCCATCGCAATGCCACCCTCTGTGACATCATTTCTTTTTTCACCTCATAGTACTGAAGCCAAGTTCTCCACTCCAGAGACTTTTTTCCCTCTTACGTCCCAAATGGTTGAATTTCCAGTTCTGGGAACGAGAATCACATCTGGTAACACCCAGTCTCTGCTTATGACTTCCTGGAACACACCCACAGCTAAAGGTTCTCAATTTCCAATTTCCACCACTACTCATACACCTACACCCCGCAAGGTGGAAACAGAGACTCCATACCTTGTTCCTGGGTCTTTGTCAACATTCACAGCTTCTCTCACTGGTCTGGTATCTGGAGATGTTATGGCAAAGTCATCAATTCCCACGTCAGGAATTCTTCCTACGTTGGAGATGTCTGACAGCCCTTCATCACCAATATCTTCAAGACCTACCACTATCACTTTGGCTGACATTAAGCACACATTTGAGAAGACAGCTACATCTGTAACTCCTGGGACTACCCTTGCATGGAATCCTTCTGGTGCCACTTCAGGATCTATACTTTCAGAGGCTACTAGTTCATCCATGCTGGCTTGGATTTCATCTACTCTCCCTTCGGGTTCTCCACTGGCAACTGTACCCGGTATTTCTCACACTCTAACTTCTTCTCCAGTAGAGGTGTCAAAGTCTGCATTTCTGACTTCTGACACCATACCAGTGCGCTCATTCACTCACTTGGCAACACTACCCTTTGCTGCTGTAAGCACCGCACTCACCCAAACCACTCCTACACTTACAGTGGGCAGTATCACTACTGGCTTCCCAATTTCTCTCCCCGTATCTATACAAATCCCAGCTGACAGTGCATACACTTCTAAATCCCCCGAGGCATCTCCCAGAACCACTGTGACTGCCAACTCCAGGACCGTGTCTCAACCTCTACCCTTTAGCAGAATGAGTAGGTCACCTCCTGCAAGTGACCACATCCTATCTATTAGTTCTGAGCTTCCGCCTCGCCCTGCAGGAACATCTGCATGGAGCAGAATCCCAGCTGCATCAGCATGCCCTACTTTAGTTCTTCCTAAGCCCACGCTGGACTCCTTTCCAAATATAACCACCACTACACTTACGGCTGCCTCATTTCCACTCACATCCACTGGAGTAACACATCCTTCTACAGCGGCTTTGTCTTCACTACTCTCTTCCTCTTCTGAGACAACCCAGTTGGACTCCACACCTTCTTTTCTGTCTATGGAAACAGCAACTTCCCTTACAGCCACTAAGTCCATAGGTATGTTCCACAATAGGGGCAGCGTATCACTAACAAAATGCATGCACAATGGGTCATGTGTTCTCTACGGCGGCCATTTCTCTGAAGGCAGAAAAGGATAAAGGAAGGCATAGACGTTTCCTCTCTCTTTCAGACAATGGGTCCAGGGCATACCTTGTCCAAACACAGAATTCTGCTTAGCTCTGCTTTATTGAAATATAATGCAAATGTATCTTTGCATTCAGCGTGACACTTCTAAATACCTTTCCATCCATTTTGTTCCTGATGCTCTGTCTCTGCCAGGGTGAGCATGGATCAGGAACTTCACCCTCTCCCAGTAGAGAATTATATGGCCTTAGGTCTGACATGATGACTGCATACCAGCAAACACCAGAAGATACTCTAGCCTGCCTTTTTGAATGCCTCTTAGACAGGCCTCAGCTTCTCCAGTCTCCACCTCCAGCCAGCTTGGGAAGCTTATCCATGGCTGGGGAGTATTTGCCTTCCATGTCATTCAAATATTGGATGTCCCTTCCACTTTTCACATTCCAAAATTGAAATCTGATAGGACAGACAAGAGAAAGAGGAAAAGAGAGAAAAACCTGAAGCAGAAAGTAAGGCACAGGAAGAAATAAATATTTTCTCAGGGCAAATGATCTTGTGAGATAATGTTCAGCTTGACCATGAAATGGACTGGAAATGTGTTGGCTAATGAAAATTGAGGATTTGGGGGATTTGCAGAATGTCCATCAACTGTGTAGCCATCAGGAAACTGCCCAAATAATTAAAGCAAAAATGTGATGGTAATCTGTTTTGCTTTTGGATACGGAGCCCAAAGTGCTGGTTCTTGACCTTGGAGTTAAATTAAGCAAAACTTAAGAATGAGACTTCATTGTTGGTCTCTTTAAAATGACAAGCAATTTTCACCAAATTTATGGAAGTTAAATTTCTTGAACTAAGTGAATGAAATTAATCTCATTTTTAATTACAGTTTCCTTCTACAATATTGAAATGAGCTTCTCTGTGTTTGATAAAGAGCCAAGGATCCTTATTACCAGTGTTGTAAATGAATTTGTAGAAAAATGGGTAAAATAATCTTTTAAATATTTATGGTACATATAAAATATGTGAAGATACATATATGATAGATGGAGTAGATTAAAACTAGGGGTTACTTTTTTTCTACCCATAGCATATTTCACAGCTACTTGGTTTTGATTTTTTGCAGCAAATTTATCCACTCTGTAAGTAACACCGTAAGGATGTATGTGGTCTCTCATAGTGCCAATGCTGAAAGCTTTTATGGGATATTATTTTAATTCGCTTAGAACTGTACATTTCCCTCCACTGACACAAATTCTGGGCCTTTGCCAAATTTTTTTTATTTAGAGAAAAGTAGGAGAGCAGTGATAACCAAGTCTATGCTATTGTATTTACATATGTTTGTTTTCTGCATTTTAATTTTTTTCTCTCCTACACAAGAAATGTTGTATTTATCCTTACATTTTTCTGATAATAAGAGTAATACATACTCTCTGTAAAAAATTCAGACACTGAAATCTGAGACCCAGAAAGTAAATGTCTTCTGTAATACTGCTCCTTGTATTGATTCCTCTTACAGTCTGAGGTATATTCGTTCAGATTTTTTTCCTCTACCTGCGATAACACTGATGCAAGTATGTTCTTTGACAAAAATAACTGGAATCATACAATTATGCTGTCCTGCAACTTGCTTTTTCTCACTTAACTGTATATCTTTGAGCATATTCATGCTGCAAATATTGATCTACCTCATATACTTAAACAGATACCAAGGATTTCACTCGATGGTTGTGATGTAGTATTTTTTTTTTTTTAAATCCAGACATCCGTTGGTGGACATTTAGGTTGCTTTTACTTGTTTTTTCTCTATTTGGAACCAATGCAGACAATAACGCCCTTGCAATAAATTTTGGGGACACTTGAGTTTTTCTATAGGATAAATACCCAGAACTGGAATTGTTGGATCAAAGGACACAAACATTTCACATTTTAATAACTAGAGTTAAGTGGCCTCCCAAACAGGTGATACCAATTTGCACCCCACCAACAGTAAACGATCATGTCTGTTTCCTCTCTTTTTCCATCAGCGTTTCTTTGCTAGTGTGTATAACATGATTATAAGTGCTTGAAAGTGGGTGGGTGTATTTGTCCACTAGGTCTGCCATAACAAAATAGGATGCACTGAGGGTCTTAAACAACAGACATTTCTTTTCTCATGGTTCTGGAGGCTGGAAGTCCAAGATCAAGGTGTTGGCAGGATTGGTTTCTCCTGAGGCCTCTCTCCTTGGCTTGGAGATGGACTGTCTTCTCTCTTTGTCCTCGCATAGCGTGCATGCGCGCGCACACACCCCCCAGAAAGAGAGAGAGAGAGAGAGAGAGAGATCTGGGGTCTCTTTCTCTTCTTATAGGAACACCAGTCCTATCAGATTAGGGCTCCACCCTTATGACCATATTTAGCCTCAACTGCCTCCCTTAAAGGCCCTACTTCCAAATATAGTTACATTAAGGGGTTCGGGCTTCAATGTATGAATTTCGGAGACAACACAGTTCAGCCCCAAAATAGAAAAACTGAATGGAGCAGATGGAAATGTTGAACCAACCAAAATAATAAATGCAGCATTGTCTCAGGTACCTTTCCTGGGTTAAGATAGAGGAGTGAGAATACTAAATCTGATATGTTTTATCTTTTACAGTTGAATTCTATATTTCAGGACAGTGAATTTGCTCTTGCTAATCTGACTATTCAAATCAAAACCAGGTACGTGAGTGTCATCTATTGTGGGTCGAAGGCAGTTTGAGGGATTCTGGGTATGTTCCTATCCAGAGGGGATTTCTTTCTTTCTTTCTTTCTTTCTTTCTTTCTTTCTTTCTTTCTTTCTTTCTTTCTTTCTTTCTTTCTTTCTTTCTTTCTTTCTTTCTT
>NW_023270175.1:25619806-25726903 GCF_011800145.1 Mirounga leonina
CTTTCTTTCTTTCTTTCTTTCTTTCTTTCTTTCTTTCTTTCTTCCTTTCTTTCTTTCTTTGTTCTGTCTGAGATTTAGGAACTGCATTTTGAGTTGCATCTTCCCTTCTGAGTGTAGGTTCTCTTTGGAATAACAAAGAAATTCTATCATCACTGTAGGGTGTAAAGCCAATGGGAGAACAAAACAGAAGGAAATAAATTGGGGAAATGGTGGAATTGGATCCAGTTACCCTTAATGCCCCTCTTAGTTTTAAAATGCTATGATTCTGTGACTTTGGGGGGGAAAAATCACGCCTTAAAGGGATGAAAGGCTAGGGATGGCCAATGGTGAAGATATAAGACCCTTTATTTTCCAATAATGCACTTTCAGGAGTTAGAAATTCCAAAAGGAACTTGAAGTGTTTAAAGTGAGAAATGCTGACCAGTCTAAGACTTGCCTGGGGCACGAATTTGGAGAGGTGATTGCATTGCTGCAGGCAGGCATTGAGTAGTCTCAAGGAGCCAAAGACAAAGAGAAGACCCGCCTTTCCCCACCCTCTCCAAGAACTCTGGTTCTTTCCTCTAAAATACACCATGTACATCTTTTCAGGCCAATATGTACGATTTAGCTTATTCATTTTAATGACTGCATAGGATTCTTTTGCATGGGTGTGCCAAGGTGTATTTATCCAATTACCTAGTGATGGACATTTCAGTTATTTTCACTCTTGTACATATGTTTGTATGCACCCTTGCTGTACTATTATGGGATAGATTCCTGGAAGTGGGGCTGCTCAGTCAAAGACTTACCACCATTTTGGTACATAGATAATAATCAGGCTTTTGAAGTGTCTCCTTAGAGCCCTAGTATTTGAATTCCAAACTGGGGGATTCTACTATTCTGCCTCACAGTTGTCTTTCTCCTGAGCTTTTGTCCTAATGTATTGGGCACCATATTTCATATATATATATGTATATACATATATACATATATATATATAAATTTGTTTATGCTTTTGATACAGAGACTCTTCTGAGGGGGAAATAACCATGGACCAAACTGTAGTAAGTAATTTTTCAAAATGAATCTACTTGTGACTCCTCCAATACCTGAGTAAATGTAAGTAAAATAGTGCTTCTACCCAAGCATACACCAGGCAAAGCTCAACTGTGGTCATTGAGGATCAAATTACATTTTTTTTTGGCATCTGCACAAGAACCCAGTAAGAAAACCATCCTCTGCTTTTCTCAAGTCCCTGTGGGGCAGTTTTTTGGAGGCACATTTTGTGGGCTATGGAAGTGTGGAGTGACTTGGTTGTAAATGGCAAATGGAATTTCTTGGTTGTAGACGTCTTGGAAAGAAGCCTGGTTCTTCCAAGAATGACACAGTTTTTGCAAGACTGGCAGTCACATAATAAATCCACCCTTTACCTGTATAGATTTGAAATCAGGGTGTGATAAAATTATCTCCCATCATCCTTGCCCCAATACTCAGTCCTTATTCCAGTGCCTCCAAGCATTACCATGTTAGACTCTGAAAAGATCAGTAAGCACAGACCTTGTAAGGTATTTAAACATGAGAGAAATATTTTGATTATACCAAAGTACAATCAAGCCTACAGTGCCTTCCAAATTATCTGCCATCATTTAAAATGCTTTCTGTAGAGCTGAGTCTGAATTTCTTAATTTAATACATTATAGATAACATGACACAAGTAAAATTCCTCTCAAATAATAGGTATAAAAAGCCTTTTGGTGACAATGTGGTCCCCAGAATCAGGCTGCCTGCGTTAGAATCCCTGTTCTTCCACTTCCTGGCTGGGAGACTTTGGGCAACCTAATGACTCTCTGTGCCTCAGTTTCCTCATCTGTAGAATGGGGATGACAATATTACCCTTCCTCATAGGGCTGTTAGAAAGATGGAATAGGATGATTAGTAAATGCTCGATAGTGTTTACTATTGTCATCACCCCGTTAGGGTCCAGATCCAGAAGCCTCAGATTCTGCTCCCAGTTCTGTGACTTGTCAGCTGTGTGATACTGGGCAGATCATTTAACTTCTCTGAGACTTAGCTTCCTCGTCTAGGAAATGGGGTGATAATCCCTGCATTGCCCACACTACAGGGGTGAGGTGAGGACTAGTTGCGTTGACGTTTTTGAGGGTGATTTGCAAATGGCAACAAGTTACATAAATGTAAAGCATAATTATGATTGCTGTTGTTGACAATAAGCCCTGTGCTCAAATGTGACGTTTGTTTAAAGATTTCAGTGATGATGTACTTTTGTTTTGCATTATTTTGGAACAGAGAGAAGGGCAAGGAATGGCTACAATTTCCCATGTACCGTCCAGGTAGGAGCTGAGTTTATTCATAGCTGGTACATTTAGTTCTGATTTTCCTTCCATTTAATTCTGTATTTGGAGCCTGTTGGTCAGAGTTGTCAGAAGGAGATCAAAGTACCAGGTGGTTATTTTACAGATGCTGTAATTGGGCTCTTGCCTTCATGAAATAAGTTGTTTCGGTTGGTCATGGTGCAGCCTAGCAGCCTGCCTCCTGCTTCTTTGTAGTGAAGAGAAAATGGGGTCCAAAGTGGTCATAATTTGGGGATGGGGGAATAAAGTGTTTGTTGTCGCCAAAAAAGTCCAGGAAATACTGAGCAGGGAAGTGGAAAAGCAACATGGAAAGCTGCCTTGGTCCTGTTCAGACACATGGTCCAGCCCCTTCTGGAACACTGCTTGATGCAACTCAGAGAGGCTCATGGGAAGGTCACTGACATGTTCAGGGTGCTAAGAGTAAAGAGTCTGCCGCAGCAAAGGGAGACGTTTAAAAAAAGAGGAGTCCTCTTTAGATTGGCAAAATGAGAGCTGAGAAGAGATGGGCTCCACGTGGAAGGGGAGGGCGAGCAGGGACTCCACCGACTGTGGATCTGTGGAGGAGGAGGCATGGCTTAGAGTGGACAAAGAGAAAGTTTGAGTTAACACAGGCACATCTAACTGGAATACCAGAGCAAGAGAGCATGAACAGGGGAAGAGGGGCAGAGGGAGAGGGAGAAGCAGACTCCCTGCTCACGGGGAGCTGGCCGCGGGGCTCGATCCCAGGATCACAAGCTGAGCCAGTCAGCCGTTTAACCAACTGAACCACCCAGGTGCCCCTAAGCTTACAGATGCTCTGTAATGGAATAGCAGAGAAAATGAGAATGTCTGAGGACCTTGCTCCAGCGGTTGAGGTCAAGGACAGCCCTATTCTTTCGTAACATATCTTTTAGTGGACAGAATACTCTAGGGATGTACTAGGTATTTGTGACCTTGGCTAAGTCTCAGCTCCCTCATCTGTGGAATGGGGACCATAATAGCTCTACTCATGAGGCTACAAATGTTAGCTACTATCACTACCATTATCTCCATTATTCTTCTATTATAGAAATAGGCCTTCTGCAGAACACATCTTTAGAGACTAATTGAGCATGTGCCATTTGCCTTCTTGCAGTAATGATGGATAAATTGGAGACCAGAAGGATAAAAGGTTTTCTCTGAAGGAATAAATCCTGAGTACTCCATCTTCTCTATTAATTTGTACAAGCTCCTAGAGAACGCATGGCTAGTTTTTTTATTTTATTTTATTTTTTAAAGATTTATTTATTTATTTGAGGGGGAGGAGCAGAGGGATTGAGCAGACTCCTCACTGAGTGCACAGAGAGTCAGGGATTGATCCTGCAACCCTGAGATCATGACCAGAGCCAAAACCAAGAGTCGGATGCTTAACTGCTTAACCGACTGAGCCACCCAGGCACCCTTAGTTGATTTTCATATAATGCAACTGTTGCTGACTGTTCTTTTGAAAATGGGTTTTGAGTTGTTTGTTTTGCATATGAGAAAATTTATCAGAAGATTCCAATATGCTGTCTCCCATCATTTCTTAAGATTTGCCCGTTGAGGGCGCCTGGGTGGCTCAGTTGGTTAAGCAACTGCCTTCGGCTCAGGTCATGATCTTGGAGTCCCGGGATCGAGTCCCACATCAGGCTCCCTGCTGAGCAGGGAGTCTGCTTCTCCCTCTGACCCTCCCCCCTCTCATGCTATCTCTATGTCATTCTCTCTCTCAAATAAATAAATAAAATCTTTAAAAAAAAAAAGATTTGCCCGTTGATAGATGTAAAATGTTTGTTATTTATGGACTCCCAATTAAGTCATCTGTGTAGAATTTCAGCACCACGGGCAGGTTGCGCTCTGTTGACATAACTGCAACAGCATTCTTTCTTGCTCTGCTTTTTAGCTATGTTTGTCAGACCATCCTAAAGGCCAGCTCTTCCTTAGCAGCCACCGAATTGATTAGCAGGATCAAAAGTAAAATACATGGCAACCTCACCCATGGAAACTTCACCAAAGGTCAACTGACGTTAATAGTAAAATCTGAACACGTTGCGGTGAAAAAACTAGGTAATTGGGGGGAGGGGTATTCCATACACATTCACTCCCCCTATTAGAGAGCTCATAATGCACGCACAGTCAGACATCCTGAGTTCTGGGGGGAGAGGAGTTGTCTTCATGTTCCTTTTCACATCCTCAGCGCTCACTTGCCCTGACAACATTTCCACCCGTAAGAGCTTATGAAAAACACAGAGGGGTTACCAGAGACCATGGACCAGCTCTGGATATCAGCAGTGGCCAATCCGTCAGCGGAGTGGGAGGACTGTCTCTCTTGCATAAATACCCAGAGGCCTGGGGAGCTTCCTCATTCCACACAATAACTGCCCAATAGATGCTTGCTAATTTATTGATTGATATAGCCAGGCTATTCATCTGGGAAAGTGATCTGGGAACAGTCCAGAATTTCTCTCAAGGGCATCTCTTTCCTTTAATGGTAAAGAGAAAGGCTATTGGACCACCACTCCATGTCCTTGCCATGGCTGCCAGTGGACTGCACTGAAAACATCGGGCTAAGCCAGATACCACGCGGAGGATTTAGAACACACAGTCCCTGGCAACGAACTGATCAGGTAGCAGAGGGCAGGCTGTGATTGCAAGCGACAGTGAAATGGGAGGCAGAGAAGTGTAGAAGCCACAGGCAGATCCCACTGTGCAAATGGCGCTCATGGCTGTCCTCAGAGGAAGCTGGGATTCTCCCGGCTCTCCGCTTCTCCCAGCCGCTCTGCCCACATGTGAAGGGAAGATTTCCGGAATCCGGGTCACAAACCCAGTGGGTGCTCAGTAGAAACCAGGAACTAATCACACACACTCAGCCCAGGTCACTTCTCCCTTAACGTGACCACACTTGGTGGCAAAACCTTGACCTTGGTACCACCAGCAGAGCAGAGCTCCCGTGTCTCATCCTGGCGATGGCAGATACACTGAGTTTACTAAAATCAAATCCACCCCAGAGTCCGTTAGGAAGGGAGGAACCATCCAGAAGGAGAAGTCAGCCTTTGGTTTCCTGTCACTGACAGTTGGGGGTACCTCAGAAGGAGGGCACTTGGCAGGTGAGGACTTCTGATTTTTTTGTGTATGGCTTGAACTTTTTTCAATGCAAATGTAACATTTTTTTAAAACCAAGACCAAAAAACAAAAACAAAACTGTCCTGTCAACTTGTGCTTTTAATGAAAAGGATTAAGTGTGAGTTTTTCCCGGGAGGCTTATTAAAAAAAAAAAAAAAAAAAAAAGCATTTCATGTATTTTCAGTGAAGCCTGATTTAAATGGCCTGGTAGAAAAAGTTTTTATTTGCTGGTGTTTACGTATAGGGTAATAATGATTACCATAATAACAAAATGGATTTTCATGACACTTGTAAGTGCCTTTTACCCCTTCAAATGCATACGTTTTCTCCACAGAGCCAGGAAGGTGCAAAGCCCAGGAAACAGTCTCTAAATACAAAGGGACCTGTAAGTGGCTCTTAACCAACCCTACTGAGACAGCCCAAGCTAGGTGCATAAAAAACAGGCATGGAAATGCTACTAGGATCTGGTACGCATTGGCCAAGTTCTAATTGTCGGTTCAGAGACTCAAAGATCCTCTTAATTGGGGCCATGCTTCCGTCATTTGACTGAGCAGTCCTCCCACCCCCATCCCCTCTACCCTGTCCTGCCTTCTTTCATCCTTCGGATCTACGTAAGCATGCACAGGCAACATAAGAGCATTCTAGAAAAATGTTCAAGAAGACAAAGGAGAAAAAGTCACCCATAATCCCACCACTGCTGCTTTTAGGTTGGCGTATTTTTCATCTTCTTGTTCCCTGTGTGCCTTTAAGTTTTATGTAGTTTTATGTCATGGTAATCACTGTCCTCATCTCAATAATGTGATTTACCTTTTCACTCAATAGTTGATCAAACATTTTCCATGTTTTATGTTCTTCTTCTTAATGACCATTTTGAAAAATTGCCTCAGAAGCTACCTCGTTGATGGGCCATAATAATTTACTAAATCACCCTTCTATTGTTGCCTTATCATTTTCCTTCTTTAAATCATCAGTCCCTCTTCTCTGACTCTCTGCTGTTAATGGTTTATGCCATTAACTTAAGGAGGCAGACCAGAAGGGCAGCAGGTTTTGTTTGACAGAGGCTTAAAAGCTCTCTGTTGGAAGGCAACATCTTGGACTGGGTCCTACTCTCTTTGTACATCTAATCAGTCAGCAAATCATGTTGGTTTTGTCATCACAATCAAAGCTCGTATGTACCCTTTCCTTTCCATCCCCACCACCACAACCCCAGTGCAGACCCTTACTATCATCCCTTGTCTACTATTAGAGCAGTCTCCTCGCCTTCCCCCATTCTGGTTCCACATTGCCTCGGGTATTAAGTCTAAACTCCTAAACACGGTGCTCAAGACCCACAGGCACCCTTTTTACCATGTCTGCCGGCCAAAAAGGGCCATTTGCTATTGTGGGCTCCAATGGGTGCCTCCCTGTGTCTAGTTCTCTGCCTGTGCTATTCGCCCTGCTTCGGGGTGGGGGTGGGGGGCTTTCTCCATCTCTGTCCTTTCAGCGTCCGGCTCGGCTCAAAAGTTGCAAATAAGTTCTCCTTGCTCGGTGGTTTGGTAGATTCAGTTTTGTTGGTACAGTTTTTCATCTCATGTCTTGCCTCATAGATGTAGTTACATGTACAGACTCGAACCACCAAGTTACAACCAGCTCCTCCAGGGACCGGACCCCGCCTACTTGTCTGCGCCACCTCTCAGCAGTCCTGGGTGCTCAATCAATGTGCGAGCTCATTTGAAATGAACTGGATTGAATTGGATGAGGCATAGGGGAGGGTGGATGATGAAGGCCGATGAGCTACAAAGGGTGCTATGCTCATTGCCTTCAGGAAATGATGTGCAGAGCTAGGGACCGCATTCTACCAGGAATTTCCTCTTAAAGTGGGGGTAAGAAGGGAAAGTGAGGGTAAGCAGCCATGTCCAGAGGGGCAACATCTCCGCCTCGACTCTCCCTCCGCTGAGCATTGCCAGGCTTCACCTCAGACTCTCGTGCCTTTTTACACCTCCTGCATGGGGACCCTACATTCCCTTGTTCCCCAAGAGCCAAGTATTCATCCACGGGGCTCTCACCTTTGCTATCTCAGCCCAGAGGCTGGGAGTGGGCAGAGGGGAGGCATGCCAGAGCCACACCGTGTTCCTTCTTTGTTTGCTCTAAGACTTTTCTGGCCTCATCCTCCAATAAGAAAGCTTTTTGTCCCTCCCTCCTCTCTTTTTCAGCTCAATCAGTATCCACGCTGGCAAATCTCAGTGGGAAAAACCAAAGTTGAAACAATGCAAACTGCTTCAGGGACTTCCTGATAAGATCATGGATCTTGCTAACATTACTATCAGTGATGGTAAGACTGTTCTGTACACATTAATGACATAATGGAACCTTGGTTAGTTCGTCTGCTTGACCTGAGATGAGAGGGTACAGGCAAGCCTCACGTAGGAAAATCTACCTTACAGTGATCCAATTTCGGAAACTAAGGAGTTAATGTTGGTAGAGGTGGGAGTGGGGCATGCTAAGTTGGGACCGTCAGTGTTTTTTATTTTATAATTTTTGGCTAATTATTATTTTTCATTTCATTTTATTTTTTTAAGATTTTATTGATTTATTTGAGAGAGAGAGAGAACGAGCAGGGGAAATGGCAGAGGGAGAGAGAGAAGCAGGCTCCCCACTCAGTGGGGAGCCTGACTTGGGGCTCGATCCCAGGACCCTGGGATCATGACCTAAGCTGAAGGCAGAGGCTTAACCCACTGGGCCACCCAGGTGTCCCATTATTTTTCATTTTAAAACAGTTTTAATGGGGGGGTGTCTGGGGGGGGCAGTTAGTTAAAAGTCTGACTCTTGGTTTCGGCTCAGGTCATGATCTCAGGGTCATGAGATCAAGCCCAAGTCTGGCTCCACGCTCAGTGGGGAGTCTGCTTTAGATTCTCTGTCTGCCTCTCCCACTGCCCCTCCACCTGCTCGCTCCCTTTCAAATAATAAATAAATAAATATTTACAAAAACAGTTTTGGGGCGCCTCGGTGGTGCAGGCAGTTGAGCATCTGACTGTTGGTTTTGGCTCAAGTCATGATCTCAGGGTTGTGGGATCGAGCCCTGTGTCGGGCTCTGCGTTCAGCTTGGAGTCTGCTGGAGGTTCTCTCCCTCTCCCTCAGCCACTCTCCTACTCTCTCTCTCTCAAATAAATAAATAAATTTTAAAAATCTTAAAAAAAACCAAAACAGTTTTGGGGCACCTGGGTGGCTCAGTCGGTTAAGCGTCTGCCTTCGGCTCAGGTCATGATCCCGGGGTCCTGGGATCGAGCCCCGCATCGGGCTCCCTGCTCAGTGGGAAGCCTGCTTCTCCCTCTCCCACTCCCCCTACTTGTGTTCCCTCTCTCGCTGTGTCTCTCTCTGTCAAATAAATGAATAAAATCTTTAAAAAAAACCCAAAAACCAGAACAGTTTTAATAGGTAATTCTTCACATAGTTCAATATTGCAAAAACAAAAAGGAAATACAGTGAAACATCTTCCCACTGCTCACCCCAGCCATTCAATAAATACCCACAGAGGTATTTCATGTATCTATGCGGAAATTTACATACACACACACCATACATATATATATACATATGCATATACATGTATAGTCTCCCTCCCTCTTAGTACACAAAGTGGAGCGTGCTATCCATGCTGCTCTGCACCTTGCTTTTTTCTTTTAACAACATATTGCAGAAATTATCCTTTTAGTATATGAAGAGCTTCCTCATGCTTTTTATCACTGCATTATATTATACTGCATGGACATGCCACAATTTATTTCTTTACCCTATTTCCTGTGGGTGGGCATTTAAGTTGTTAATAACATTTTATTTTTACAAAACTGCTGTAATGGATTCTGTACATATGTCATTTTGTGTAAGTGGGATATACTTGAAGCATAAATTCCTAAAAGTAGAATTGCCGGGTCAGTCATACTTTTGATGGTGTCAAAATGCTCTCTGTAATGCTTGCTGGCAATAGTTCATACTCCCACTTGCAAGGCAGGAAAGCACCTGTCTCGGGGTACCTCCATCAACACAGCACGCTATCAGACTTTTGGATCTTTGGTGATGTGATAAGCAGAAATTGATATCTCGTTGTGGTTTAAAAAGTTTCTTATGAAGCTATTCACATATCATAACATTTTACCCATTTACTGGGTATAATTCCATGGTTTTTAGTATGTTCACTAGATTGTGCAACAGTCACCACTAATTCCAGAACATTTTGATCTCTCCAAAGAGAAGCCCCATACACATTAGCAGGCACTCTCATTCCCCCGCTCCCCACAGCCCCTGGAAACCTCCAATCTACTTTCTTCTTTTAATTTTATTTTATTCTAGTAAGAACACTTAACATGCGATCCATCCTCTTGAAAAAATTTTAAAGTACAATGTTGTATGGCTGACCTCCAGAATTTATTCATCTTGCTTAACTGAAACTTTATGCCTGTTGATGAGCAACTCCCCGTTTCCCCTTCCCCAGCCCCCCGCAAGCACCATTCCTCTCTGTGCTTTTGTGAGTTCCACTATGTTAGATTCCCCATATAAGTGAGATCATGCAGTATTTGTCTTTCTGTGTCTGGCTTATTTCACTTAGCATAATGTTCTCCAGGTTTATCCATGTTGTTGCAAATGGCAGGATTTCCTTTTTTTTTGAAAGTGAATAATATTCCAGTGTGTATGTATGTGTGTGACGTTTTCTTTATCTCTAGATGGACACTTACGTTATTTCCGTATCTTGACTATTGAATAATGTAATGAACTTGTGCGTGCAGATATCTCTTTGAGATAGTGATTTTAGTTCCTTTGGATATACATACACAAGTGAGACTGCTGGATCATACAGTAGTTCTATTTTTAATTTGTCTTCCACAATGGCTGCACCAATTTACATTCCCACCCACAGTGTACCAGGGTACCATTTTCTCCACACCCTTGACAACACTTTGTTACCTCTTGATTTCTGATAATAGCCATCATGATTACTGGTGTTGAGTACCTTTTCATATATCTGTTGGTCTTTTTTATGTCTTCTGAGAAATGTCTATTTGAGTCCTTAGTTCATTTTTAAATCAGGTTACCTGTTTGTTCACTCTTGAGTAAGAAATTTTTTTTTTTTTTGAGTAAGAGAAATTCTTAAAAAAATTTTTTTAAGTAGGCTCCATGCCCAATGTGGGGCTTGAACTCACGACCCAGAGATCGAGAGTTGTCTGCTATACTGACTGAGCCAGCCAGGTGCCCCATGAGTTATAAAAATTCTTTGTAGGGCGCCTGGGTGGCTCAGTTGGTTAAGCGACTGCCTTCGGCTCAGGTCATGATCCTGGAGTCCTGGGATCGAGTCCCGCATCGGGCTCCCTGCTCGGCAGGGAGTCTGCTTCTCCCTCTGACCTTCCTCCCTCTCATGCTCTCTGTCTCTCATTCTCTCTCTCTCAGATAAATAAATAAAATCTTTAAAAAAAAAATTCTTTGTATATTTTGGAGATTAACTCCTTATCAAATATATGGTTTGCAAATATTTTCTCCCATTCAGTAAGTTGTCTTTTCACTCTGTTGATTGATTGATAATCTCCCTTGTTGTGAGAAACTTTTTATTTGATGGAGTCCCACTTGTTTATTTTTGTTTCTGTCGCCTGGGCTTTTGGTGTTGTATCCATGAAATCGTTGCCAAGATCAATGTCATGAAGATTTTCCGTTATGTTCTCTTCTAAGAGTTTTTGATTTTCAGGTCTTGCATTTAAGTCTTGAATAATTTTGAGTTGAGTTTTGTGTAAGGTGTAACAGGAGGGCCAATTTCATTCTTTTGCATGTGAATTTTCAGTTTTCCCAACACCATTTATGGACGAGATTATCCTTTTTCCATTGTGTGTTCTTTGCACTGTTATTGAAGATCGGTTGATGGTATATGTGTGGATTTGTTTCTGGGCTCTCTATTCTGTTCCATTGCTTTTTTTTTTTTTAAGATTTTATTTTTATCTAAGACAGAGAGAGAGCACAAGCAGAGAGAGAGGCAGGCAGAGGAAGAAGCAGTCCCCCCTATGTGGGACTCAATCCCAGGACCCTGGGATCATGACCTGAGCCGAAGGCAGCCGCTTAACAGACTGAGCCACCCAGGGTCCCTGTTTCATTGGTTTATAGGTCTGTCTTTATACCAGTACCATGCTGTTTTGATTACTGTAGCTTTGTATTATATTTTGATATCAAGATGTGTGATGTCTTTCTCAAGATTGATTTGGCTATTTGGTTTGTGTGTGTGTGTGTGTGTGTGTGTGTGTGTGTGTGTGGTTCCATATGAATTTTAGAATTGCTTTTTCTATTTCTGTAAAAGATACCATTAGCTAGACTAGTTCGGTAAACTCTGTTGTCCCTGCAGTGTACATCTTCTGATTCTTCTCCTTAGAAGATGCAGCCTTGGTCTTGTACCTATTCTCCCTGACTACCAGGGATGACTGTGGTTCTAGCTAGGTTCTCTCTGTTTCTTTCTCCCATCTCCCTGCTGAGCTTCTGGATGGTGTGCCTCTCTCCGTATGACACCCAGCTGTTAGCCTCCTAATTGCTAGCTGATGGCTCTGTTGTTTTTGACAAAACCCCGGGGCATAAATTGCTCCATAGTCTGATCCCATTATAGTCCATCCCCTTGGCAGGGGCAGAGTATTGCCAGTCTTTGAGGCTTTCTCCCACCCTTCTCTGTGAAAAAAATATCTGTCCTATGGGGCAAGAGCTTGGGAGATGGTGGGGCGGTGAATGTGTCCTCCACAAGGTGCTTCACCAGGGTTTCCCTATGGAGCAGGGGCTGTGTTTGAATTTGAGGGGAAGGGGGACCTGCTGCTGGCACTCAGACGCGAGCCAGAAATATGGGAACTTCCAAGGTTCACTGGCTCTCAAATCCATTCAGAATAGTTCTTCTACCCCAGTGACCTGGGGGAGATGGTAACTACCGCTCAGCTGCCTAGCCCAACAGAGCAATTTTTCCACAAGGCAGAGCTCTGGGAGATGGGTGCATTTCCTAGCCCAAATGCCATGGCCTCCCACTGTACTGACCAAGTGTCCATAGATTTTGTTGATTAAATGCATCTCAGTTGGTTGGAAGATCAACCTCCAGAGACTTTGAATGGTTGTCTTTGCTAATTTTGACCAGTGTAACAGAGGTTGCTCTTGGTGAACTTTTCCCCAACCCCTCCTTACAGTGCTATTCTTGAAGTCCTGCCCCTCCTTATCAGTGTTTTGAAAGCATGCCTAAGTTTCCCTCATCGACTCTCAGTCTATACATACCTTGTTAGGCGTAGTTCTACCACGTGAAGCCCCCACCCCACCATGATGACTAGTTGGAAACTGAGGCACAGGACAGCCAGAGAATTGCCTTGAGGCAATGAACTCCTCAGACTTGTCTTTCTTGCAGAAGATGGAAATTTGAGATCCTTGCCAAGGAATATCTAGAAGAATTAGAAAAGTAAGCATGGCTCTGATGGTTTCTAGGTCCAAAATCATGAGTCACTAGGGAGGGTTGCAGCTTGAAGCAAGCAGGCAGCGAGTCAGAGAGGTCTGTGTTTCATGCTGACCTCCCTCCTCTGAGCGACACATTTTTCTTAGACATGATAATAGAATTTTCTCCTTAGGAGAAAAAGTTAAACAACCATAACAATAAGAAAAGCATTGCACTGAGTTAGGATTTTTAGAAAATTAACTGTCAGAAGTTACTTTATTTAAAAACAAATCTGCAGAGGATGAGAACAGTTGCATGGTGGCTGTAATGTATATAACTGAAAATAAATTATCAAATTTATTAGCTTCGGAGGAAGGCTTCTCCTTGTAAGTCAGGAGCTTAATGAAAAATGAGTACAGTGTAAGGGAAAGAAAATGCATTCACTTTGAAACAATTTTTCTTTAGCCTTCAATCTTGCTGACAAGCATTAGATATCTTGGTTGGAGAAAAACTTGTCAGTTCCCCAGTTAAATGCTCATTTCATGTAACTCCTTAATATCGCAGAGTTCAAAAAGGTACCCTTATTTCAAAGGTCTGTGGGTTCTTTGCTTTGCCCTGTCTTTGTGACCTCCAAAATACTGAAGATGCATCACACTCTAATGAAGTTGGCTGAAACTTTTCACAAAGCTGTCTCCTGGGTGTGTCCATCTTGCTGCCTGGGCAAGATAGTGCATGGTGGAGAGAGAATGATGTAATTCCCAGGATGTCAGGGAGAAGGACTGCAAAGCACAGCTGTTCCAACCCCCAAACTGCAGAGAAAAGGGGCAAAGTAGAACGTGATATCAAAGAACACTAGCTTCGGCATCAAACAGGCCTGGATTAAAATCTGGGTTAGAATCTCCGTGTCACAATTTCTTAATCTGTATAAAGGGAATAATGTTAGTACCCGTCACACAGGGCTATCATGACCATTAAATTGGAGAATGTATGTATAATGCCTTGTGGTATCTTGTCTCCAAAATGCCCACCATCGATTCATTCCCTCCTTGTCTATTAGAAGCTGAATCAGGGCTGCCTTGTGACTACCTAGCCCAGTAGAATTTGGCAGTGGTGAGGCTGTGCCAATCGTGGGACTAACTTTTAAGGGGACTGGAAATTTCTGCTTCCATTCTCTTGTATGCTCTCAGAACCCAGACAGCATGCTATAAGAAGCCTGGAAAATGTTTAACCACCAGCTCTGCCAAAAAAGGTAATTTTGTCGCACTTGTTGATTTCCTTGGTGTGATCCTCCCCTGATGGCTGAATACAAACTACAACATGCAATTACTGAACATGGAGTTGGTAAGAGATACACAGATACTGTAGATATAAATAATCGCCAAAGCATAGATTACTAAACTGTAGCAAACTCATTAGGAAGTGATGAGTCTTGGGTATCACCATTGTTGTTTTTTTTTTTAAGATTTTATTTATTTGACAGAGAGAGACACAGTGAGAGAGGGAACACAAGCAGGGGCAGAGGGAGAGGGAGAACAGGCTTCCCACGGAGCAGGGAGCCCGATGTGGGGCTCGATCCCAGGACCCTGGGACCATGACCTGAGCCGAAGGCAGACGTTTAACGACTGAGCCACCCAGGCACCCCCACCATTGTTTTTAATATAACTTATTTAATTAAAAGTTAATGTAATTTAATTTTTGATAATGGCTGTGTTTAATAACCAGCTCATAAAATTCCTGAAAATTTAACAATTCATTCTGACAAGTTGATACCAGCTGGCTCCAGTTCTACCACTGGGAAAGGCCATGTGTCAGGAACAGCCTCAACTGACCCCCAGAGGACAAGAGCCCCAACTGACTGGTCCACGGGCATCAACTGCCAGCCGTGTGAGCGAGCCATCTCAGACTTCCAGCCCAGTCGAGTCTTCAGATGACTCCAGTCCCAGCTGCCATCTGAGCACAACTGCATGAGAGACCCTAAATCAGAATCGCTCAGTGGAAATTGGTCAACACACAGAACCATGAGGGATAATAATGAATTCTTGTTTGAAGTCGTTACGTTTGGGGGTAGTTTGTTATGCAGCTGTAGACAACACCAATACTGGCTCATAGAAATTGCTCAATAACAGATATGATTATTGTTTTGATGGCTGCAATTATTGGCAGATTAATTGAAACTATTTCAAGCAATGGGAGATCTATTTATTTTACAGTGAAGAAGGGAGGATTCCTTTTACTGCTTTGGCTCGAGGACTTAGAATTTTTACACAGTGTGTGTAATTTGTCCTGAGTTTGACTTAAAAAACATATAACTCTAGATGAAAAGTCTACAATTACTTTCCACAATATAGTTAGTCTCCCATTGGCCTATTGTTTACTTTCCTCCTGCGACAGCAGGGACTGCAGGAAGTAAAGTCACACCACCAATGCCCAAAGAATGACTCCAGGTAGGCAGCTCTGGCTATCCCATTTACAGCAAAGCCTGAAAATTTAATAAGAATGATAGATTGGTGAATGAGAGCACTATATTTTTCTTCCATCCCCTGTCTTATTGTTTTCTCAGTTTCTTTAACTGACCAGAAGATAGATGTAACAAGGACAAAATATTAATTTAGAAGTAATTACAACCTTGTTCAACCTCCCCCTTTCTTCTACCTCAATTCCTAGGTAGGCCATGGTTGGGCAGATTGAAGTAATGGTTAAGGGGGGGGAATTGAGAGAATTTCAGTTAAGATTGCTTAATTTACATTGACAAGGACAGAGAGCTGTTTGCAGAGAGAGAGAGGGAGAGAGAGAGAGAGAGGATGATGTTTATGGTAATTTATTTTGTTTTCTCAAACAGACTTGGTTATTTGTAATGTAACCCAGGTTAAGTTATGAATATAATCTCTCTCTGGACTTTTTCTCAATGGATTGTATTTCTCGATTATTGTCCGTTATATTTCAGTTACTGGACTTAAATGTGAGTGCTTTAAGCTAGGAGAGCACCACAAGGAACTTAGCTTTATATGGGTTATATTGAACTAAAATCTAATTTGTATTGTATTTGTTTAACAAATACTGGCATTATGGTTATGACCAACGGAGGTCTTTTGTTTTAGAGATGCATACTGAAGTATTTATAGATAAAATGGTACATCTGGGATTTGCTTTAAAATAATCTGGGGTTGGGGGAAAGTGGGTGAGAGTGTAGATAAAATAAGATTAGCTCTTCATTGACACTTGTTGAAGCTAGGTGATTCATGAGGTACATGGGGATTCATTATACTATTCTTTCTACTTTTGTGCATGTTTGAAAATTTCCATAATAAAAAGTGAAGAAAAAAGTGGGCGAGTTAATATCTATTGTTCTTACTCTCTCTAAAAAAAAAAAATCTAAATGAAATTGCTCTTTATTATATGTGGTCCATATTTGCTTTTTTTCTGTGATTGCTGGTTCTTGACAGAAAAATATCATCACCACCCTTGATTATGAAAACACAGACTGAGTGTTTGCTGATATTTTAGTACAGGTGGGATCTACTTAACTCAATCCAATACTCAAAAGTCTTAACTTAATTAGAATCTAATTGCAAGATAATCTTCAGTGACAAAAAGGTTTCCCTGGTGTATTTTAAAAAGGATTTAATGAATAAAAACTTGGCTTATGTGCTATTTTCTGGGACTCCGCTTATTGCAGAAATTGAGGTCCAGCCTTCTTTTTTATTGTAAATTTTGCTGCCTGGGTAGATATTTGCATTTGACTGCCTTTACTTTTTAAAGGGAAGGAAGCAGACCAGCATGGCCCCAAACTAAATAATGCAGGTTTTCCATTTCAATTTTCTTTCCCCAGAGAATGTGGATGATGTTGCAGAGCACGTTTTAAATTTAATAAATGCATCCCCCATTCTGGATGAAGAAGAAACAAAGATTATTGTTTCTAAAGCATCTGATATTTCCCAGTGTGATGAGATAAGTATGAATCTAACCCAGATTATATTACAAATAATCAATGCTGTTTTGGGAAAACAAAACAATTCAGCCTCTCATCTGCATGAAGTGAGAAATGAGTAAGTACTAATGCTTTGGTAAAATAAGTTATTTCATAAAACTTTATAGTATTTGTTATTCACTCCTTTGCATACAGTCCCAAATTGTCAAGGTCAGGTGGCTATGCATCGAAAGCTGAGTTAGTACAGTGCAATGGGGTCATCCCACACAAATCCCAATTGTGAAGGAATGCATTGCAAAATTCTAATTCAACATTAATCACAGCAGCATTTCAAGTAGATAGTTGCCCCAAACCAAACCTCCACTCTATTTTCCCCACCCTGGGTGCCCCCCCCAATATCTATAAAATGCATCCGCCCAGTGCTCAAGCAAAAAGCTTAGGAATAATACTAGTTACCTCCCTCTACCTCACAGCCAGCCAGTAACCAAGTCTTGTAGGAGGCACCGGATGTGAGGTTTTTAATCCCTGAAATATTCCTCGAACCCATCTACTTGTGTTCATCCCCACCATCCCCACCACCCTAGCCCCAGCCTCATACCTCTCCGCTGACCTTCTACAGTAACCTCCTAACTGGGATCCCCGCCTCTGCACTTGCTTCTCTATGGTCTTTCTTCTACATGGCAGCCAGAAAGATCTTTGCATGCACATATCAGATCATGTCATTCTCTTGCTTTTAAAACCCCTTGGTGGTTTTCTGGTACACGTAGAATAAAATCCAAATTTCTTGGCTTATGAGGCCATGCAGCATCTGGCTTTACATACAATAATGTCATTTAATCTTGAACCACCTTGCGAGAGGAATGCTAAGATTACCTCTGGCTTGCAGGTGAGTAAACAGAAGCTCGACCACGTTATTGTTAGACATTAGAGGAACTAAGACTTAAACCTGAGCCTGTCTGACTCCAAAGTCAGCACTCTGATTTACTAATCCCTTAAACAATATAAAGACAGTGATTAAAACTGAAGGAAAAGTCTTACATTGAGGAAATCTCGGAAGGAGAATGGGCCTTATATTCAAGTGGTAGGAATGCTCTTCTCTCCCCGTGGTTCCTTGCAGAATTCTGAGGACAATCGAGCGTGCTGGTCACAAGATGGAGTTTTCTGGGAGGACAGCAAATCTGACGGCAGACAGGCTGGCGTTGGCCGTCGTGCGGATGGACCACACATTTGAAGGCATGACCTTCGGCATTCGCTCCTATGAAGAAGGTGCAGACCTTGAGGTGAGTCCAGCTCGGGGAACTGAGAACAGATCAGGCAAGTCTTCATTCACTTACTCCTTGGGAGAGAGAGGGGATACTTCTTAAAGGTTTTAGTGTTCAGAGGACCTTATGAAAATACAAATATCCCAGTGAAAGATTCATATAGAAACCCCAGTAGCCTAACACCTTGGTTGGAATGGTGTCTGTGAGGTGAGCAATGATACCACCTTTGGCCCTGTGGCCCGAAATCATCTCACGTGTTACCTTATTATTAGCTAGCATTTCCGAATGTTGGGGCACTGAGCTACTGTCTGTACAGATAAGGAAACAGAGCAGTTGAGTAACTTGCTCAAGGACACAGAGCCTAATGGCAAAGCCAGTATTCAAACTTATGTCTGTCTGGCTTTAAAGTCTGGGCCTTCCCATCACACCACAATACCTCAGCCTTTGGCAGGCCACAGGCCGCCAACCCCTGCAGAAAACAATTTGGGAGGGCACCATTTTTTTTTAATTTACTGTTTAAAAAAATTATAAAATTTCCATATGGGGAAATGCACAAATTCTAAGTATATATTTTCTGAATTCTAACAGATGTGTACATCTGTGTAACTCAAACCCCCATCAAGACATAGACTATTACTGTCACCCCTAAAATTCCCCTCCTGCCCCTTCCCAGTCAATCCCCACAACTACGACCTCCCCTGGCAACCACTGCTCTGATATTTTGCCACCATAGTTTTGCCTGTTCTAGAACTTTATATAAATGGAATCATAAAATATGTACTGTTTTATATAAGACTGCTTGCATGTAGCATTCTTTTGTTTCTATAGTTCATTCTTTTTTATTGCTGAATAATATTCCATTGTATGGATATACCAAAGATTGTGCGTCTAGTCTCCTATTGATGGACATTGGGATTGTTTCTGGTTTTTGGCTATTATGAACGATAAATACTGCATTGAACATTCATGTAAAAGTCTCTGTGTGGACATATGTTTTCATATATCTTGAGTAAATACCTAGGAAAGGGATTGCTGGCTCATAAGATGTAAGTTTAAATTTGTAAGAAGCTAACATGCTGTCTTCCAAAGTGGATCATGGAGTGATTTTTCGTTTTCTTTTTAAATCGAAGTACAGGGTGCCTGGGTGGCTCAGTTGGTTAAGCATCTGCCTTCAGCTCAGGTCATGATGCCAGGGTCCTGGGATCAAGTTCTGCATCAGGCTCCCTGCTCAACGGGGAGCCTGCTTCTTCCTCTCCCTCTGCCGCTCCCCCTGCTTGTGCTCTCTCTCTCTGACAAGTAAATAAATAAAATCTTAAAAAAATAAAATAGAAGTATAGTTGACACACAATACTACATTAGTTTGATTTTTCATTTTTTTTAAAGATTTTATTTATTTATTTGACAGTTTTTTGTATTGACCATTTGGGAATCTTCTTTGGTGATGCATCTGTTAAAATCTTTTGCCCACTTTTAAATTGGGTTGTTTGTTTTCTTATTAAGTTGTATTTTTTATGTATCCTGGATACAAGGCATTTATCAGATATATGTTTTGAAAATATTTTCTCTGCAGCTTGCCTATTCATTTCCTCAGTGGTGTCTTTTTCTTTCTTTAGAGAGAGAGAGAGAGAGAGAGAGAGTGGGTGGGGGGCAGGCAAAGGGAGAGGGAGAGAATCTCAAGCAGACTCTGTGCTGCGTGTGGAGCCCAATGTGGGGCTCAACCTCACTACCCTGTGATCATGACCTGAAATGAAATCAAGAATTGGATGCTTAACCGACTGAGCCACCCAGGTGCCCCCTCAGTGGTGTCTACTGATGAGCATAAGTTTTACCTTTGATGAGGTATAATTTATCAGTGCTTTCTTTTATGAACAACCTGTGACTTGTCTAAGAAATCTTTGCCTACCAGCAGGTCATGAAGATACTCTATGCTTTCCTTTCAAAGATCTATGGTTTTAGCTTTAATGGGTAGGACTATAAACCTAATTGAATTAAATTTTGTGCATGGTGTGAGGAAGTATGGTGTAGCATATGGTTTGGAGTTCATTTTGTTCTATCTAGATACTCACTTACTCCAGCACCATTTATTGAGACTTTTCTTTCCCTCTTGGCTTGCTTTGGCATCTTGGACAAAAAATCAATCATGCAGATGGAGGTCTAGTTCTGAACTTTCTATTCTGTTCCATTAATTTTCTTATAGATGTGTATGCCATGATCACACTGTCTTGATTCGTCCAGTCTTGAAGTCAGGTAGTGTGAGTCCTTCAACTTTGTTCTTTCTCAAGATAGCTTTGGTTATTCTAGGCCTTTCCTGTGTCCATAGGAATTTTCAAACATGCTTATCAATTTGTACAAAAAAGAAATGTGTTGAAAGTGATTGGGATTGAGTTGAAGCTATTGATTAATTTTGGGAGAACTGATTTCTTAGTCTTCTCATCCAGGAACATTTACTCAGGTCGACTTTAATTTCCCTTAGCAATGTTTTGTACTTTATTTATTTATTTATTTATTATTTTAAGTTTTTATTTTCATTCAGTTAACATACGGTGTTATATTAGTTTCAGGTGTACAATATAGTGATTCAACACTTCCATACATCACCCTGTGCTCATCACAAGTGTACTTACTCCTAGGTGATAAATAGAGATTGACATAGACTATCAACTTTATTTTTATATACTTGCAGCAAATCATTGGAAAATTAAATTTAAAAAATTCCATTTGCAACAACATCAGAAAACATAAAATATTTAGGAATAAATTTATTTACTTACACCCAGCATGGAGCCAAATATGGGGCTTGAATTCATCACAGTGAAATCGAGACCTGAGCCGAGATCAAGCGTTGGACTCTTAACTGACTGAACCACCCAGGTGTCCCTTTGTTTTGTAGTTTTAAGCAGAGTAGTATCACATGTCTTTTTGTTTTGTTTTGTTTTTTTAAAGATTTTATTTATTTATTTGAGAGAGAGACAGAGAGAGCATAAGCAGGAGGAGAGGCAGAGGGAGAGGGAGAAGCAGACTCCCCGCTGAGCTGGGAGCCTGATGCGGGGCTCGATCCCAGGACCCTGGGATCATGACCTGAGTCGAAGGCAGACACTTAACCATCTGAGCCACCCAGGCGCCCCTCCCATGTCTTTTGTTAAATATAAAAATAAATTTGATATTCTATGTCTATCTCTAGCTATCTCTATCTATCATCTCTCTATCTCTCTATCTATCTATCATCATCTAATTTTGAATCCTATGAATTTGCTAAACTCACCTGTTAGTTGTAGCGGTTATTTTAGAGATTCCTTAAGACATTCTATGTAATGTCATCTGGCAACAGAGACAGTTTAATGTCTTTCTTATTGTTTTTTATTCCTTTTATTCCTTTCTTTTGGCCTTTTTGCTATTAGTGCCTCCAATAAAATTCTGAATTGAAGTAGTTAAACTGACATCCTTGTCTTGTTCTTGATATCAGAAGAAAAGTAGTCACAATTTTACCATTACTGTGATGTTAGCCATGGTTTTTTGTTGTTGTTGTTTTGTTTTTAGATGCCCTTTATTTGATTGAGAAAACTATTTTCTCTTTCTGGTTTGCTGAGAAATTTTATTGTGAGTGGTTGCTGAATTTTGTCAATTTTTTTTTTTCTGTATCTCTTGAAGCAATCACTTGGCTTCTCCCTTTTATCCTTCTAATCCAGTGAATTACATTGATTTTAGGATGTTAAACCAATCTTGCGTCTTTGGAAGAAAACCTACTGGTAATGATGTATTTTATATATATATCTCTATATATACTATATTATATACTATATATAATGATGTTTATATACTGCTATTTTCAACTTGCTTATATTTTAAGTATTTTTACACTAATGTTCATGAAGGATGTTGGTCTGGAATTTTTTTCTAATTTTTTTTTTGATCAGGCTTTAGATTAGGGTCATGCCAACTTCATAAAAGTGAGTTGGGAAATGGTCCCTGTTCTACTTTCGGAAAGCGTTTGTGTAACATTGGTGTTATTCCTTCATCAAATGCTTGATAAGGTTCACTAGGAAACTCTCTGGGTCTGGAATTTCTTTGTGGGAAGTATTTTAATAGCAAACCTAATTAATTTAATGGATGTAGAGCCATTCGATGTTCTGATTCATCTTGTGTCTGTTTTGGTTAGTCATATTTTTCTAAGAATTTATTTCATCTAACTTGTCAAGCTTATTGATGGTAGTTCATAATATTTTGTAATGACTTCTTAATGTCTGTAGGATTTATAGGGGTGGTCAGCAAACTTTTTCTGTAAAAGGTAATAAATATTTCAGGCTTTGTAAGTCACAGGTGGTCTCTGTCTGATGAACATTTTTTTTTCTTTCTCTCTTTCCCTCCCTCCCTCCCTCCTCCTCCCTCTCTCCCTTCCTTCTTTCCTTCCGTCCTTTGTCACATTCTTTAAAAAATGAAATGTAAAAGCCATTCTTAGCTTGAGACATATGAAAACAAGCCTTGGGTAGGATTTGGCCTGCTGACCAATTTATCAATCTCTGATCTACAGTAAAAAATCTCTCTTTAATCTTGATAATGGTTTTTTTTTTAGATTTTATTTACTTACTTGTGAGAGACAGAGAGCACACAAGCAGGGGGAGCAGCAGACAGAGGGAGAAGCAGACTTCCCGCTGAACAGGGAGCCCAATGTGGGACTCGATCCCAGGACCCTGGAATCATGACCTGAGCCAAGGCGGATGCTTAACCGTCTGAGCCACCCAGGAGTCCCAAATTCTTGATAACGTTAATTTCTTTTCTTGTTCTTTTTTTTCTCTTGATCAGTAAAACTAGAGATTTTTCAATTTTGTTGATCCTTTTTAAGAACCAACTTCATTAATTTTCTTTATCGTTTGTTTTCTATTTTGTTACCATCTGCTCTTAGCTTTATTTCCCTCTGTGTACTTACTTTGTGCTTATTTTGCTCTTCTTTATCTAGTTGCTTTTTTTAAGATGTTATTTATTTATTTGACATAGCGAGAGAGCACAAGCAGGGGGAGGGGCAGAGGGAAAGGGAGAAGCAGACTCCCACCAAGCAGGGAGCCTGATGCGGGGTTCCATCCCAGGACCCTGGGATCATGACCTGAGCCGAAGGCAGACGTCCAACCGAGCCACCCAGGCACCCACTTTATCTAGTTTCTTAAGGTAGATCCATAGGCCATTGATTTTAGACACTTCTTCTTTTCTAATATAATCATAAAAAACTATAAATCTCTCTCTAAGCACTGTTCAGCTGTGGTCTGCAAATTTTGATATGTTGTATTTTCTTTCTTTCTTTCTTTCTCTTTCTGTCTTTCAGAAAGAGAGAGAGAGAGCACGAGCAAGGGGAGGGGCAGAGGGAGAAGGAGAGAGAGAATCCCTCAAGCAGACTGAGTGGAGCCCAATCCAGGCTTGATCCCACTACTCAAGATCATGACCTAAGCTGAAACTAAGAGTTGGTCCCTCAACCGACTGAGCCACCCAGGCACCCTGATATGTTGTATTTTCATGAGCAGTCAGTTCAGAATATTTCCTACTTGCTTCTTTGATCCGTGGATTATTCAGGAGTGTGTTCTTTAAGTCCCAAATATTTGAGGAACATCCAAGACATATTGTTGTTGTTGATTTCTTATTTATTTCACATGGATCACAGAATGGACTCAGAATAATTTCAATCCATTTAAATTTGTTGAGACTTGTTTTATGACCCAGTGTGTGATCTATTCTGATGTTTCATACACTTGTAACACTTGGTGAGTTCTGCAGTTGTTGGTTATGTTGTCCTACAAATACCAGTTAGATCTCAAAGTGGTCGATAATGTTGCTCAAATCATCTAAGTCTTTACTAAAGATTTTTTTCTAGGTTTCCTAGTTTAGAGAGGTGTTAAAATCTCTGACTTTGATCGTGAAATTGCCTATTTCTCTCTTGTGTCAAATTTTGCTTTGTTTATTTTGGGGCTCTGCTATAAGGTGAATATACATGTTGTTATGTCTTCCTCATAGTAACTCTAATACTAACCTATTTATCATTATGAAATAGTTCTCTTGATTTCTGGTAATACTCTTTGTCTTGCAGTCCATTTTATGTGATTTTAATATAGTCATTGCAGCTTTCTCATGTTTACTGTTGTATATATGTTTTTGCACGCACTTACTTCCTATCTATTTCTTCATACTTAAAGTGCACTTCTTGTAGATAGCATACAGTTTGTGTTTCACTTTTTTATCCATCCTGAAAATATCTGCCTTTGAATTGAAGTGTATAATTCTTTGAACATTTAATGTATTTTTTGATCTGGTTGGATTTAAGACTACCATTTTATTTTATTTTCTACCTGTCCTTCTGGTTTTTGTTCCTCTTTTCCTGATGCCTTTTGGTTTATTTTAATATTTATTACAATTGAGCTTGAATGTTTTACCGACTATTTAGTTGTATCTATTTGCATTATTTTCTTGATGGTTGCTCTAGAGATTACAATATGCATCCTTATATTTTTGTAGGTTGCTCTAGAGATTACAATATGCATCCTTATATTTTTGTAGTCTGCTTTGAGGCAACATTGTACCAATTCATGTAAAACACACAAACTTTGACCATACATATCCATTTACACCCTCTGTATTTTATGTTATAGTTGTCATATATATTATGTCTAAGATCAGAAACCCCACAAGACAATGTTCTCATCCTTGTTTTAAAGAGTTTTATGAAATTGAAAGAAAAAAATAGTCTTTTATATTTATATAGATATTTATAATTTTCAATGCTCTTCCTTCTTACCTAAAGGTCAGAGTTCCATCTGATATTTCCCTTCTTCTTTTTTTATTTATTATGTTATGTTAATCACCATACATTACATCATTAGTTTTTGATGCAGTGTTCCATGATTCATTGTTTGTGTATAACACCCAGTGCTCCATGCAGAACGTGCCCAATCACCAGGCTAACCCATCCCCCCACCCCCCTCCTCTCTAGAACCCTCAGTTTGTTTCTCAGAGTCCATAGTCTCTCATGGTTCGTCTCCCCCTCCGATTTCCCCCCTTCATTCTTCCCTTCCTGCTATCTTCTTTTTTTCTTAACATATATTGTATTATTTGTTTCAGAGGTACAGATAGGTCATTCGACAGTCTTGCACAATTCACAGCGCTCACCATAGCACATACCCTCCCCAGTGTCTATTACCCAGTCACCCCCTCCCTCCCACCCCACCCCCCACTCCAGCCACCCTCAGTTTGTTTCCTGAGATTAAGAATTCCTCATATCAGTGAGGTCATATGATACATGTCTTTCTCTGATTGACTTATTTCGCTTAGCATAATACCCTCCGGTTCCATCCACGTCATTGCAAATGGCAAGATTTCATTCCTTTTGATGGCTGCATAATATTCCATTGTCTCTATATACCACATCTTCTTTATCCATTCATCTGTCGATGGACATCTTGGCTCTTTCCATAGTTTGGCTATTGTGGACGTTGCTGCTATAAACATTGGGGTGCATGTGCCCCTTCGGATCACTACATTTGTATCTTTGGGGTAAATACCCAGTAGTGCAATTGCTGGGTCGTAGGGTAGCTCTATTTTCAACTTTTTGAGGAACCTCCATACTGTTTTCCAGAGTGGCTGCACCAGCTTGCATTCCCACCCACAGTGTAGGAGGGTTCCCCTTTCTCCGCATCCCCGCCAACATCTGTCATTTCCTGACCTGTTAATTTTAGCCATTCTGACTGGTGTGAGGTGAAGAAACTTACTTAGCATTTCTCATAGTACAGGTCTGATGGTGATGAATTTTTATATATCTGAGAATGTCTTTATTTTGTCTTTATTCTCCTTTTTATAATATTTATATTTTAGAGAGAGAGGGCACAAGCAGGGGGAGGGCCAGAGGGGGAGGGAGATACAGATTACCCACTGAGTGTGGAAGCCAATGTGATGTGGGGCTGGATCCCACAACCCTGAAATCATGACCTGAGCTGAAATCAAGAACCAGATGCTTAACTGACTGAGCCACCCAGGCGCCCCTCTCTGATTGTTTTCAGTGTTTTCTTTGTTTCTTTGCCGTTTGGTATTATGTGTGTAGTTGTGTTTTCTCTGCATTTATCCTATTTGAAGTTTGCTGAGATTCCTGAATCTGTAAATATACGTCTTTTATCAAATTTGGGGAAATTTCCATCATTATTTCTTTAAATATTGCTTCTTCACCTTTCTTTCTCTCCTCTCCTTTTGGGACCCCAATTACATGTATGTAAGATTTTTGGATGTTGCCCCACAGGTCCCTGGGGTTATGTTAATGTTTTTAATCATTTTACTATTTCTTTTCTTTTTTTTTTTTTTAAGATTTTATTTATTTGACAGAGAGAGACAGCGAGAGAGGGAACACAAGCAGGGGGAGTGGGAGAGGGAGAAGCAGGCTTCTTGCCGAGCAGGGAGCCTGACGCGGGGCTCGATCCCAGGACCCTGAGATCATGACCTGAGCCGAAGTCAGACGCTTAATGACTGAGCCACCCAGGCGCCCCATGAGCCACCCATGTGTCCCCATATGGAGTTTTCTATTATAGACTCTGGGGGAGAAGCAAGTCAACCAGCCCCAATCACATTCTTGGTACCAAACTGCTTACATGTTAAAGCTAGATCAGAACTTCTCTGGGCCGCCCAGATGGCTCCGTTGGTTAAGCATCTGCCTTCGGCTCAGGTCATGATCCCGGGGTCCTGGGATTGAGCCCCACATCAGGCTCCCTGCTCAGCTGAGAGCCTGCTTCTCCCTCTGCCTCTGCCCCTCCCCCTGCTTGTGCATGCTCTCTTTCTCTCTGAGAAATAAATAAAATCTTAAAAAAAAATCAGAACTTCTGCATGGTACTTCATTGCCTTAGCAGAGTTTATTCATGCTGGCAGAAGAGTCGTGACTTTGGGGTTCACAAATAATTTTTGAAAATATTATAAACTCTCATCTCCCTTACCTCTACAGCTAGCTAGATAATAGTTCCTTGACAGGCCACATGGATAATGGAGAAAATGGAGGCCCAAATTGCACGTATCTTTGTTCAACTACAACCCAGCTGTGTGACCCTAGACAAGTCACTTAACCTCTCTGAGCTGCCATTTCCTGATATCATCATACAACATACATTTCAGAGCTGATAGAAGGACATGTAAGGGTGCTCATATACCCTGTTTTGCCTGGAAGAGTCCAGGTTTACAACTGTGGTCCCAGTTTACTGGTAAAGTCCCCTGTCATTCTCAAAAATGTTCTAATACTTATAAAGTACTATTACCCATCAAATCAGCAAATTTTCCTACTAGTGAGCCTCTAGCAGAATTCCTAAGGCCTTATTGCCTCGCTTCCCTGCCTTACTTATGGGGCAATGCCTAATGCTACTGTATTGATTTTTTGTTCCTTTTTTTTTCCTCTCAGAACTATATGGGTGAAGAGGGGTCTACTTTCAAAGACTGGTCTTTATTTCCAAGAATCAGGGCAAATCGCCTGATTCATCATTCCCCTTTCCACCTCTATGCATACCCAGGTGCAATAGGCCAGAGATAAGTTTGGGAAGAAAAAGGTGTGTGTGTGTGTGTGTGTACGTGTGTGTGTGTATGTGCAGTTCTCACCCCTCCGACCTTATAACAGGATGCTCTGGAGGTTGCAGCTGGTGCTGGGGTGGGAAAGGGGTATTCAGGCTCATGGGAGACAATTCCAGTTTCCATTTCCCACCTTGTCTTGGCAGATTTACCTGGATGAGGTCCCTCTGGGAAGGAATTTGGCTTCCGTATACTTGCCTAAATCACTGAGGGAGAGAATTCTTCCTAGCAACTTACAGACCATCTTGTTTAATTTTTTTGGCCAAACTTCGCTCTTTAAGGTAAATTCTTGCCTCTGGAAACTGTCATGAGCTGACATATGGTGACTCATTGTAATTATGAGCTCTTGCTATTTTCATGATGTTCTGTTTATTTTAGAATATGCTCTCTGATTTATTCTGCAAGTCTCCTGGCACAACCCCGGTCCTCAACATGAATCAACGTCTTCTTTAATGATGTTCCTCGGTTTTTAATTTTCCCAGCTTCTCCGCTTTGCAAGGGACCTTAAGGATCATGTGGTGACCAAACAGAGGCCTCAAGATGTTTTAAAACCAAGAAAAGGACAGCGAGTCCTCCTGATGAGTGTAGTTTCAACTTGTTCGTGCTTTCCTCCCGCATCTCCCCAGGCTCCTCAAAGCCTCCACGCCCATTCTTTGGGCCAATTCATTTGAAGCTGAGCCGTGTCCAGTAGGACACTTGCCCTCGAGTATTTGTTGCTCCTTTCCACCGTTTCCACAGAACCTTCTCTGAGGGCTCCAGTCCTTACCCATTATTAAAACCAAGAGGCAGTATGATGTGGTGGTTATGGGCATGGATCTGGGGCCGGTCTGGCTGAATTTAAAGCCAGCTATGCCATAGTCTACCTGCGGGACCTTGGGCAGGTCCCCCAACCTCCACGGGCTTTGCTGGGCTGTTAAGGATTAAAGGAGTTGATACATATAAAGTGCTTAGAACACTGCCTAGCACGTCATAAACACTGGGTAACTCTTGGCGTTGCTATTATTATTTGCCTCTTTGGGGGCTCTGCCTAATAAAAGGGTCATTCGTTCGGCCCACTCCGTCTCATCTAGCTGTTGGGAAGACAGCCGTCAGAGCTATAGCATGAAATGATTGATGATCGCTATTAATTGCTCATGTTCACACTTTATTACCTCATTTGCTTACGAGAAACCTTGACTCAAAGAGTGCTATGGTCTGAATGTTTGTGTCCCCCAGAATTCATGCGTTGACATCCTAGCCCCCCAAATGATGCTATTAGGAGATGAAGCCTTTGGGAGGGAATGAGGTCATGAGGGTGGAGCTGTCATAATGGGATGAGTGCCCTTGTGCAAGAGGTCCCAGAGAGCTTGCTTGACCCTTCCTCCATGTGAGGACGCAGCAAGAAGCTGCCATCTCTGAATCGGAAAGCAAGCCTTCACCAGAACCTGACCATGGAGGTACCCTGATCTTGGAATTCCAACCTCCAGAGCTGTGACAAAGAAGTTTCTGTTACTTAGAAGCCACTCAATCTGATATTTTGTTCTAACAGTTCGAACGGACTAAGACAAAGAGGCTAAGTGATTTTGCTCAAGGTCACACAGCTAAGAAGTGGCATAACTAGTAATCAAATCCAGGCTGTCTGACTCCAAACTTCAAGTATTTAAGAGATCCATACATTAACACCCCTGTGTATTTTCATTTTCTAGAGAGGCTATCCAAAGGAATGAATTTATAACTGTTAAATATTCAGAGTTATTGCAGGGAGATTGCACTGGGCCAACTTAAATATACCACATACCAACTCAAATATAACACATTGTCTCCAGTTATATCTGTAGGATGTTCTGTTCTCCTGGAATTCTCTAGCGGCTCCCCTTTCTGTCTTTGTACATTCTATTTATTCCTGTGGGTTCAGCTCAAATCCCACCCAGAAAGCCTGCGTGGAGTTCATGAGCCCCTGCTTTCCTCCCCACCCCCTGCTTGCATTCTTGTCTTCCATATCCACCTAGTCACTAGTCTGGTTTCCCTAAGTAGATTGTGGTGGATGTCGTGGGTCAAACATGTCTTATTTTCATGGCATCTGGCACAGGGCTAGGTACCCAACATGTTTTCAGTAGATACATATTTATTAAACCTTGGTTTTAAATGGAAAAAATAAAAAGCTGGCTACACCTGGGACAAGACAGTTAATGAACAAAAATTTTAATAAAAACGAAGAATGTTGTTCGTAGCACTCTGACCTTTTTGGTAAACTTGAAATTTCTCTGTTATCATCTGACATACCATTATTTTTGTCTTAATTTCTCTGCTTTCTTGAGAGGGCTGTGCTTGTTGCATAGAATAAAAGAGAAACTTGTTTTGCATAAATTTCACACCTAATAAGTAATTTTTATTCACTAACATCTTCCACTGGAGGGGATTAAAGATCTTTGCCAAAATTAGCCTACGGACGTCCTAGTGCCAGATAATGGATTAGAAGTAGCCTGCCATCACATTCAGAACTGGAAGGGCCCTTGTAATTCATAGTGGCCCATCTCATTTTACCGATGATGATATTGAGACTCAAAGAGGGGAAGGGACAATGTACTCTGTCAGTCACACAGTTATTATTCAACCAACAAATCTGTATCGAAATCCTGCTCTGTGTCTTGTGCGGTGCTGGGTGCTGGGGATACAACAGTGAGCAGCAGAGACATGGTGTGGGCCCTCCTGGAACTTCCGGTCTGAGGAGCAGAACAGAAACCGACAGATTCTAACTCTGAAGGGGATGACCTGAGCCTGGGTCCTGTGCCCCTGATTTTTGGGGAAGGGGTACTTATAAGAGATGCCACCCTCTAACTACCTTTTCCCCTAAGTCCCGAGTCTCACAGCCTCGCCTTCACACTGCTTCGTCTGATATCTTTTGATCAAAATCTTCACTGTCACCACAACAGTTTACCTTAAAAATGGTTGATAAGGGGAGGCTGGCTGGCTCGGTCAGGGTTGCAGGCGACCCTGGATCTCGGGGTTGTGAGTTCCAGCCCCATGCTGGGTGTAGAGATGACTTAAAAATAAAATCTTGAGGGGTGCTTGGGTGGCTCAGTGGTTAAGCGTCTGCCTTCGGCTCAGGTCATGATCCCTGGGGCCCTGGGATCGAGGCCCGCATCGGGCTCCCTGCTCCGCGGGAAGCCTGCTTCTCCCTCTCCCACTCCCCCTGCTTGTGTTCCTGCTCTCGCTATCTCTCTCTGTCAAATAAATAAATAAATAATCTGTAAACAAATAAAATCTTGAGAAAAAAGTTGTTGATAAGACGCCACTCTTGGAAAACACATACCCCCTCCTCCACGAGTGGCTGGCCTCCAGGAGAAGGACAAAACACTAGGCACAGGGGCTCTGGGGAGCATAGAGGAAAGATCAGGGAAATCAGGAAAGGCCTAGGGAGGTGTCGGCTCTAACCCGAGGTTGAGTAGAAGCTAGGAGATAAAAGGGGCAGGGAGAAGGATGGAGGAGTGCTTCCGGCCGAGGAAACTTCTCTAAAAGGTTCAGAGGTGAAACAGGTAAAACTTGAGCCTTGAGCCAAAGAGTGGAAGAGTGAGAAATGATTTAACGCCTTTTCCTGCATGGCCGCCATTTTGTACGAAAGGGAAATTAAACCAGAGGCCAGGTTAATTAAGTCCTGGGTTGTGTTTCCCTGTGTGTTTCCCCTCTTTTGGCATTTCCACTCCAGAAAACAGTATCTCTTAGACTAAGTTGAGAGGGTTGTTAGATGTCACCTGGTCCGCTTTTCTTCCTGTTACCAGTGTACCAGAGAGGGGAGGAGACTTGCAAGGAACAAGAGGGCTTGGGCTAGCACTTGGTCTTTGGATGGTCAGCCGGGGCCCTTGCCACCAGATTGTGCTGTAGATCCACCTCTGCATCAGGCTACCACAGGGGAATTCCTCTGGGAAGGGAGCGTGGAACCACCAGGCTGGCTTTGAACGAACAGAGTTGGTCAGGAACCAGAAGTGAGTAGCTTCCCAGCGGAGCCCCAGGCTGTGTTCACAGTTAGCCAGTTCTCAGTGGATTCAGGGCTCAGAAATAGGAGCGCTGGGCATCTTCTGAAAGTGGCCCAGCAGACTCTGCAAGGGGCATCATCTAAGCTCACCTCATCTAGGACTTCTTGGCAAGTCCTCAGAGGACTTTCTTCCCATCCCTCCTGCCCTGCACCTGCCTCATCTCTTGTCTCTTCAAGTGTGCCCCAGAATAGGCAGTCTCCCAGCTGCTTCGCCCCCTGGGGCCTTGGCCTGTGGCGCTTTGGCCCTGTGAATTAGCAAGCGCCACGTCCTAACGGCTACATTCTACTTGATCTCCTTGGAACCAACATTTCTGAAGCATCCCTGCCCCATCATGCACTAGCTGTGTGATCTTTGTCCAAGTCTTTGAGCCTCCCCAACCTTCCATTTATCCAGAAAATGCCTATATTGTTTCATTGAGGACTAAAGATAGTGTATGTGGAAAGCACCTAACAATGTAACTGGCTCACTCTGGGTGCAAAACGAAATACTTGCTGTATGTTTGGCCATGCGGGGGACATGAGGCCACGTGACGCCTCTGCTCTGACCTCAGAGTTCATGGTCCCCTAGGGAGGAGACGACAGTCCTCAGAAACTTATTTCAACCTGGATGTTTATCCACCTGCTTCCAACTTCAGGGGAGATGAACCAGGGGGTGGCTTATAACTAACCCACGATGAATTTATGTTTCCTATGAGGAGGGGCCCCCTAAGAGTGAGTAAGGGTGGTTAGGGGTTGGAGCTAAGATAAGTTGTGAAATGTCAGGGTTCAGAGTTATCAAAGTAAGGAATGGTTTCGCTTTGTTGCTACTGTCCTACTGAGTAGCAGGTAACAACAAAGCAGCGACAAAGCCAGTGCTTGCTGGATACATATTTGGATGTAGGGCTCGGGTTAGTGACTTGTTCTAGCTTGGTAGAATCGAGACCTTATACGAAGACAGGAGATGAGCTAAATGACCTCTAAAAACTTTTTCTCAGGGGCGCTTGGCCAGCTCAGTCAGAAGAGCATGCAATTTTTGATCTCGGGGTCGTGAGTTCGAGCCTCAAGTTGGGTGTAGAGTTCACTTAAAAAAGAAATAAAATCTTAAAAATAAATGAATAAATACAAATAAAAATTTCTTTTCAGCTGTGATTTTATTTTCCATATTTCTGTGCCTCCGGCCATGCATTAGTAATTCTGAACTGATTATTGACATGCAGGAAATTGGAAATTTAGGAGCTGAACTCCTCTGCCTTATGTTTCACCCGCAGACTGGAAGCGCCACGAAAGCACTAAGCACCCTCGTAGTGAGTGCCAGCCTTTCAGATACGCCCGTTGAAAACTTGGCTGAGCCAGTGGTTATCAATCTGCAGCATGTTGAAGGAAACCAGGTACTATACCCATTTTCATCTCAGAATAGGAAGGCCTCCGAACCCCTCCTTGGACTTCCTGTTAAAAATAATGGACTAGTGGGGCGCCTGGGTGGCTCAGTCACTTAAGCATCTGCCTTTGGCTCAGGTCATGATCCCAGAGTCCTGGGATCGAGCCCCACATCAGGCTCCTACTCAGCAAAGAGCCTGCTTCTCCTTCTCGCTCTGCTTGTTCTTTCTCTCTCCCTCCCTCTCTCTCTCTGTCAAATAAATAAATAAAATCTTTTAAAAAAATGGGCTAGTTAACAGATGTGGTTCTAAGACTTAAAGAAGATTGTCCCATTTCGGACAGTAGAGGTGTGTTGTAGTTGAAGCCTTCTAGAAATAATGCCATCGCTTAAAGGGATAAGTAATGTGGGCTTCTAGCACTGTGACAGATTGGCAGAGGACTGACTAGGGCAGGTGGATCTTTTGGTTGTCCCATTACACTAAATGATATTTAATTCCATTTGTTTTTGAGTGAGGCAAACAATTTAAAATAATTGAACATTTTGATCCTTTTCAATTACCACAAAGAGCATTAAAATATGTATTAGTTATCACCAATGAATTAAAACCATAGTCATATGGCATAGCATACGGTATATATTACTAAATGATCAAATTTAGCTGTAGCATAAGAATGAACTACTATTCCATTCTTTGATGTTAATGTATGTCCAGTGTGAAGTCTTAATAGCTTCTTTCATTCGCAATCTAAACGACCATATGGTATAGCATATTTTTCACAGGTCTTAATTCTAGGAAGGAAGAAAGAAGGGTGGGAGAGGGACGGAAGAAAAAACAGATACCAAATGAAACATGTTAGATGGGTAAGATCTCTCAATTCCAGCATGGGCCCCAGCTCTCCAAGCATCCCCCAACAACCAATTTCTCATTGCCTCCAGTTCCCTGGAGATTGTAGGAGCTGGTGAGGCCCCAGGAATGCTCCCTAGGCCTAATCAGCAAGCAGCTCAACTTTGTATCCATAAAGCTTGATCTCAGCTGTGAGCCCCAAATTCCAAAGTTCTGCAAGAAACACCTACCCCCCATCAGACCTGCCCTGACCATTCAGCCTCCTCCTGGGCCTTGCACCAGAAGGGTGTAGCAAATCCCTATGTTACCAAATATTTGTGTGTGTGTATGTGTACACATTTAGTTTTATTGTAACAAAGCAACTCAGACACTTTTAACTTTTAAAACAGCATCATCTTGGGGCGCCTGGGTAGCTCAGTCGGTTAGGCATCTGACTTTGGCTCAGGTCATGATCTTGGGATCCTGAGATTGAGCCCCGTGTCAAGCTCCTCCCTCAGTGGGGAGTCAGCTTGGCCCTCTCCCTCTGCCCCTCCCCCTGTTCGTGCTCTCTCTCTCGAATAAATAAATAAAATCTTAAAAAAGAAAACCCTGAGCATCATTTTTCCTTTCCAGTGAAACAACAAAAAAAATTTTTTTAAGAATAAACAGGAGACGCACCATGAGAGACTATGGACTCTGAAAAACAAACTGAGGGTTCTAGAGGGGAGGGGGGTGGGGGCATGGGTTGGCCTGGTGATGGGTATTAAGGAGGGCACGTTCTGCATGGGGCACTGGGTGTTATATGCAAACAATGAATCATGGAACACTACATCAAAAACTTAAAAAAAAAAAAAAAAAGAATAAAGAGGAACAAAGTTACAATAGAGAATGTCATTTCCAAATAAGATCCTACAGGTACTGCTAATTCTCCCATCCAGTGGCAGGGCTCAAGTCATCATTAGTAGAGAATTTTATTTTAAAAGTATCATCTTAAACTGCAAGGAATTCCATTAAACATCACAATTAAACATGCCAGAGGAGAAGCCATGTTATCAGAATGCCCACTTAACCCACCCAAACATCTCAAACCTACCTTTTGCTGATCTTCTATAACCTCATTTTAAAATTTTATTTTATTTTTATTTTTTAAAGGTTTTATTTATTTACTTGAGAGAGAGAGTGCGGGAGAGAGAGAGTGAGAACATGAGCAGGGGGAGGGGCAGAAGGAGAAGTAGAGTCCCGGCTGAGCAGGGAGCTCGGATGTGGGGCTCAATCCCAGGACCCTGGGAGCATGGCCTGAGCTGAAGTCAGATGCTTAACTGACTGAGCCACCCAGGTACCCCATAACCCCATTAAAAATTTTTTTTTCTTTTTTTTAACCAAGAGAAAGTAGACTGATGCATGTTGGTCCATGCTAACTGTCCATACTCACAGAGAGACACTGTAATCACATAGAGCCCAATATCCAGAAAAAGGAGGAAAAGGGGAACTCTAGGCATTACTGCACAGGGGCCCCGCACCCTCCAGCTTCCAGCAGACCTAGGGGAGCAGAAGGGTTTCCTTTTTTCCCACAGAGTATGGTGGTGTTGATTCCAGAAAGTTTGTGTTGATACAGGAGGGGATAAAAATGAATTTGGAACAGAAAGGGTAGAGATTCTTTCCCCGCTGTATTCTGCTTGAGGCATTTCCCCCCAAAATAAGTTGAGAACCATGGTATAGACAAAGAGAAAAGAGACTTGAAAAAACAGGGCGAATGAGCACAAGAGGAGGGGGAAAAAAAAGACTGCAACTTGCTGCCAAGGACTGGAGAAAATTTAAAAAGGAAGGTTGGAATCCATCGGCATTCCATGACTCAGCTTCTCCTTCTTCCTCCTCATCTACCTCCCTTCATCCTCTTCTTCATCTCCTTCACCTTCATCCTCCACCTTCACCAATATCTTCCAATCCTCCATCTTCATCATCATCTTCTTCTTCTTCCCTTCCTTCATCATCCATATCGGGAGCCAAGTAGTGCGGTCACGGATTTGGCCAAATATCATCTTTGATGACCTCTGCTGGTTCATCCGCCCCTGCATCAGAATGGTCAGGAAACCAGGGGAAGAAGCTTTGGTTCCTCATGCTGTCTCTTCCTCCTGGCTCGATTCTGCATTGGACTTAAATGTTTCATCAAATCCTTTCTGGATTTCCATTTGATTTCAGTGGACTTGGAAGACGAATCACCATTCTCGGTCAGATGAAATTCTTTGGAGAGAACTTTATTTTCGAAGTAAAGGTTTTCATCAAAATAAAAATCTATCCTGTAACCTACCTGATTTAATATCGTCAAATTCTGTCACTTCAGCTCAGCATCTCTCCATCCTCCTCCCTGAGCAGTGCAAACACTTGTGAATGGTTGACAAGTGTTGTTACCCCTAAATTGGAGACTTCGGCTATCAATTCTGACCTCTTCTGAATAACACAGTTGGTGGAGTTTGTTATATTTCTGTTCTACTTTCAAGATCTCCACACTGGGTTGTTCATGAGTCTATTTCATTTTGTACTTCATCAGTGTGTTCAGTTGCTTCCTGCTGCTCTTTTTCTCCCTTCAGCAAGTGCTGAGAGGTCAACAGCTCCTCTGGCTTAGGGTCAAGAGGCAGACTCTTTTCTTCGTTTGAGGCAGGAGCGAAGACTGGCATTTGGGGGCCATGCTGTGAGGAAAGTCCATGGAACAAAGGCAGACGCACGTCTGGAAGAAGCTCTGATTACTCCTATGTGACCAAATATTTTATTTGTTTGTTTGTTTATTTTAAAGATTTTATTTATTTGAGAAAGAAAGCACACACGAGCATGGGGAGGGGCAGAGGGAGAGGGAGAGAAATAGACTCTCAACTGAGTGTGGAGCCTGATGTGGGGCTGGATCCCAGGACCCTGAGATCATGACCTGAGCCGAAACCAAGAGTCAGACGCTTAACCAACTAAGCCACCCAGATGTCCCTACCAAATATTTTAAAGGACACATACTAGACCACCATGCAGTAGTATGCTGTTTTCTCACTTATAAGCCCCAAGTCACTTGGGGTTAGTCTTAAAACCAACTTGCAGATGGTCCAAGTGTATGTGCGTGTGTGTGTGTCTACTGTTTGTAAAAACATTGAGAAGAAAACACTTGTGTGTAGTTGCCATTGTGTGGTAACTATCACATGGAAAGGTGTTTACCTCTGATTTTTCTTTTTTCTAGAATTATGATTGGGTTCACTGTGCCTTTTGGGACTTTGGGAGTAACAGTGAGTATTTTTCTTAGCAAGCTTTGTCTTCAGCTCTCAGTGAGCCTTTGCCCCTGACCATTTTCCTAGTTGGCGGTTGGATGAGAAGGAGCTGTACTGTCTTTACCAGATCCTACAGAGAACTCTGACGGACCAAGGTATGAACATGAGTTTTATATCTAGTTACGGCATGGGAGGTTAAAAAAAAAAAAGCCTTTCTCTTTGATAAGGCGCTTATTTGGGGGATCAGAAAAGTCATACAACTTGGGAATAAGGGAATTTGGGAGACCCAGTGCAGAGTAGCCTTAAGCTGTTGGAAGCAAGTTGAGAAACGAACACCTGGCTGTTCATCTGTGTTTTCTCATGGGGATTTGCAACATCTACTATCTTCTTCCTTTTTTTCCTCGTCTCTTCTAGGCTGACTGTGTGACCTTGGGGAGTCCATTTATTCTCTTGGGGCCCCAATCTTTTTATCTTTTCATTGAGGGGATAAGACTTCTTGGTTGATCTCGAAGGGCCCTTCCTGCTTGGCTAGGTATGAGTCTTTGGGGACAGTAAAGAGAAGGGGTTTGGGACGGGGATCGCTGAATGGATTCCTCTTCAGTTTGCCTTCTCCATTGGAATCTCCGGGGATATGGCCAAATCTCAAAGTATTCCCACCCAGAATCCATTTTCCCTGGAATGCCAGGAGTGGCTACGTGCCCCTCTGCCTGGGAACTTTTCCCTTTTCAGTATCCTTGAAATTGTGGGAGAAAAAGGAAATTCTCCTCCCATGGGACTACCACTCCTTCCCTATGACAGAGATAGCACGTCCTTTCCTGGTCCTCTCCAAGTCTCCCAGGATAAGATTCCGGGAAAATGATGAGCCTTGTCACTGACACCTTTGCCCCCACCCTCTGTCCGTGGATCCAGAGCCTCTGGAATCTATGGAGTTATCCTGGATGGACAAATTTTGACATTTTGATAACCTCTCTGGTCTAGTGCTACCCTGGCGGTTCTATTCTACATCTGGTCTAGTATCTGAGGTCTACAGGTTACACAGAGGTATGGAGGTTGGTTTTAGAATCCTAAATAAACTCAAGAGTGAGAAACGAGGCAAGTGTCAAGTAAACCAGAGGCTTTAATTGGCCCTAAGGAGTGACAGACAGACCGCGATCTGGCTTGAGCTGGTCGTTTCAGATGTTTACTCCAGGGCCACCAAGCAGGACCAAATGTCAGCCTAGATTCCATAGCTCATGTCCTTCAGAAAGTTCTAGATCTACCTGTTTCCTATTTGTGCTACTTAAGAAAACAGTCCTAACTCTGTCCCTCCAGCATGGTGGCAGGACTCTGTTGATGATTAGGGTCTATCCTAATCTGTAGGAGTTCCTGTGCAGGAATAGGAAGTGAGAGCCCAAGAAGGTATGCCATGCACGAAGTCCCCCAAAAGTCAGTTTTGCCTATTAGACTTCATTTGATTTCAATGTTCAACTATACCTCTATCTTGCTCTCTTAACAAAAAATACTAATTAGAACACACGCTTGGAAGGTGCATATAATGAAAAGTTAAACATTTCTGAGAAAAACAAAATTGCTTTGAAATTCCCTTCTGTCTCCTGCAGATGGGCAAGGTGGATGGAATTCATCAGGCTGTAAAGTAAAGGAAACGAACGTAAATCACACAATCTGTCAGTGTGACCACCTCACCCATTTTGGAGTCTTAATGGTGAGTTGTCTCAATCACTCCTTGATAGAGTTTGGACAACTTCTATTAGATTACAGACCAGAAATACCTGGGTGAACTGTGATGGAAAAGCGGCATGTGAGTGGAAAAAAAGCCCCTTCTTTGTTCATCCAAAGTAGAGCAGATTGAAATAAATATTTCTTTTTCTCCTTATAAAAGTAATGCCTGCTCCTCAAAATTCAAACATTACAGAAAAGGTCCCTATAATTCCCCTCCCAAGAGATCACTAACTTTAACACCTTGATGTAAATTCTTTCACATTTTCTTCCTATGTGTATATTAATATGTTTTTTTTTAAAGATTTTATTTATTTGACAGAGAGAGACACAGCGAGAGAGGGAACACAAGCAGGGGGAACGGGAGAGGGAGAAGCAGGCTTCCCGCTGAGCAGGGAGCCCGATGTGGGACTCGATCCCAGGACCCTGGGATCATGACCTGAGCCGAAGGCAGACGCTTAACGACTGAGCCACCCAGGCACCCCCATATATGTTTTTGTTTTATAAAAATGGGATCAAATTATTCACGCTGTTTACCACTTGCTTTGCACTAACAATACAATGGGGCACCTTTCAGGCAAATACATATCTATCTACTTCAATTTTCAAAATACCTTTATAGAATTCTCTTGTGTGGAGTAAACATGATGAATTTAACCAATCCCCTATATACAGGCATTTTAGTTTTACTGTTTACTATTTTTCTCCATTATGAACAATGCTGTAACACATTTTTATTCATTTCTAACACTGGTGTAATTATTTCTGTAGGATAAATTGATGGAAGAAGAATTGCCGGGTCAAAGGGTATGGTCATTAAATTTTTTAATTGTCAGACTGCAGTGTAGGAAAGATATATTTTTTAAAATTCTTGCAGTACTTAAACAAACAAGACTCGTCAAGTCTCATATTCAGGCTTAGAGCTTCAGAGTCATCATTAGTTAATTCTTCCATCTCTTTAGTTCCCTATGGCCCTCCCTAACATGAGGACTTGCTGAGTTTTCCTTCAAAATAGCTCTCAAAGGGGCACCTGGTTGGCTCAGTCAGAAGAACACCTGACTCTTGAGCTCAGGGTTAGGAGTTCGAGCCCCACATTAGGCACAGAGTTTACCTAAAAAAAAAAAAGAAAGAAAATGGCTCTCAAATATGTTCCTTCTTCTTTACTCCTCTCTGAGTACTTTTTTAGTTCTCTTGAGTTACTTTATTATATATACTATATACTGTCATCTGAATGTGTTGTGCACAGGTTGTTTCTCCTACTCATGGTAAGCTTGGCACTGTTGATATTCTGAACCAGATAATTCTTTGTTGTGGGGGACTGTTCTGTGCATGGTAAGATGTTTAGCAGCATCCCTGACCTCTCTACCCGTTAGATGCCCGTTAGCCCCTTCTCCAGGCGTTGCCAATGTCCCGGGGGGAGGGGCAGTATTGCTTCTAGTTGAGAACAACCAGGGTAGACAAGTGCTTCTTAGCCTTTTATGATTCGTGAATCTCTATAACTTGAGGAAAGCCTGGACCTTCTCTCCAGAACAATGCATGCATATAGGGAAATGATTTTGCATGCCATTTCAGGTCTTTTATGGTCTTTAGGTTAGAAAATTTTGAGATTATGTGATCTCTAAGGTCCATTTTGTCTCTCAATTTTATGAAAGTTATTTAAGGTCTAAGGGAAAGGAACATTTCTCTTTTTTTTATGTTCTGTGTAGTGTTTTGGGACGCTTAGTTCAAATAATGATTCACTTTGCATCCCAAATTCACATCTATTAGTTTGGTTATATTTTAAATGTGGAACATGTTAATGACAATAAAGTCAAGGACTAAATGTTCTCCCAGTGCTGTTGATGGCTCTCCATGACCTGTACACAGTAAGTTGCACTAAGCATATTCAACAAACAATATATAGTCTTATTGTATATTCATCCACATACTCTGGTTTTATAAGAGCTGTAGCAGAGACGCTATATATCCTGAGAACCTCCTATTGGTGAGCCCTGGAAGCATTTTACCATAAACTTGCTCTGGCAAACGTATAAAATACAACATATTGCATTTCCTAGGATTTATCCAGGTCTGCAATGGATGCAGTGAATGAATGGATATTAGTGCTGATAACATACATTGGATGTGGAATCTCCTCCATTTTCCTGGGAGTTGCAATAGTGATATACATAGCTTTTCAGTAAGTTGATAAAGTCTTGCTCTGAATAGGTTTAATTTGGTTTGATGGATGTTGTTGTCATTGTAACCACATTAATTCCATAAAATGTTCCTATTCATCACAATAGGAAGAGGTCAAATCCATTAGATTATGAAGTGGACAGATTAAAAAAAAACAAACAGGCAAGGCTCTTCTAAAAAAAGAGAGAGAGAAAGAAAGAGAGAGATTGTAATTGGATTTTTAAAAAGAAAGAGGTTTGGGGTAGGGTAAGATTTCTCTAATGGGATATAAAACACTAACCATAAAAGAAAAAGTTGATAGATTGGACTTCATTGAAATTAAGAACTTCTTCCACCAAAAGACACAATCAAGGTAGTGAAAAGGCAAACCATAAATTGGGGGAAGATAGTTGCAATGCGTGTATCTGACAAAGGAGTTTAGAAAATTCTTTGACAATGCTACTAGAATAAATACATACCTAGCTGTTGACCCAGAAACTTCACTATTAGAGAGAAATGAGTGCATGTGTCCACTGAAAGATATATACAAGAATATTCACAGCAGGGGCGCCTGGGTGGCTCAGTTGGTTAAGCAACTGCCTTCGGCTCAGGTCATGATCCTGGAGTCCCGGGATCGAGTCCCACATCGGGCTCCCTGCTCGACAGGAAGTCTGCTTCTCCCTCTGATCCTCCTCCCTCTCATGCTCTCTGTCTCCCATTCTCTCTCTCAGATAAATAAATAAATAAAAAAATCTTAAAAAAAAAAAGAATGGACTACTTCTGTACAACACAGAACATAATATCTAAATCTCACAGGCATAGAGTTGAACAAAAAGGAAGCCAGAAAAATAGGAGAGCATACTGCATGGTGCCATTTATACGAAGTTCTAAGTACAGGCCTAACTAAGTCTATGGGGACAAAAGTTAGAATATTGGTTACTTCTACTGTGTGTTGGGTGGCGGGGGAAGGTTATTGAATAGGAGAAAGAATGAAGGAATCTTCTGAGATTTGAAAATATTCCCTCTAGAGAAGATATTTGCAAATGATGTATCTGATAAAAGGTTAGTATCCAAAATATATAAAAAACTGGGGCGCCTGGCCAGCTCAGTCACTGGAACATGCAACTGTTGATCTCAGGGTCATGAGTTTGAGCCCCATGTTGGGGATAGAGATTACTTAAAAAAAATTAATAAACTTTAAAAAAGTGTACAATTCAATAGTTTAAAAATATATACAAAAAAGTGATATAACTCAACACCCCAAAAAACCAATAATCCAATTAAAAATGGGCAGAAGACATGAACAGACATTTCTCTGAAGAAGACATCCAGGTGCCCAAAAGATACGTGAAAAGATGCTCGACATCGCTCATCATCAGGGAACTGCAAATCAAAACTGCAATGAGATATCACCTCACACCTGTCAGTAGGGCTAAAATCAACAACACAAGAAACAACAAGTAGATCTAGCCCTGAGTCTGCTGAAGGAGTGATGACAGAATGTTGGTGTCCAGAAAACTCCTTCCTTCCTTCTCCCCAAAATACAAAAAGAAAAGGAAAAAGAAAAAAGGGTGCTGCTTAGCTCAGACTGGCTACTATTATTCCTGTTAGTGAAGGTCACTGTGTTTAGGATACTTTGACTCTACCTGGAAAAAGGGTGGGGAGCTCAGTACATGTAAGGTAAAATGAGCAAGTTAATTTTCTTAAAGTTGTTTCTTTTTTTAAGATTTTATTTATTTATTTGTCAGAGAGAGAGAGCACAAGCAGGGGGAGCGGCAGGCAGAGGGAGAAGCAGACTCCCCGTGGAGGAGAGAGCCTGATGCAGGACTTGATCCCAGGACCCTGGGATCATGACCTGAGCTGAAGGCAGGCATGACCTGACCCAGGTGTCCCTGAGCAAGTTAATTTTAATAGGCACTTCTTTTCTTTGATTTTTTAAAAAGAGTTATTTATTTATTTTAAATAGGGAGAGAGTTGGGGGAGTTGGGGGAGTTGGGGGAGGGGCAGCAGGAGAATCTCAAGCAAACTCCCTGCTGCATGCAGAGCCCGATGCGGGGCTCGATCTCACGACCCCAAGATCATGACCTCAGCCGAAATCCACAGTTGGCTGCTTAACCTTAACGGACTGAGCCACCCAGGCGGCCCAAGCCTGTGTGTATTTCAAATTCTGGCTTCACGAGACACATTATTCAGGACCAAATTCTGTTATTATCAACAGTAAGGATGCTGCATACTTATTCAGCACTCACAATATCTCTATGAGAAAGATTTCATCATTATTCCCATTTAATGGTAAGGACACTGAGGCACAGAGAGATGAGGTAATTTGCTGCAATGTACACAGCTAGTATGTGGCAGAGCTGGGATTTGAACCAGAGATTTGGCTCCATAGTTTGGACATGCAACCTCTACGAGGTAGTCATATTATTGAAGGGACAGGGAAAGGACTTGCGGTGTGTGGAGGGGTGCTGGGTCAGACCCGCCCTGAATTCCACCACACCTCATGGCGGTCATTGTCACTGCTGCCCGATGGAAGAAACCAGGAATGGAACCCAGCACAAAAATCTCCTAATTTAAATGTTATTTCATTGGGTTGTTGTCCTGTATTTCCGACACGGTCAGCGCAGCTCCTCCCCCCTCCCTTTGACTATTCAAAACACATTTTGAGTTCAGAGAATGTGTTGGAGACACAGGAGACGTGTATGAAGTGGGATGCAGAGGATCCATGTGAGGCTAGCTTTTTATCTGCTGCCTTTGTAAAGACAATAGCTTCCCAATTAGGTCCTCATCCTTTTAATGAGTTCATTAACATAGCACATGCTTTCACTGGATACAGAGTCAGTGCTATTATCCATGCTAATGTGGGGAGCAGAGACAGGCAAATACTAAGCAGAGCATAAGCTAAGATTGTTTTAGTACACTTGGCAATCCATCAGAAACATGGAGCCCAAAGCAGTCAGGACACACCCTCACCTTAAGTCAACCGGGAGATTGAAAAACGTTGTGGAAGAGGCTTCATGAATAATCTCCAAAGCAGATAACCCACATATGGCTAACTGTAAAGGGGCTGGAAATCACGCTTGGTCTTGGCTTTCCTTCCCCCCTGTCATCTCTCATCCTCAGCTTCCTTCTCAGACCCCTCCTCCTTCACTCACTCCTTAAGTAACAGTGTTCCCCGGGGCTCTTCTTCTCTCTTGGATCTTCTCATTCCACACACACTTGCCGGGGTGCAAGGAGCGGCCGCGAAGGCTAAGACTTGGTACTTGGAGGTGGGATAAACCCAGGGAGTGTCAAAGACACACCCGAGCCAAGGCCAAGGCCTGACTGGCTTGACCTGTCCAGGTGCAACAAGCTGTTGCAGATTCGGCTAATTGCTTACATAGACGGCAAAGGGAAGAGTAGCTAAAGGCTCCAGCTCCCAAGTCCTCGTCCCACACACTATAAAAGAAAGACACACACACACACAAAAAAAGGGAACGGATAGCTGCCACACGAGTTGAGGGATTCCCTGTCGCTGAAGAGCTGGTTCTAAGTGGAGCTATGCACTTTTATACTCTGCAGCTCTGTGCTGAGGGGGCAGGGTGCAAAGCCCCACACCCCCCCGAACCTGGGAGGGACGAGAAACTGCCTCACGAAAGGCTCCTGGAGGAGATGGAGAGGCGAGTAGGGGATGGCCTCAGAGCCCCTCCTCACACGCCTGCGGGCTCCTCCAGCTCGAGCGGGCTCACCGGGCATTCTGCCCAAGCTCAGGTCAGCTGCTGGTCCAGCCTCTGCCTGCAAGGTCACCAGGGAGCCACCTCAGAGCTGTCCTGCTAAGGGGACTTTGGGAACATTTAAATATTAAACAAAAGCAATCAGTGGCAAGGAAAACACACATTAACATCCGTTTATGTTTGAAGTTCTGTCTTCCTAATGCCAAACCAACCTGTTGAAGAAGTTTTACTCCTGTACTTAAATCCCTGTCCAAGGCAGTAGATTGGTCCACATTTTTTTTTAATAATCAGTAGGGATTTTTTGGTTTATTAATTGATAATTTTTTAATTTGTTGATTACCAAAGGGTAAACACAGCTTGGGGACCGCCTCACAACTTCCACTGTAGATGGGAGGCCCCCTTCCATCTCTCCTTTCTGGCCTCCAACAGGTTAAAAAAAAACTTTTTAAATCGAAGTCTAGTTCACACTCAGTGTTACATTAGTTTCAGGTGTACAACATAGTGATTGGACAAGTCTATACCTTATGCCGTGCTCCCCACAAGGGTGTCTGCCCTCTGTCCCCATACAGCCCTGTTACAACACCATTCTCGACGTTCCCTATGCTGTGCCTTTCAGCCCCGTGACTTCCTCATTCCATAACTGGAAGCCTGCACCTCCCACTCCCCTTCACCCATGTTGCCCTTCTCCCATCCTCTCCCCCCTGGCAACCGTTAGTTTGTTCTTATGTATTTATGGGACTGTCCTGGGTTTTTTTTTTTTTCAACAGGTATTTTTGTAAATATCTACATCATGCTAGGCACTGTGCTAAGCGTGTGATATACAGATCAAACGGGACTGTCCTGTTTCTCACAGAACAGGACAGTGGAGGGTACTTTTCAAGATGCTTGGCACTCTGGGATTTAGAACAGCCTTGCAAAGCATCTTAGGAAACCCCTAAAACGTGTGCAGGTGTAATGCTCTTAGTTTAGGAGAAATACATCGTTAGAAATAAAGAAATCATTTAAGTTTTACAATGTACATGAAATTGGATTTTTAAATCCTGTGTCTACACGCACATCACGTTTGACCACTTTGAACTGATTGCTTTATTATAGTCTGGCTGAATTGACTGGTCGTTAACTGGTCGATCTAGTCAAAATGTCAAACTAGTAACGAGTGTGGAAACAGCCCCCCTGTCAGAAAGCACCGAAGGCTGCAGCTGATTGCCTGTGCCCTTCCTCCAAGGTGACCTAGACAAAAAGATCCTGGGAACTAAGGGGCTCTATTGAAAAGGAGAAAAAGATTGGCAGCCCATCATCTGGGAAGAAATGCTTGATGCGAACCTGTGTTCCGATGAACTAGATACTTCGATTGCCAAGTTGATTTTTTGGCACTTGAGCTATTTTTAATAACCAGTGGGTGTTGTATTGGAGTCTTTGGCATGCTGTTTAGTTTAGCAGATTGGAGCACTCCTAGAAATGTTTAACTTGGAAAAATTCACAAACATTTTGCAAACAATGGTATTTTGATGCCCGCACATCTGTGGCTCATTTAAAGTGTCTTGGTGGATCAGGGCCCACAGTCAATGATCAGGACTTCTCCCACTTCCTAATGGGATGCCTTTGGCTTGCTTCCCCCTCTAGGAATCCCAGCGATCATGGTGGCAATCACACTCAGCGTGAAAAAAGATCTGTATGGAACTCTGAGCTCAGCGACCCCATTGTAAGTACCAGCATCTCTGCTTCTCAGGTGGTGATGTTCTTGACCATCAGGGTCTGGGGGGTGGGGCGGGGTTCCTGACCTGCAGTCTGGTCTTGACGCTGGCTCAGGGGGGCACTCAGCCTCAGCCTTTTTTGGCCTAAACACAGTCACAGGCACACTCATATAATTAGGTGCCTGGGCTCTGTGTGACCTTGGGCAACTTACTTTACCTCTTCCTTCCGTTTCCTCCACTGGAAAATGGGGACAATAATGTTTGCTGTCGATATAGTGTGCAAATTAAAATGACGTCACGTATATAAAGTGCTCAGCATGTGGCCTGTTCCACACATTCTACCTAACAGGCAGCAATTGTGATTAGAAAGCTCACGGAACCCAGAAGGAGTTGTAGTGAGCCCTGTAAGGAAATACAGAGATGGTTGGAAGACATTTTCCACCATCAACAACGGTCTCCCCTGAAAGACTCCATTGCCTTCCTTTGTAAATTGGCTCAGCTTTGTTGTCCTGTTGTTTTCTTCTCTTCTTTTTCTGTTCTTTTTTAAAATTTTTATTTTATTTTTATTCGAGTACAGTTGACACACAATGTTACATTAGCTTCAGGTGCACAGCTTAGTGATTGGACAAGTTTATACATTATGCCGTGCTCACCATCTTTTGTTTTCTTCTTGATGTATAAATCCATCTCTGCGGTTCTCTCATCCACAGCCACAAAAGAGTCAGCATTTACCTCTCCAAAACCTTCTTTTATAGGCGCATAGCTAGTTACAATGTAGTCCTTTAGACAGCGTACTTTCCTTTCATGCTTCTGATTGTTTTTTACTTACCTAGATCCGTTCTCTTTATTGTTGCCTCTCAAGCTGGGTTGTTGTTTTTTTTTTTTTTTTAGTACAGATTTCCTCTCCCACTGGACTGGAATCAAATGTAGGAGGTCTCGCCCCCCAGACTCAGCCATCTTTTGTGTTCAGATGACAGTTTCTAGAGGGTCAAAATTATATTGTCCTTTCCAGCAGGTGCCTTCTAATTATATAACTTCTTGTTATCCTTTCTTTCTCTCCCTTTTCTCTTCCCTTCCTTCTCATCTCTCCCTCTGTCCTTGCTCCTCGCCTGTTCTGTGGCTTAAAGGGCCCCCAGTGTCTATCTATTGGTGATTCTTCTTCAAAGATCAAAAGCAAAAGCAAAACCAGAACAAAACCAACTCCACTCCTCCTGAAAAGAGCCCTTTCATATGTGAATTGGTTAGTAAGAAGCAGAGTGCTCTAAGAGCTTTTTTTTAAATATAATTATATTTTGAAGAAGTAATACATGCACGTGGTATAAAATTCAAACGCACAAAAGGGTAGAGGATGAAAAGTAAGCCCCGCTCCCAACCCCCAGCCACGCTGTCTCTCTTCCTTGATGCAACTCCTATTACCAACAATCAGATCTGTATAGATATTCTCTTGTACACTCTGTTACCCAAATGGTAGATATACGCTGTTTGGTACTTAACAATGTCTTAGAGATGGTTCTGCATCCAAACATATAACGCTGCCCCTTTTAAAATGTCTTCTATAGCCTCCTTTAAGGCTGAAGATGATATCCAGGGAACCCTAGGTATTAGACTTTATTAGGGAAATTCAATGCTTTTTTCCCTCCCTCCCTCCCAACGTGCACAGAAACACACACAAACTCACACACATGAAAGTATCCACACCAACATGAACAATACGATGGCAAGGGATTTTCCTGGTTCTGGAAAAGAGGTCTCAGCTAAGTTGACACACAGTTAAATTAGTAAGCTTGTCCATGTTCACAACTCAGAGGTAATGCCTCTAGTATTGGGAAATGTTATTAGATGAAGTATCTGTTCATATGAATCATCACATATTTCTTCTTCAATAGAAACAGTAGAGCCATTAAGAGTCCAGTGGCCAGTGTTGCCTTTTGTCGTCCAAACCTGAGGCTGTGGAGGGAGGTTTAAAATATATATCATTAACATTGATGATCTCTTCATTGTTTGATGTAGCATTCAGGAAAGCCAGTCATTGCCCAAGTCCTTTTACTGTGATATTTATCATGCAAAGCAGAATTCATCCTGCAAACAAAAGCTCAGGTGTAAGGTGGTGGGGCAGGGTGGGGGGAGAGCCACATTGGAGGAAAATACATCATTTGTTTTTCTGCTGTTGAGGAACAGAATAGCCTCCTGGGGAAGTGGACTGAGAAGTGTTTGCATATCCTCCAGGATTTCTGGTTCTGGAAAGAACCCTGGACTGGGGCTCAGGAGATTGGGGTTCAAGCCCCACTCTGCCCCCAGTGAGCATGAGTGAAGGTCATCTGGTCAAGGCAGTTCCTTTCTCTAGGTGCAGATGCTCTCAGGTGAACTAAAACTGATGAGGTGAACTTCAGAGTCTCACTGAAAAATACACGTTTGAGTTTCTCTACCTCACAATGGCCTTCTCCTCTTTGTCTCTTACAGTTGTTGGATTAAAGATGATTCTTTTACACCTCAGTTGTGGCTTATTTTTGCCTCATATTTCTAATGAATCTTTCCATGTTCTGCACTGTTCTCGTTCAACTGAATTCTATTAACTCCCAAAGCCGGAAGCCTCAGCGGAGGATGACCCTGCATGATCTCAAAGGCACAATGAGCCTGACATTCTTACTTGGCCTCACCTGGGGGTTTGCTTTTTTTGCCTGGGGACCTGTGAGGATCTTGTTCTTATATCTTTTTGCCATTTTCAACACGTTGCAAGGTAACTTCTGCTTCTTTGTACTTCCTGGGGCTAGCCAGACCTCCACCAAAGCTTTGCTGCTTTGGAAAATAATCTCACATTTTGGGGATTGAGAGGAGGAAAAGATACTCCAAGAGGCCTTTGCTATCAATGAATTGACAGGCAGCCATTGGAAACATTACCCAGATGTTAGGACTTCATTAAATGAGCTCACTCTAACTTGGGGATATAGAGAAAAGCCCAGAGAGCTAACTCAACTCCAGCTAGTTGGCAATGTTTATATTAAACACTGACTGGTGCTACTTTCTACAGTATTCACTGCATCACCACAGCGTGCTCGTAAGTGTACGAATTCGCACTCACGTTGCCATTCTGAAGTGCGCAATCCCGTTGGAAACAATAATTACTGGACAGTAGATGCATTAAACTTTTGACCCCCTAGACTCTGGCTACATCAGAGATCCAAATATTGTGGGAAGGAGCCAGACTAGGAAATTAGAGAGTCATAAAGGAATGAAGATGAAGAGCAAAGAGCAGTGGGCCAAGGCAAGAGGCCAAGGTTCTAGTCTGGTTTTGCTCCAAATCGACTTTGGAAAAGTCACCAAAATGGTTGAATTGGATGATCATAAGCTAATGTCTCTATAGCTCTTTAATTTCATTCCCATTTTCTGGTGAAAGGAGGAAATGATAGTGACATGGTAGGTGATTGCATGGTAGGCCAAAGATGTCACAAGAAGTAAAAGCGAGAGGTCTGGTTAATATACCTCTAATTGTTGATGTTCATTTTAACCTGACTTTGCCTATTACAAATCCTCAGAGGAAGAGGCACGCAGAATGATTTCCTGGGAGTCTCGGACTCTGCCCCATGTTCTACTTGTCCTCGAATTTGGCCCAGTTCAGTTGAGCTACTGGGGCAGCTGTGAAGTTCAGGAGCCCCCATTAATACGCACAAGTACCTCCAGCAGTATTTTTTTTTACCCGTTTGGACTGTAGTCTCCAGGTTATTCAAGTGCCCGTGAGATGCTCCAGCAAGAGAAGAGTTCTATGGTCAAAAAAGTTCGGGAAATGCAGCCAACTATACTCCCCCATTCTTAAAATGGCACCATATATATTATCATGGTAAAAGCTCTGAGAAATTCTGCTGGGGAAAAAAAAAAACCTTTAAAATTTTGTTTTAACCTAGCATTTAAAAAACCTCAGAGCACTTTGTCGTGTGGTTATTAACCCCTGTGGGATCTTGGGAAATATGAATTGGTAGGTAGTTATTCTCTGCCAGGCATTTGCAGGGTGCTGCAGGGTGATGGGGGAGCATTCTAGAATAAGGCACCATTTTTGCTCTCATGTCTTTCAATTCAAGAAGCCATCTCATTTTTGAGCAATGAAGTGTATCAGCTGAAATTTCTGTCCCACCAGATTCTTCCAAGCATGTTCTGATTGGACTGTAAAAAGACACAAAATGCCTGGGTGTAGAATGTGTGCAGGAGTCAATTAGGAACCAGATACCCGGGCAGATTTCTTCCTCAGCAGTAAGTCCATTCACTAATTCTGAGGAGAAACACACTCACCCTATGGAAAGAGGGGCTGATGGGGAAGCTGACAAAAGAACAAGAAAGCAAAGCAGTTTAGAGCTTACAAATGGAGGAGGGCTGTCTTCAAAGCAGCAAGTGCTCCATTCCTACGGTGGAAAGGGAAAGTAGTTTCTAAGCAGGAAGCCTCTGTGGCTTAGAAGCAGAATCCAGCAGGGGATCTCCTGAGGACTAAGCCCAAAGTCCCATAGATCCAGCATCGACAGAGCCAAGCTGTCTCTGTCTGTCAGATACGCTTTATGTCAACCAAGCACCAAATCTTTCTAGTTCCTAGTCCTGCTTTACAGGATAGAATGTGCCATCTTATAGAGAGGGGGTTTGCAGAGCCCTGAGTTTCAAACTCAAGTTACACACACACACACACACACACACACACACACGTGCGCGTGCGCGCACCCAGAGCAAGAACGCAATGAAACAAGTGAACAAATTAGCCATTTAAGACAGATGGCAAGTTTGTAATTCTGGCTGAAGGGGGTTGCCCTGTGGTCTGGTGTGAAAAAATGCTGTGCCTGATGAGCCATTTCTGAAGGAGGGATGCACAAGTAAAAATGCAGGTGACAAAAACCTGACATCTTCCCTCATGCCTGTGTTCTAGTGAGTAAGCAGATCAATCTGTTATTGGAAAGAAAAGGGAAGGCTGACAGGCAGAGAGGGAGAGCGGGCAGGCAGCTCATTGGAATTCACATAATAACCTTTAAGTCTGAGAACAAACTAAACTCCATGCAGGAAATCAGAACGATAATAGGTGCTTGTTGTCCCCGTTGCCCCTTGCTTCTGCTGCTCGGAAAGAGTGAGCGCTGCTCGATTCATCACCACAGTTGTGTGGTGACACGGAGATAAAGCCCTCAGGGGAGTGAGTGACACATGTCATTCCGTTTAGCCTCCAGACTGCTGCCTCCCACCTGGAATCAGAGAGTCTCAGGGCTGAGGCTGGGGACCCGAGCTCTTCCCAATCCAACTTCCCATGGAGTGACAGAAAGTCACTACCTGAAACTTTCCAGAGACAGAGAGCTCACCGTTCCATAAAACAGAGCATTCAATTTCTCTCTTTGTCTGATGGAAATATATTTGACATTTAACACTGTGTAAATTTAAGGGGTACAGCATGTTGATTTGATACACCGATATGTTGTAATATAATTACCACTGTAGCTTCTAATTGGCTCTGCATCTTATCCGGGTCACTCTTTTCTGAGGGTAGAATGTATAGTGCAGTGGTTAAGACCTTGGGCTCTGCAGCCAGACTGTCTGCATTTAGCCCTGTGACTCAGTCAAACGTACTAGACTTCCTGGACTCTGAGGTCTCTCAGCTATAAAAATGATGCTCATAGCACAATGCCTATGATATAATCATTACTTAGTAAATACTAGCTGCGATGTGTTACCATGTGGTGGTTCTGTGGCTTCCTCCGATTGCTCCTGGTTCTAACCTGGCCACCACACAGAACAAGCCCAATTTGTCCTCTTCATGACAGCCCTTTCAGATCTGTAACTATAGCTACCATCTCTCCCCACCCTATGTTCCCACTCCGAGTCTTCTCTATTCTTGAATACTTCCATTTGTCATCATTGTTTCAAAACGAAGCCTCCCAAACTGAATATGGCGCTGGTAGGAGAAAGGACCACACCGGGGCAGGATGGCAGGAGACTCTTAACCCACCTCAACCAACATTCTTGACTTCCACTAATGCCCTAGCTGAAGTGAGCTTTGGGGGCATTTACTACTGTCTCGTGCTCAACTTGCAATGAGTTAAGACCACTCCAACCCATTACTAATTATTTACTTCAGCACAACTGGCCAGTGAGGAGGCAAGCTGAACCTGGTATAGAGAACAAAGGGTTGCAAACTGCTCTTGGGCAAAAAAAAAAAAAAAAAGATTTTGAGGCCCAAGAAGATAATATGAAGGCTGCAGAAAACTGTGAGAGTTTGTGTATCAAGTACCTTGGAGTTCAAGTCAACAAACATCTGTTGGGCTACCACACATAGTATCGGAGGCAAAGGGAGAAGTGATAATGAGGATGAAAAGACTTTACAGCTGGGTGCAGAGATGGGCAATACATGGAGACTGTGGCCACATATAGCAAGTCATATAAGAAACAGAGTGCTATGGGAGCTCAGAAGTGGGAAAGATGAGTTTCAGTTTGAGGCACCTGGAAAGGTTTTGTTAATGTTTATTTCTGCCAATCCCACCCCCAAGCTTTAGGAGATCCAATTTGCCCTCCAGAGCATTTGCCATAAGGAAAATCTCAAGTCCTACTTTTTTCTCCCAAGGAGATATTTTAGAGGATGGGGATGAGAAATGGCCAACGCTGCTGGTGGATGCCCTCAGTCCCACTCTATCCCACTTTCAGGACAAAATCAGGGCTGGCAGTGGAAAATGAGGGCACCAAATTTGTGATTTCCACACAGTGTAATTGTGCCAAAGAGCATGTCTATTAGTTATTTACTGCTGTGCAACAAATTACTCCCAAACTTTAGCAGCCTAAAGCGATAGCACTTATCATCGTACCTAGTTACTGAGGGTTGGGAATTCAGGCACAGCTTAGCTTGGTGGTTCTGGCTCAGGGACTCTTTTTTTTTTTTTTAAGTGGGCTCCATGCTAGAGCCCAATACAGGGCTTGATCTGAGCTGAGATCAAGAGTTAGATACTTAACCGACTGAGCCACCCAGGAAGCCCCGGCTCAGGGACTCTGATGAAGTTGCAATCAAGCTGTCAGCCAAGGCTTTAGTCATGTGGAGACTTGACTAGCTCCAGAGAATCTGCTTCCAGGAAGCTTCCCTCACATGGCTAGGGACTGGAAGCCTTACTTCCTCACTGTGTGGGCCTCTCCACAGGGCTACAAGGTGTCCTCAAGCTATATAACACTTGGATTCCTTTGGAGGGAGTAATCAGAGATAGAGAGAAGCCACAATGTCTTTTATAAGCCATTCTTGGAAATGACATGACATCACTTCTGCCATATTCTATTGGTGGGTGTGGGAAGAGATGACACAAGGATACACATCCCAGGATACAGGGATCATTGAGAGCCATCTCGGAGGCGGACTACCATTGAAGGGCTGCTCTCTCCAGCTCTAGGATAGACAGCAGCCCCGGGGGAAAACTGTGGTTGATATGAAGTCTTGATACAGACCTTCTTACCATCACTGCCTCTGACAGGGAAGCTAGAAAGATGAGCTCAGAAAGCCATAATGGCCCTGAGGTTATTTAGGAGGAGTGTCTATGGTGATAAGAGTAGATCTGGGTCTGGGTGTTGGTGACCGCTGGCGAAAGAAGCTGAAACAGACCGACCTTCTTCTTTTGACTTAGGATTCCTCATTTTCGTGTTTTACTGCTGGATGAAGGAGAGTGTGCGGGAGCAGTGGCAGATACACCTCTGTTGTGGGTGGTTACGACTGGATAACTCTTCCGGTAAGATGCCAGTTTGCGTAAGGTTTTGAATTTTACAGGTTTCGCACAACTGATTCCGGTAAGATGCCAGTTTGCGTAAGGTTTTGAATTTTACAGGTTTCGCACAACTGATCTGATTAACTTGTCTCCTGACTTGAGTTCATAGAGCATCGGCATCAAAATGGAGGCTGTTTCTATGTCATGAAAATGATTTATACTTTTGTGCTGAGATGAATGAAGTCAAGTGAAGAATGTGACTTGGGCCATATTTTAACTTAGGGAAACTTCTCTTTTGGCCCAGATTCTTGGATTGCTTGTCCTTGCTGTCACCTCAGTCTCAACTCAATTCAAAAGAATATTGATTGAGTGCCCTACTGTGTTTCAGGCCCTGGGTCACAGGGGCTTTCTGGCCTGTAGCCAACAGTGGGTTGAGTGGATGTGGGAAGCAAGGAGAGAGAGTGGAGGTAGGAAGAAGCCTAGCTGGATGGAGCGATGGCCCATCCTATACAGTGGAAGATGAGATAGACCCCGATGTTGTCTCTGAGAATATCTCCAGTCCAGGCAAATTGATTTTCTTTTTTCTTTTTTTTTTTATTATGTTATGTTAATCACCATACATTACATCATTAATTTTTGATGTAGTGTTCCACGATTCATTATTTGCGTACAACACCCAGTGCTCCATGCAGAATGTGCCCTCTTCAACACCCATCACCAGGCTAACCCATCCTCCCACCCCCCTCCCCTCCAGAACCCTCAGTTTGTTTTTCAGAGTCCATCGTCTCTCATGGTTCATCTCCCCCTCCGATTTCCCCCCCTTCATTCTTCCCCTCCTGCTATCTTCTTCTTCTTCTTCTTTTTTTTAACATACAATGTACTATTTGTTTCGGAGGTACAGATCTGTGATTCAACAGTCTTGCACAATTCACAGCGCTTACCAGAGCACACACCCTCCCCAACGTCCATCACCCAACCTCCCCATCCCTCCCACCCCCCACCACTCCAGCAACCCTCAGTTTGTTTCCTGAGATTAAGAATTCCTCATATCAGTGAGGTCATATGATACATGTCTTTCTTTGATTGACTTATTTCGCTCAGCATAATACCCTCCAGTTCCATCCACGTCATTGCAAATGGCAAGATTTCATTCCGTTTAATGGCTGCATAATATTCCATTGTATATATATACCACATCTTCTTTATCCATTCATCTGTCGATGGACATCTTGGCTCCTTCCACAGTTTGACTATTGTGGACATTGCTGCTATAAACATCGGGGTGCATGTACCCCTTCGGATCCCTACATTTGTATCTTTGGGGTAAATACCCAGTAGTGCAATTGCTGGATCGTATGGTATCTTTGCAAATTGATTTTCTATGTATCAAAGTCTCTTCCATCCAATTCAGACAGCTTCTTTCAGCCTCAATGCAAAGCCCAGTCTGTTTCTTTTAGGGAAGGCAAGTGCTTGAACTTGAAGATTTTACAAGTAGCACAGAGAACTTCCTCCTTTATGCTGGGCATGTCAGTAACCCACTGGTCTCTGTGCCAAGCTCTAAGGAAAGCAGGCATCCTTGGTAAATGGATTAGCTCTGCCTGTATCACACATTACAGTATAAATTTTACTTTTCACAACTTCATAGAGAAGCTGACTCCTTGAGGTACCTAGAGTAGATGCTCTGTGCATTGAGCTTTATATTTTTAACAAGGTTATCGAGGTACAATTTACACATCATGCAATTCGCCTGTGTTAAGTGTAGAATTTGATGCGTTTTATGGTTTTAACTTTTCTGGTGTCATTTCAGATGGGGACAGCAGGTATGGGCTACATGTTGGGTATAAACAAGAGAGACTGAAGAAAACCTTCCAGGACAAATTGTTGACACCATCCCTCAAGTCGACTGCCACGAGTTCTACCTTCAAATCTTCAGGCTCTGCACAATGCACTCTTTCAGAAATCAGTTTCCCAAATGGTGAGAGAAAATCTATGCTGTCTACCCTTACATTCCAGAAATATTGAGTTAATGTGAGGCCACATATGTGGTCTTGGGAGATACTACCTCCTCAAAACTGAAAACACGTGTGCACGTATATACTTGGGCTCATTCCTGGCTGAGAAAGTGCATATAGAAGCACCTAGTGAACTTAGTAAGTGCAAACCTGGTGGGTTATTCAACTAAGATGGGAGGGAAGAGACTAGAGGTCAAAACAAATTCATGTGTAATTCAAAACAACGGTCAGAGACTGTGAAAGCCAGAAGGAACCTTAGACAATGTCCAGTGTGATCCCCTCATTTTCCAGATGAGGAACCTTAAGCAGGGAAAGGAAAGGGGTCTTATGGACACTCACTCACCGTCAGCAGCAGAACTGGGGCCAGAACTCAGGTGGCCTGGCTCGCACGCCACCAAGAACACCCACTGAGCTGCACGACACTCTTAGTTGCTCAACTTCTTCCATAGAAAGCTAAATTTCTAGGTACAGAGATAGTTGTTGAGGTGGAGGTGGGTATTGGGAGGGAAAATGTAAGGAAAGGATTGATCTTTTTTTAAAAGATTTTATTTATTTATTTGACAGAGAGAGACCCAGCGAGAGAGGGAACACAAGCAGGGGGAGTGGGAGAGGGAGAAGCAGGCTTCCCGCCGAGCAGGGAGCCCGATGCGGGGCTCCATCCCAGGACTCCGGGATCATGACCTGAGCCAAAGGCAGACACTTAAGGACCGAGCCACCCAGGCGCTCCAGGAAAGGATTGATCTGAAGGCCCAAAGTGAAGGGAAAAGCAAAGGGAACAAGAACTTGGGAATTCAAGCTGATGTTGTGATGCCTCTGTGTTGTGTACTTCCAGCTGGACAATGGTGCAGTGACCTTTGGTTGCCTTTCTTAAGGACCAAAGTCGATTCCAGTTCACACATACAGAACAGCTTTGGCGGCCCGGCTGTAGTCATTCTCACACCTTCTCAGGGCTGGTGGTGGGACTGCCACTTGTATTTTTCATTATGTTGGCTTCACACAGCAGTTCTATTTCCAAGGTCTGCGGCCAATCTGGAATCAGCATGGTGGGTAAAAAAAATAAATAGAGGCACCAAGGGGCACCTAGCCGGCTTGGTTGGTAGAGCATGCGACTCTTGATCATGGGGTCATGAGTTCAAGCCCCACGTTGGCTGTAGAGATGACTAAAAAGATTTAAAAAAATAATAAAATCTTAAAAAAAAAGACAAAGGCACAAAACTTGGAGTCAGAAGGCTTTGGTTCAAGTCCCAGCTCTGTCACTAACTCTGTGACCTTGGGCACATCTCTCCCCTACTCAGAGCTACATTCTCTCCACCTTCAACATGAGGAGGCTAGGATGGGTGGATAATCTCCAAAGTGCCTACCAGCTTCTGGACTGTGTGGGGCAACATTGTTTCCCAGTTTAGGCTGGTTAACTAGTGTACAGTCTCAGTCTCCTTCTCTGTATGGGAAAGTTGATGCATATGGAAAGACACTTTCCGTGCCCACAAGTGTCCATCACTCTGGCCAGCTAACTTGCAGATACGTTCTGGTGCTCATATGGAGGCACTGGGGAGCCATAGCATATAATAGAGGGCAGGAGTTGTGGAAGCTGCTTAGTAGATAATAGTTGAGGCTGATAGGGAAATATCATTTTTGCAAAAGGGTTAATTGGTATTGGCTCTCCTGCTGTCCCTGGGGGATATAGTTTCATTAGCAAATACATGGCTTGAATGTACGTGTCTTTCTTCGGGGGGGGGGTGGTAGCCCACCGTGCCTAGGATTTTAGGGTTGTTTTTAATACCATGCCCAGGATTTTAGTGTTGTTGTACCAAGCGATAGATCCGGAGAGCCGAGGGGCCTGGGGTTGTGACCGTGACTCAGCTGGTAGGGCAGGTAGTGTAGCCTCTTGGGCCACAGGTTCCAAATCTGCAGTCTGGATGTGGCCCTCAGAAAATCAGAGCTAGCCGCTTAATTTCCATTAGCATGGAGTGAAGCCGAGCCTTCTGTACCACTGGGCGCTCTCAGGCTTGACAAACGGCAAAGGCTTCCGAGCAAGAATATCAGATTCACAGGGGCTGTAGATATGTGTGTGTTACCAGTTTGTGTTGTCCCTTCCTGAAGGCCTTCAAGGTTTGTCCAGGAATATCCTCCCCTAGGTTAAGGTTACTATGAATAATACAGCCCGTTATTCACAGTGTGGGAAGAACATATGCACTTGTAATAGCCCAAACAGTGCTGTTGGGATGAATGAATTTACCCTGGATCTGTATAAACTATCCAAGGAAAGCCCCACCACATTTACTTCCTTTCTAATTCCTCTACTCGCTCCTTCGTGTGGTAAAAAAAATGTCTGATGCTTCTACTATCTGCGAAGTCCCCGATGCCATGGCTGAAAATGTTCTTTTTTTCTTTAACGCAGGTGACTTTGATGAAGATCCCTACTGTTTCTCTCCCTTGAGTTGTGAAGTTGTGCCTAATTATGTGGGAAGAATATTACCTGTGGAAGTCAAAATGAGTTCCACTCACAAAGATTTCTTGACTAATTCCCAGCAGAGATACCCACCTCCCCCCAGCCCCAGATTAGGGAAAATGTTGGGTTTGTGAAGCCATCTGCTCCGACTTTTATTCTAAATTTTATTTTGGAAGGAGCAGAATGAAATAGCATTTAGTGGATATTAAAGTCAGAATAATTCTCCTATTCATTGTTATAGTTGTTGCTTTCTTTTTCTAGGTAAGATTTGAGCCTATAGTTATGGTATATTCGGGGACACATGTCTATAGCACTGGAGATTTTGTTTCAGAAACTCTAAGTGTCCTATCCTGAGAGAAAAGAATCAAGATCAGGGTCCTTACTGCACTGGGAATGAAATAATTTCAGGTGGCCAAGGTTTTTGGATATCCAGTTGGCTTGACACCCACAGGGGAAGTAGGAAGAGTCACAAGGTCATACCTTTTGGGAAAAAATATCCTGTTGGCCTGTCATGACAAAGCATCTGAAATCCCCATTATTCAAGTCACTCTTTGATTGAATCCCTTTGTTGACATGTAAACATGTTTTGTGAAGAGGGTGGCTCATTAATCCAGAGACACCAGTGAACTCCTTAGTGGGGATGGATTTCTCAGCCAAGGCAGCCCCTGAGGGGACAGTGAGCAGGGTTCTGAGGAATATAACGAGCAGTTGCTGCTTGAGGCTGGTGGTTCTCTCTATGGAGGAAGGGACAAGTCAGGGTGAGGGGGAGAGTGCTGGGATAGAGGTGAAAAAGAGTCACCCAGAGGCAACAGTGAGCGCGGAGGATGAATTCTGCCCGCTTTTTGCTCTGTAGCTAAACTCGATGCTGTGTGGCCTTCTTTTTCTTTTTTTTTTTAAATTTTATTATGTTATGTTAGTCACCATACAATACATTATTGGTTTTTGATGTGGTGATCCACGATCCATTGTTTTCATATAACACCCAGTGCTCCATGCAGTACGTGCCCTCCTTGATACCCATCACCGGGCTAACCAATCCCCCCTCCCCTCTCCCCTCTAGAACCCTGTTTGTTTCTCAGAGTCCATAGTCTCTCATGGTTCATCTCTCCCTCCAATTCCCCCCCCCCCCTTTTCCCTTCCTTCTCCTAATGTCCTCCATGCTATTCCTTATGGTCCACAAGTAAGTGAAACCATATGATAATTGACTTTCTCTGCTTGACTTATTTCACTTAGCATAATCTCCTCCAGTCCCATCCATGTTGTTGTAAAAGTTGGGTATTCCTCCTTTCTGATGGCTGAGTAATATTCCATTGTAGATATGGACCACATCTTCTTTATCCATTCATCTGTTGAAGGGCATCTCAGCTCTTTCCACAGTTTGGCTATTGCGGACATTGCTGCTCTGAACATTGGGGTGCATATGGCCCTTCTTTTCACTACATCTGTGTCTTTGGGGTAAATATCCAGAAGTGCAATTGCTGGGTCATAGGGTAGCTCTATTTTTAAATTTTTGAGGCACCTCCACACTGTTTTCCGAAGTGGCTGTACCAACTTGCATTCCCACCAACAGTGTAAGAGGGTTCCCCTTTCTCCACAACCTCTCCAACATTTGTTGTTTCTTTCCCTGTCCATTTTGGCCATTCTAACTGGTGTAAGGTGGTGTCTCAATGTGGTTTTGATTTGAATGTCCCTGATGGCTAATGATGATGAACATTTTTTCATGTGTCTGTTAGCCATTTGTATGTCTTCTTCAGAGCAGTGTCTGTTCATCTCTTCTGCCCACTTTTTGACTTGATTATTTGTTTTTTGGGTGTTGAGTTTGAGAAGTTCTTTATAGATCTTGGATATCAGCCCTTTATCTGTAGTGTCATTTGCAAATATCTTCTCCCATTCTGTGGGCTGCCTCTTTGTTTTGTTGACTGTTTCCTTTGCTGTGCAGAAGCTTTTTATCTTGATGAAGTCCCAAAAGTTCATTTTTGCTTTTGTTTCACTAGCTTTTGGATATGTATCTTGAAAGAAGTTGCTGTGGGCGATGTCAAAGAGGTGACTGCCTATGTTCTCCTCTAGGATTTGGATGGATTCCTGTCTCACATTGAGGTCTTTCATCCACTTTGAGTTTATCTTTGTGAATGGTGTTAGAGAATGGTCGAGTTTCATTCTTCTGCATGTGGCTGTCCAATTGTCCCAGCACCATTTATTGAAGAGATTGTCTTTTTTCCATTGCATGTTTTTTCCTGCTTTGTCGAAGATTATTTGACCATAGAGTTGAGGGTCCATATCTAGGTTCTCTATTCTGTTCCATTGGTCTATGTCTGTTTTTGTGCCAGTACCATGCTGTCTTGGTGATCACAGCTTTGTAATATAGCTTGAAATCGGGCAACGTGATGCCCCAAGCTTTGTTTTTCTTTTTCAACATTTCCTTGGTGATTCGGGGTCCTTTCTGATTCCATACAAATTTTAGGATTGTTTGTTCCAGCACATTGAAAAATGTCATTGGAATTGTGATCGGGATGGCATTGAAGGTGTAGATTGCGCTGGGTTGCATAGACATTTTAACAATGTTTATTCTTCCAATCCATGAGCATGGAGTGTTTTTCCATCTTTTTGTGTCTTCTTCAATTTCTTTCATGAGTGTTCTGTAGTTCCTAGAGTATAGATCCTTTACCTCTTTGGTGAGGTTTATTCTGAGATATCTTACGGTTTTCGGTGCTACTGTAAATGGAATCATTTCTCTAATTTCTCTTTCTACAGATGCATTGTTAGTGTATAAGAAAGCAACTGATTTCTGTGCATTGATTTTGTATCCTGCCACATTACTGAATTGCTGTATGAGTTCTAGTAGTTTGGGGGTGGAGTCTTTTGGGTTTTCCACATAAAGTATCATGTCATCTGCGAAAAGAGAGAGTTTGACTTCTTCTTTGCCAATTTGAATACGTTTAATTTCTTTTGGTTGTCTGATTGCTGTTGCTAGGACTTCTAGTACTATGTTGAACAATAGTGGCGAGAGTGGGCATCCTTGACGTGTTCCTGATCTTAAGGGAAAGGCTCTCAGCTTTTCCCCACTGAGGATGAACTTCTGGGACTTCATCAAGATAAAAAGCTTCTGCACAGCAAAGGAAACAGTCAACAAAACAAAGAGGCAGTGCACAGAATGGGAGAAGATATTTGCAAATGACGCTGTGTGGCCTTCTTAATCCTCTCCCAAATATTGCTACTGAGCCTTCCCAGCCAGGCAGGTTGCTCACATATGGCCTTGGGTAGCAAGAAATAAAGAGATAAACACTTTGGAAGGATACACAAGCAACTGGTATCAGTGGTTGCCTTCAGGAAGGGGAACTGGGTATCTGGGAAGAAGGGAGATTGACTTTTCACCCTATGCCTCTTGATATCTTTTGAATATTTTACTGAGAGAATATATTGCTCTTTAGGCACTAAATGGGGGATTGGACCTTTCCAATGAGAAAGAGCTGGCTTCACATCCCAGCTTTGTCACTTCTTAGAGTTGAGACCCAGGGAAATAACAGTAGTAGTACATTCGTTACAGAGTTCAAGTGAGACTTACATGAAGGCTACACATTTTCAAGCACAGTGAAACACAGCACATCTGAACCCCTTTCTCTTTATAACCCACTAACCCTCTTACCTCTGATCCCCTTGTAGCGCACCGACCGTATTTGCCCCATTAAAGCTACCACCTTGGATCCTGTAAGCAAGAGTTAATGCTGACTACTAAATGGACCAGAGCGCTGGTGCCGGTCACTGGTACGAAGCTCATAGACTCCCCTCCGCCCCTTCTACCATCTGAGGTAACATAAAAAAACGTAGGCAGGCCCTTAGGCCCCTGGATACCTGCCTCAGAGTCAATCCCCTTGCCTACGAAATTTTGCTCTTGAGGTAATCCCACAACCATCGTTTTCCATAGGTCTGTATGTGTACTTTTTTTTGTAGGGGAAGGTGAGTGTGTGAGTGTGTGTGCGTGCATGCATGCGTGTGTGCGTGTGTGTGTGTGCGTGTGTGTATGTGTGAGAGGACTAACAGAATGAACAAACTGTGTCTTGAATGTTGGAAAATGTCTTAGAACTGACAATATTGTCACCTTCATTCAAAAAACAAATTTAGGGACAGGACTTGGGTATAATTAGCAAATCTACAAATATATACATTCTGCAAATGCTTTGACTTGGGGGATCATTTTGGCTGTGAAAATGCCCATGACTGTTGTACTCCTGCTGGAGCGATGAATGTACAGCCGTCTCTAATGACCTGACGTGCTGTCAAGAACAAAAACATTTTGGGCGCCTGGGTGGCTCAGTCGGTTGGGCGACTGCTTTCGGCTCAGGTCATGATCCTGGAGTCCCTGGATCGAGTCCCGCATCGGGCTCCCTGCTCGGCGAGGAGCCTGCTTCTCCCTCTGACCCTCCCCCCCTTCATGTACTCTTTCTCTCTCTCTCATTCTCGCTCTCTCAAATAAATAAATAAATCTTAAAAAAAAAAAAGAACAAAAACATTTTATAGAAAAGTTCATGATTCCTGTCATGACTCCTCCTACTAATTAGTAAAACATGGGTTTTCCACAAATTAGACAACAATTTGAAATTATAGGGAAAACACCGATTAAACATCTCTCAGGCATCCTTTGGTTTGCTCCTCCTGTGTCCCCAAAATGGCTGACACTTGTGTGAAGGCAGGCCCACATGATTATGGAAGAGACCCTAGAACCTTTGTCCTGCTTTCAATCAACAATCCACCCCCAAGTATTCATTGAGCCATGACATGGAGAGAAAGATTCAGAGGTGTCATCCGTAGGTCACTACCTCCAACAGCTTACCGTCCACTTGAGGAGACCAGATACACACACTAGAAGAGTCAACGATTGAAGCAGCGAAGATATGGTGGAAGAGTAGTGCTTCACAGGCAGTCAATGATGTGGTTTTTAGTCATGCTGAAGGTGGGGTATTCTAGGTTTGGAGGGGGGCAGCTTCGGTAAGGCAGGATTTCATTTCTCAATACCACAGGCAAATGATCTGTATGAAGTACAGGTCAGAAAATTTACAAAGCCCCTTTGGAGCTACAAGGCATGGGCTCTGTCTTCTGATTCTCTGCTGTGTCTTAGCTACCCTGCGGGCAAGCTTGAAAGCACTGAACAGTACTACACTTTATCTGGACCAAGTCTGAAGAAGCTCCTGCCTAGTACCTGAATCTTTACTTGTTTTGTCAGAAGTCCCAAAGGTGACGGTGACCATCTGTGATGGTCTGCCTCCCCTGAACCCAGAAACGCGGGAAGGTTGGTGGCTGGAAGGGTAAGAGGAGGTAAGGCTCGTCTCTTTGACAGCTCAGGCCTATCGTTAATAGATGTCTTTCTGGTCCTGACCCTCAAGCATTTAGGGGACATGATGAGTCTGGAGCAATGGAGAAAGGACCTAGTTATACTTCTGTTGATTAGAGAATGAGATGGATTAAATTCATTCTTATAACGTCTGGCACCTCATAGGCCCTCCGTACATATTCATCATACACATGGATGAGTGAATGGTCTATAATGCGGAGTATATGAAAGCAATGGCTGACTTCCTTATCTAGGGTTTCTTATCTTAGCACTAAGTAAACCTATGTTACCCACGCATATGTGAGCCTCATGAGGGCAGAACCCTTCCTTGTCTGTCTTGTCAATTGCTCTAAAGTCAGTGCCTGACACACTGTTTCGGTCAAGGCTCTTTGGCGGCTAGCGACTGAAACAAAATGTCTTTAAATTGACAATATTGTCAGTTCTGGTTACCCAAGGGAAAGGGAATTGGTGGAATGGGCTTGGGGAACTCAAATAATTTATGGGAAGTTTAAAGAATAGGGCTTGAAAAAAAGAAGTCTGCAGATCGGGAACCATAGGGGTAGCTTCCTAGCCAGGAAACATCTTGTAAGGGCATCAATCCTGGGAAAAATAAAGAGTAATTTCTTCTATCCTCATGTTGTCAGCTTAAGATTCAGAGTCTCACGAGACTGCTTCTGATCAGCTGAGCTTAGATTTTGTGCTGCACTAAGCAGTCGGATGAGGGATATGGCAGAAGAAACCTGGTTTTGGTAGTGGTAGGACAGGAGCTTGGATTTATCATCCCACCAAGAACACCCACAGTGGGGGAGATGTCATTCTGCAAAAAGAAATGAGGGTGCTGTTAAGAATGGACAAGTAGGTAGGGAAAATCCCCCATTTGCCCACTGCACACAATACAGGACTGAGTGTATTTTGGTTGAATGAATGGCTCATTCAGTAACATACTTCTTCAATGAGAGTGCAACCATGCTTGGAAGAGGATTTCCCCCCACACACACACACCTCATTCATGTATTCACTTGTTTTTTAAAGGCTAGGGTAGGGGCGCCTGGGTGGCTCAGTCAGTTAAGCGTCTGCCTTCGGCTCAGGTCATGATCCCGGGGTCCTGGGATCGAGCCCCGCATCGGGCTCCTTGCTCTGCGGGAAACCTGCTTCTCCCTCTCCCTCTGCTGTTCCCCCTGCTTGTGTTCCCTCTCTCTCTCTCTCTCTGTCAAATAAATAAATAAAATCTTTAAAAATAAAATAAAATAAAGACTAGGGTATATCAGGACATGTTGAGAAAGCTGAAGAGTTCAAAATAAGCATCCCGGGATGATGGAGAACAGTGCTATTATAAATGGTGATTTTAAGAGATCTTGGGTACACAGGTTGACCTTACTCTGAGGAAAATCGATATATGAAAACGAGCTTGGTGGTCTATGGTGTTGCGCCATCTCTCCAGAAGACTTCACAACTCATTATATTCTTGGGGCGCCTGGGAGGCTCAGTTGGTTAAGCGTCTGCCTTCGGCTCAGGTCGTGATCGCAGGGTCCTGGGATCCCAGAGTCCCACATTGGACTCTGCTCAGTAGGGAGTCTGCTTCTCCTTCTCCCTCTGCCCCCCCTTCAAATAAATAAATAAATAAATAATTTTTAAAAACAACTCATTATATTCTTCTGTGAAGCTGCTTCGCTGTACTGCTTTCTAAAAGTTCCCCCACATATCTGAAAATATATTTTGAACCCAACTTCTAGGACCCTTCAGCTCTGATTATGGGGGGCTGAGTTGTCTAAGAAGGAAGAAATGCAGCTTACATTCTCCAGCTCACCATACTATTGGCAGGATAGTAACAAAGTGAGGTTCATAGAAGAGGGGGAGGCATATGGCACTCAGAGCCCTGCATTGAAAGACTCTGGTGTGAGTATAAAAAAAAGGAACCAGAAGACATGAGTAAGTGGTAACTTCAAATATTGAAAAAAATTCATCTCATTAAATATATAAGAAAACTACAGATGTTTCCTTAACATATGCAGTCCTATGCAAATGATTATGTAAATTAACCCAAAAGTTGGAACTGGCAAATTCCCAAGTTTCCAAGATTTTTCTCATGTTAACCTAGTATTCATCATAGATGGATGGATGGTTGGCTAGATGTAAGGGTGGATGGATAGATAGATAGATAGATAGATAGATAGATAGATAGATAGATGAGAGTTTTTCCCTTCAAAATGTTAGCCAGCTCATCCATCATGCTTGGTTGTGGGCAGCAATGGGAGTAGAAATGGAAATGAATCTGAGTTGCAGTGAATTTTGATGAAGGCCTAGTTCATGCAAGAAAAATTTTTAAAAAAATCCTCAGCCCATAAATTCCCAGAGGAATGGCAAACTTTAGAGGCAGTTACAGGGGAAGAATGAAAACCTAGTGTTAACAGGCTCCATCCAATCTTCAGACACTGGCCCTTTCAGGGGTAGAGATGGAGGGGGATACTTTGTGGTGGGTCGGACTGCCCCAGCCAGCATCATCTGGGTCTTTCATGGACTGAAGAAATGAGGTTGTGAAGACTGACAGCAGACTCTAGCTGTCTTCCATCCAGAAAGTCCTCTCCCACACTTTATTGACCGCAGATGGTAGTGTAATAGACATACTCTTCTGCACCTTGACTTTTTTGTTATTGTTTTTGTTGCATCACATTTAACAATACATCAGGACACAATGAGCTTCCTTTTTTCTAAAGGCTGCATTGTAATCCATGGTATGGCTATACCATAACTTTTTAAGCAGATTCCCTAATGACGGTTTCCAAGCTTCTGCTCTTTCAAATAAATGCTGCAATACATAGCCTTGTACCTGTGGGAAAAAAAAAACAGAAAGGTTGTGGACCTGACGTTGGGAGAATATTTCCTAGTATCGGGGCCAGTAACTATGTAGCTAATGAGTGGTAGAAGAGGATCCCTCTCTGCCTCCTTTTGACCTGAGTCTAGAAATGAGAGCAAGTAAAGGTTTGAGGAAGGTCTGAAGTTCTTTCTACCCGTTATCTAACCAAGTACAGCATGCTGGGCATTATAGGCACTTCCTCTGTGCCCAGTTCTATGCCATGGAAAATAGAACAACGAATAAGCCACAGTTCAACCCATAACAAACTGGGACCATCGTTGGGGTGATAAAACATCCACACCTGTAACAGTCTGTCCACAGTAACATATGTTCACTCCTCAAATTGTGTGATAGGGACCTTTAGGTATAATACACAGTAGCCCCTTAATTATGAATCTAATCCCACAAATACTTATTGAGCATCCACTCTGATTGAGGAACCAAACAAGACAGATACAGTTCCTACAATCGTCTGGGGAGACGGAAAGTGAAGCGTGCAATCACAATCCACTGTGTGATATTCTCATCCACTACAACTGAGGGTTCCAATTTACACAGCTGAGGAGAGGACAAACAGGTATGGCCTCTTTGGAAAACTGTTTTGTAGCTTCTAATAAAAAGTTAAACATAGGGCGCCTGGGTGGCTCAGTTGGTTGAGCGACTGCCTTCGGCTCAGGTCATGATCCTGGAGTCCCGGGATCGAGTCCCGCATCGGGCTCCCTGCTCGGCGGGGAGTCTGCTTCTCCCTCTGACCCTCCTCCCTCTCATGCTCTCTCTATCTCATTCTCTCTCTCAAATAAATAAATAAAATCTTAAAAAAAAAAAAAAAAAGTTAAACATACTCTGTGACCCAGCCGTTCCACTCCTAGAAAAATGCAAACATATGTCCGCAAAAAGACTAGCACACAAAGGTTCGCAGCCACTTTATTCATCACAGCCAGGAAAGTGCAAACAACTAAACTGCTCACCAACAGGTGAACGGAAAACTGTGGGCTCCTAGTACAATGGAGTACTATGTAACAGTAACAAAAGAATGAACTCCGGGGGGCGCCTGGGTGGCTCAGTTGGTTAAGCGACTGCCTTCGGCTCAGGTCATGATCCTGGAGTCCCGGGATCGAGTCCCACATCGGGCTCCCTGCTCGGCGGGGAGTCTGCTTCTCCCTCTCCTGTTCTCTGTCTTTCATTCTCTCTCTCTCAAATAAATAAATAAAATCTTAAAAAAAAAAAAAAAGAATGAACTCTGGGTATGCGTAACCACATGGATAAACATAAACAATATGTTGAGTCATAGAAGCCAGACACAAAAAGGTATAGAGTGCATGATTTTATTTATAAAGGCAAAAATAACTGATGATTCTAGAAGTCACAATCGTGGTGATCTCTGGGGCAGGGGGACGTGCTGGGAAGGTGCAAGAGGGAACTTCTGGGGTGCTAGAAATGGTGCAGATCTTGGTCTACATGGTGGTTACACAGATAATATATACCTTTAAGAGTTTATCCAGCTGCACACTTGAAATAGTGTACTTTATGCATTACTGTGTGTATGCTGTGTCTCAGTTGAAAGGTGGAAGGCAAAAAGCTGCACACTTCTTTGGAAGGCCCGTTTGCGGTATCTGTCCAAATGTGTATGTACATATACTCACCCCAGAAATCCCATTTCCAACATTATATCCAGCACAGGAATACAAAGATATATGGACAAAGTTTTTTTTTTTCAGTTTTATTCTTTTTCTTATGTTCACCTTTTATTTTTTAATTGAACTTAATTAACATACAATGTTATATGAGTTTCAGGTGTGCAACATAGTGATTTAATAATTCTACATATTAGGGGCGCCTCGGTGGCTCAGTCGTTAAGCGTCTGCCTTCAGCTCAGGTCATGATCCCAGGGTCCTGGGATCCAGCCCCGCATCAGGCTCCCTGCTCAGCTGGAAGCCTGCTTCTCCCTCTCCCAATCCCCCTGCTTGTGTTCCCTCTCTCGCTGTCTCTCTCTGTGTCAAATAAATAAATAAAATCTTAAAAAAATAATAATAACTGGGCGCCTGGGTGGCTCAGTCGTTAAGCGTCTGCCTTCGGCTCAGGTCATGATCCCAGGGTCCTGGGATCGAGTCCCACATCGGGCTCCCTGCTCGGCGGGAAGCCTGCTTCTCCCTCTCCCATTCCCCCTGCTTGTGTTCCTGCTCTCACTGTGTCTCTCTCTGTCAAATAAATAAATAAAATCTTTAAAAAAATAATAATAATAACTCTACATATTATATTATTCAGTGCTCACCACGATAAGTGTACTCCCCATCTGTCATTATGCAACGTTATTATGATATTATTGTAATATTCCCTCTGCTGTACTTTTTGTCTCCGTGACTTATTTATTCTACAACTGGAAGTTTGTACCTCTTAATCCCCTTTATCTATTTTTGTCCATGGGCAAAGTTATTTACTGAAACCTTGGAAGAGTGAAAACTGGGAATAAACTAAAGTCCGGCGATATCCTAATACATAAATAAACATGGCCTATATGTAATATGGGATGATATGCAGCTGATAAAAAGAATAAGTTATATCAATATGATTAAAACTGTAAAGATATCCACAATATATTTTTATTCTAAAAAGCAAGTTGCCAAACAGTACATATAGTATAATAAAGTATGTGTACAAACAAAATTGTGTGCGTGAATGCTACCCTCCTCGTCAACCGTGGCTTACCTCTGGGGAGAGTGACTGGTGGGGGCTTTCAGTTTTTAGTTTAAATACTCATGTACTGCTTTCATTTTTATAACAAGCATCTATAACTTTTGTAATTTAAAATTTTTGCAATGATCGGAATATATACAGTGCTATGAATTTCCCTGGCTTGGGAAATCAAATGGCTGATGATGCCCTTCACTCACTAAGGTAATCATAGTGGAGGTGATCAGAGGGGGTGTTGGTGAGAAAGATGATAAATTCAGTCTTGGACATCTGGTTTTGAGATGCAGATGTCTGGAAGGGAGGTGACCTGTAGGTCTGGGGCAGAGGAGAGCAATTAGGGATGGAGACCAAGATTCGGGGATATGGATGGCAATCCAAGCCACTGTAGGAATGAGTGAGATTACAAAGGGATAGTATGTGGAGGACTAAGGGGAGTGAAGGGACCCAGAAATGAGGAACATCAAGGAACAGACAGAAGTGGATCAGCCTGCAAAGGATACCTTGAAGGAATGACTAGAGAGGTAGGAAGAAAATCAGGAGTATGAGGTGTCACTCAAGCCAAGGAAAGATAAGTTCATGATGGACAAAGTACTCAGTGGTGACAAATGCTGGTGCAAATGGACATATGATAAGGAGAGAACCGTGTGTTCTGGATTTAGTGACAAGAGAGCTTTGGTGAGATCCAGGAGGTTGTGTGCATATGGGGGCAAATGTAGCTCTTTCAATAAATGTAGTTGCTAAGTTGCAGGAGTTGGTCACTGGAAGGGACTGAGGTTGAGAGGGATTTTTTTTTTTTACATAATCTTTTAAAGATTTTAATTTTAAGTCATCTCAACACCCAATCTGGGGCTCGAACTCACAACCCTGAGATCAAGAGTTGGAAGCTCTCCTAACTGAGCCAGACAAGCGCCCTGAGAGAGATTTTTAAAATGTAGTCTTAAAATCAGAAAGGCTTGAACACATGGTGACGTGGTGATGGGAAGTAGCTAGAAGAAGTGTAGAGACCCAAATATTGAGGGGGACAGGGCGTAATTTAGCCACTAGAGCAAGGAAGGAGGGGGATGGGATCCACAAGAAGGAAGGAGAGGGTGGGTGTAGATGCAGGCAAATGGATAGAGTTGGTACAAAGAATTCAAGGGCGCTCTCATCTGATAGCTACTATTTTCTCCACGAAGTAGGAGGTGATAGAACCTGCTGAGAGTGTGGGGAGAAGTGATAAGATGGAGAACAGGAGGAAGTGCTGAGGAGGGAAACAGAAGAATTGGGAGGCCTCCTTAAAGCTCCGCTTGCTGTGAAGGACCATGGTCTGTGTCATTTGGGGGGGTCATGGGAGGCCATCTCCTGGGAGTAAGGATAGAGGTAGAGGGTCTACATGACGGCAAAATCTCTGACCAACTAGATTGATGGATTCAAACCCCTAGTCGATTCAGTGAAGAAAACCTACTCCTATAGCTACTCAGCACTGCAAGAACCCCAATTCTGCTTACTGCCTTAGCTGAACATTTGGATGTCATTCCGTCACCGGAGGCTCTCGAGTGTGTTGGGGCAAAGGAGACCCTACCAGGAGCACTTCGCCATTCTAGTCACAGCTCAGAAGTGGCCCCTTTCCTATTCATGCCCGCACCTGCAATTCTGTTCTAAATTGGAAAGCGTTTTATTGCAGCATTATTTATGGTGACAGGAAGTTGGAAGCAATCTGGCATTCATCACCAAGAGAGTGGAGAGGCAAAATGTGGTTGGAGGCACACTCTGGAGTAGTTTTCAGCAATTCGAACCAGGGGATTCGATGTACATAGAACAACATGTGTAGGCTTTTAAAACATCATGCTGGGTAAAAAAAAAAAAAAAGCAAGAGACAGAATAATATATATAACCATATCATTTACAGAAATTTAAAAAGACATTTACTGAAAATGAGAATACACACTTTGTAAGAACACATACAAACAAAAATAGAGTACTTAAACAGAAGAGAAAGGTTGCCAGTGAGGGAGAGGGGAGCATGTGAATGGAGCGTGGGGGTGACAGGCAGTAATATTTAAATTAAACCAGATACCAATCGTGAGCTGGGTTTGATGAACTCAACCCTCTGCAGCTAAGGCACTACCTAAATGCCGAGATAAAGAAACAAATGGAAACACTTCCTAGCCTCTTGAAGACTTTGTTTCCAGCCACACCTTACATCCAACCCAGAGTAACGGGCTCACCCAGGAGGATGAGCTGGGGGAGAGCGTGCAGGTCATGTAGGGCTGCCCCTCCCCTCGCCGTTCATTTTATGGATGAGGAGACTGAGTCCCTGAGAAGAGAAATGACCAGGCCAAAGTCACGCCCTCAGTTGCAAAGCTTAGACTAGACCCAGGCCTCCTGGGTCCAGGACTCCTTTCTCCTGACCACGCGTACCCACTCAGGAGAATTCTCCCATGTTTTGTTGTTGTTTGCTTCTTTGTGTGTGTGTGTGTGTGTGTGTGTGTGTTGTCTGCTTCTTAAATGAATTCGACTCCATCTTGTGGTTTCTGCTTCTCAACACATGTCAACCTTGGGTCATGGTTTGAGTAGAACACTTCCCTGCCCTGACCACCCTAACTTATATACCCAGGAGACAAGTGAATGTGAAAGCTTTCTGGAGACCCGGGTGATACTTTTCTGCAAGATTTGTTCCATGTATTTGATGTTGCCCTATGCCTCCTCCCTCTTACACAAACTGAATTCCAGTCTGTTCTATATTACATGACCTACTCAACTCAATGTTCTTTAGGACAGTCCTCGTCATAACAGGTTGTATGCTCAGTGTCACAAAACTACAGCGCTTTCTTGGCACTCAGGAAGGGTTCAGGGCACACCTGCTGAGAACCACTGCTCCAGGCTGCAATGAGATATAGTTAAGGGCAGGGGCTTTAGTATCAGAGACTCCAGAGTTTAGATGTGAGACCTATCACCATGTAACCAACCTTTGGCAAGATACTTAAGCTTTTTAACTGGAGCCAGTAAACATAAATGGGTCTGCTATATGCAAGGAAGTGTTCTAGGTGCTTGGGGGTAGGGTAGCAAGCCAAACAGATGAAAACCCTTTGCCTCATGGAGCTGACATTCTAATAGGGGGAAATAGACAACAAACAATTAACATAATAAATAAGTAAATTATGTGATGTTGGTAGGAGGTGGTGTCATGGGCTAAAGAAGAAGCTGAGAAGGATATTTGGGCATTGGGTTGCCGGGGAGAGGATACAGGTGATCAGGGTAGGTCTTATTGAGAAGGTGACATCTGAACAAAGAGAAAAGGGAATTAGCCACATGTCTATGCGTGGTAGGGAGGGGTATTCTTGGCAAGATCAAGGAATGGGGAGGTAGGTGTGGGGGTAGCAGTGAGAAATAGTTGAATTCTGGATATATTTTGCAGGTGGATCCATCATGATTTCATGATTGATTGGGGTATGGTGACTGAGAAAAAAAAAAAAAAAGATATCAAGAATGACCCCAAGGTTTTTGGCCTGAACGATGAGAAGAATGGAGATACTGCCTACATCTGATAAAGAGTACAGTTTAAAGCAGGTTTTTCTTTTGTCTTACTTTTTCATCATGGGGAAAGATCAAGAGCAGTGTTTTGGGCACATTGAGATGTCTATTGGAAATCAAAGTGAAGATGATGTTGAGCAGGAAGTTGGATACACAAGTTCAAGGGGGAAGTCTGGGCTAGAGGTATAAATCTGGGCGTCACTGGTGTAGAGATGACTTCGTGAGACCCCCAGAGGAGTGAGTGGAAATAAGAGAAGAGCCCCAAGGACTGAGTCCTGAGGCCCCACAGCATGGAGAAGTCAGGGGAGAGGCCCGAACAGCAAAGGAGACTAAGAAGTGTCTGAGAAGTTGGAGGAAAACCAAGACAGCATGGTGTCCTGAAAGTCAAGGGAAGGGAGTGCAACAAGGAGGAGGGAGCAATCCACCATCTTCAACGCTGCTGATGGATCAAGAAAGACTATGACTGAGAACTGACCCATGGGCTGGGAATGGGAAAGCTCTCGGTGACTTAACTAGAGCAGGTTTTATGGAGTAGTAGAGGCAAGAACCTAACTGGAGTGGCTCTAAGAAAAAAACTGGAGACAGGGAATAGAGACAACTCTTTAATGAAATGTGCTGTGAATGGGAACAAAGAAGTGGGTGGTAGCCCTACCTCGCTCCTCTGTCAAAAAGGACTAATCGTCTTGCCTATGTCTCAGTGTTATTGAAAAAATTACGAGGGGTGCCTGGGTGGCTCAGTCGTTAAGCGTCTGCCTTCGGCTCAGGTCATGGTCCCAGGGTCCTGGGATCGAGCCCCGCGTCGGGCTCCCTGCTCCACGGGAGGCCTGACTCTCCCTCTCCCGCTCCCCCTGCTTGTGTTCCCTCTCTCACTGTGTCTCTCTCTGTCAAATAAATAAAATCTTAAAAAAAAAAAAAGAAAAGAAAAAATTACAAGACTCAACAAGACGATTTTGCCTACTAAGACAATACATGTAACATGCCTGTCACACAGTAGGTCCTCAGTGAATGGCAGCCATTATCTTTACGTCATTTACGCTGGAATCGAAAGTATGTTCTGACACCTTTTTTACATAATACAGACTTTAATGTCTTAGACCGATGTCTTAGATGAGTCATTGTGTAAGGGAAACAAACGAACAAAAAATCTCAGAAACAAGTTTTGCTGTAGTGCACATCAAACCACATCTCACAAGATGACCTCCAAAGAACACATCTGCTGAGTTTTCATCACATTTGTGTTCCCTAGGATATAGTAATTATATGTAACTACCAGAGGCCTAAGAAAAAAGCTTCTTTCGAAAACACAATCTTCTCTCAAAATGGGACAAGCATCTCCATTAGCGAGCATGTCTCTTGAGTATCACAAGGCTGTAAAGTTGCCTCCTTTTTTCCTGTACATACAATCTTTTTTCCTCTCTCATCCCCTAAATGCCACGTTAAGTGCCATAGAAGGAAACTGACATCTGAGACGTTTTCTTTTTCCTGTCCAAGCCGACGCTCCCTCTAAACTTTTTTTTTTAAGATGGTGAACAAACAGTATTACATAAGCGTTATGAAGACTGAACAGTCCGGAAGAGAGCTTAGTTGTGAAAGAAAACACAACTTAAAACGAAGTGAACCTGACCGGTACGTCTCGGTTACACAGGACCGTTAGGGTGCCGTATGTTAATTAGGCATGACTGGTGAGCAGTTGGCATGAGTGATTCAAATTAGTTATTGTTTTACACAGCCAAGTCTGATTGCATCTTTCCTCTGTTAATTTTCCAGGCACTAATATTTCTATTGATGATGAGAATGTGTTCCAAAACAGCACATTCTATTGTGTGTGTTTATTTGTTAATTCCTTCCTGTTTCAAAGAGAAGGAGCTCTTCCTTTCTAACACCCACCCTCCCATCACCCCCTCAGCGACCTACCACCCCGTGAGGCAAGTCTGTCCCTCTCTGCTCACAATGCCCAACCCTCTGGCATATTAAGCTTCCTTCCCCAGGCCCTGGCTCCTCCTCAGGCCACCGCCCCCTCTTCTTTCTGCCAACACCCAACCCCTCACAGTCCCCACTCTTCCTTCCCCTGCGACCGGGCTCCGTGGTCCCCTGCACCACCGAAATTGCTCTGGCAAAGATCACCGGGGACCCACTGATTGGGCGATCTGATGACCCCCTCCTGCACCCCAGCCTCTATCCTCTCCAGTCTGACGCATCGTCCTCCCTCAGCTTCCTTGACAACTAACTACTCGGTCCTGGCTCTCCGCTTCTCCCAGGGCCCCCTCCTTAGTCTTGTTCTCTTGCTTTGTGTATTCTCCCTGGGAGAGGGACTTCACTTCCAGGGCTTTCCTTAGCGGGAACAGGCTTGTAACTTTCATGTCTGTATCTGTAGCCCAAAGCTCTCTACTGAACTCCAGCCCCATATTTCCAACTTTTATTGGACTCCTGCCCCTAAATGACTCATAAACTCAAACTCCACGTGTTCACATCCAAACTCATTACCTTCATCCCCGTCTGCCCCAGTCTGTCCCAGTGCCCAAACTGGAAAGCTGGGAGTCTGTCTCTGTTGCCTCCAACTTCTGGCCACCTGCATCTAATGTGTTCCACGGTTCCAAAATGACTCTAGAATGCCTACTCCCCTCTTCTTCCCCAGGTACCACTGGCTGGGTTCAGGGCCTCCACATTTTTTAAGCAAAGTCCCTCCTGCCCCTTCCACCCCACCCCCCGACTCTGCTGACTGCAACCACCCTGAACTACATAGCCTTCCCCCAATGTCTGATCATCTCTTACACTAAGGAGCCGAGTCTAACTTACACTTCTGAAATGTATTTCTTATATTGTAGAAAACGCCATCTGTGTTCAACCTACAGTACATGCAGCCTCCAAGCCAATTATGCTACATAACTGAATATTCAGTGCAAGGAGGCTCTGCGGGCTGGTGGGCTGCAATGTGCTTTGTTGTGCTAACAGGGCCGGGAGGAGCCCCTTTGGGTCCCCGGGGCCCATCGGCTCATCGGTCTGGGACCGGCCTCCCTCTGCCCTTCCCCGGAAGTATTATGCAGATTATAAAAGGAAGACTAATGGCTGGACTTCATTCAGGGGACTCCTGCCTTGCTCTGTGCAATGGAGGTGTGTAAAAAGAAAATGCCCCTTCTCTCCCCCAAAGCAAAAATGGAACCCCACGGCGAGCTGGATAAAGCAGGTCTAATTCCTGACAGCAGCCTTTCCCAGCGCCCTCCACTCAACCCATTTGGAGAGAATGGATCTGATTGCAGTTCGCTCAGCTCATTGTTAAGGAGCATTCAGATTTAACAAAGGTGTATTTTAAAAATGTCTTTGTCTCGTGGCTACATTTTTCTTTCCAGAGAGATCCTCGCATAGTACAGTATTTCTTAGATCTTTCCCTCATCTCTCCAGCCATCATCCCAATGCAGATCTTAATTACCTCATTCCTGGGCATTTATAAGGTCTCTGCAGGTCCCGTGTTTGCATGGTTCCTCCCCGCCCACCCCCAAAGCCGGTCACTCACTTATTCAGGGGCCTGTCCCCTTAACGGGCACTCATTGAGTAACAGGTTAACAAGCACTAACTGAGGAACAGCTCCGGATTGACACCCCCCACCCCCCGCACTAAGCCTGGAGATTGGGGAAGGGGAAGGAGATATCTGGAAACCAAGTGCCCACAAAAGGTCTACAGTTCAGCGGGGCGTTGGACACCTCTGCCTGGAGAGACACCCTTCTCTGTGTGAGCAGCTCCTCATGTTTCCACACCCACCTCAAAGATCACAGGCACAGGTGGTTTGCTATTTTCTTTTTTTTTTTTTTAAGATTTTATTTATTTCAGAGAGAGAGAATGAGAGAGAGCACATGAGAGGGGGGAGGGTCAGAGGGAGAAGCAGACTCCCTGCCGAGCAGGGAGCCCGATGCGGGACTCGATCCCGGGACTCCAGGATCATGACCTGAGCCGAAGGCAGTCGCTTAACCAACTGAGCCACCCAGGCGCCCCTGGACACTCTCTCTTATCCTATGACAGTGACCTCCTCGAGAACAGGGACTGTGGGACGCACAGGGCTTAGTGGGCCAGAGATGGCTCAAGCAGCGCCACCAGAAGAGTCATGCTAAACTGAGTTGCAAGCCGAGGGCCATGGATCATATCACAGCTCAGGTCGGGAAGGGGTACCTGAGAGTCTGCCTCTCTAACAAGCTCCCAGCTGAATCCCATGCCATCAGGCCAAGGACCACACTTTGAGCAGTGAAGACTCCAGCTCACGTTCGCTACCTATCTTCAGGCCTTCTAGTCCCTGGAGCCGGGACCCCCGTGTCCAGTGGGTAGAGATGCCCAGTACCAAGGTAGCCAGCCAAGGAGGATGGCAAGGGTTGAAATCTGAACCCTGCCCACCAACCCTTGCACCCTGGTACTGGCCACACGTGCTGGAAGGAAGGGGCACCTTCCCCCCTTTGTTTCTGCAACGCACAAAGGCTCAGGAAGTTCCGTGTACCCCCGGGGCCGCACCCATCGGAAGCAAGCACCTTTTCTCTAACTCATACAAAAGCGCCATATGGTCTGGCCGCCTCGGCCATAGGTGATAGCCCAGCCCACTGCACACTTTATCCTTTGCTCCTTTCTGACTGATCACTCAGGTCGATGATTCTGTGTACAACTGGATTTTGCTCAGCCACTATCATGTTGATACGAAAGAAGCAGCCGAGTAGTCCTCATCGCAGGACGTGGGCTCGGGCCCCGGCTCCTTTTTTACTCACTTCACGACTTCAGGCAGGGCGCATAAACCCTCTGAGCCTTGGCTTCTCTGGGTTATTGTGAGGATCAAAAGTGATAACCTAGGGGAAAGCCCTTTGTAAATTGTGAGGTTCTGTACAAATGTTAAGGATTATTACGAAGGGGTTACGTGGCATATCTTTAAATCCCTCTGTAATTCTCCCTGGCTCAGAAGCACGGTGCCCTGCCCGCGGTGGCTCCGGAGCCCACGACTGGTTGCCCGGCTGCGGGAGCGGGTCCTGTCCGCATTCTTCTAACGGAGCGCAGCTCACGGTGCTCAACTCCATCGACCGGCCGAGACGGCAAGAGGACGAGCACGGTGGCCTCACAGGGAACAGGAAGGAGAGAGACACCAACGGAAAAGACACCAAGTTCCCAAGAATTTTTTTTTTTTTTCAAATTCAGAGCGTTGACTCACCTGTTTATATGCTAAAAAGAACCCTCTTATTTTGATTTCGGAATACTTTCTCTCCTAGTAGTCAAACTTATTATGGAATAAAACATTTTGATAATTGCTTTTTAATATGATGAAAGGTTGGAACCTTTTCCAATGACAAGGAAATGAGAGAATATAATGGAATGATGTCTTGTAATTTTTATAACTTCCAAATAGCAAATGAGAGAGTCGTTCGTTTATTCACTGAAGTTTCCTTCCAGAATCACAGAAGTACTCCTACACAGCAATTAGGAGGGGCAGATGAGTGTTTAAGCATTAGCTGTAACTTGTCTTTCTGGGGAGGAGGGGATTAGGTTTAAGCTGCTGGCAATGGGGAAAGTTAATTAAGAAATAGAAAATTTCAGTTATTACGTCCCTGTATTCTGCAAAGGTTTTCTAAATTGAGAAGTGAAATAAACCATCACTGTACTTTTCGAGAGTTTGCTTTTCAAAAAGGAAGCCAAGGTAAATAATCGAAATGTTTGTATTTTAAATATTAATCTTTGTTTTAAAAATACGGTTCTTCAGGGGGATGTTTCTTATCTACCGCTTGTCAAAGTCCATGGCTGGGCAGCTCAGTGGGCGGGACGCCCGGAGCCAGCAATGTTCAGAGCCCCCCCACCCCGAGGTCACAGCCAACCCTACCAGAGTGCGTCAGAGCTCACAAGGGGTGCCGGCCAAGGTGGGGGAAGGCTTCAAACAGAGCCTTCCTCCCTGGGAGAGATAGCCCAGAGTGATGATTCTCAGTGCTACGTTTTCTTTAGACAGGGAGAGATTCGTAGCCCATCGTGAATTATTGTCTTGATTGCCAGAAAAGCCAGACCGCCTTCAGCTTCCAGAGGCAGGAACTTCCTCACCTTCAGTCCCTGCCCTGTCCCCCCTTTCCTGATGGAGTGGCTGATTTTTCCTTCTTATCTTTCCTCTCACTGATCTGGGTATATGTTCTCTGTATGTGTGTGTCTGTCTCTGTCTCTCTCTCTCTCTCTCTCACACACACACACAGACACACACACACACACAGTAAGCCCCTTCGAATCCTCTTTAGAAGTTGGTTTAAGTGAAGTTGATTTGGAAGTTAGGTTTAAAGCCAGGTGACTCACTCAACAGCATATCCCAGCGGGCAAAGGTTACTTCATCTTCTTCCTTGAGTCTTTATTTCTTTTTGACACTTCTCTTCTTCTTCTCTACTTGCCATTTGTTTTCTCACCTATGTACACTGCCAGTTAGCTCTGAGAAAGGAATAACAAAAATTTAATGGAAAGGGCAATGTGTGTTTGTATCCTGTGTATCTGAGCTGAGACTAGAGTGCTTCTGCCAAGAGTGAAAAAGCAGAAAACGGGATTTTGAAGACGGATTTTTATTTCTTACTGTTAAACCAGGAGATTAGTGGTTACAACAAAATCACTCACTTGCTGTCTTCTTCAGCCACGTCCTCATTGTATATTTGCCCCGATCTAAATATATGTGACTTTCAAGCTACGTCAAACTCTTTTTGGAAACAAGATGTGTGCAAATAAAACAAGTTTTTGTCGGGCACGGGAGGTGGTCTTGTCTGCTGTTTTCACGTTTTATATGCCATGGTTTGTCTCCACCATTCATTAGCTCATCATTCAAAGCCATTCATTCATTCATTTGATAAGCATTCAGCAAGAGCCTCACTTTGTGCCAGATCCTTTGCCAGGCTCTGGGGACGCAAAGATAAGTAGGACAGGATGAAAAGTCCATGTCCTCAAGGCACAGGGTCTGAGGGAGACACAAAAGCGCCCTCATGGAGCTTACACATTAGTAAGAGACACAGACATGTTCACAGTAACGGCCATATCACATGTGATTTCCCTGCCCTGAAGGATACGATTAAAGCTGCTGAAGGCAGATGGGGTGCAATGGTGACTAATTCTCAGTTGAGGAGGATGAGGTAGGCTTCACGGAGGAGGTGGCTTTTAAGTAGATCCTTGAAAGATGAGTTGGTTCCTGTGGGGGGGGGAAGGGGAGGGGGTGATGGAAAGGAAGTTGGAGCACCCAGAATGCTGAGCTCAGGTGTTTGAAGGCACTACTTGGTCCTCGGGGACCTTCTCAATTGGCTCTGGCCTTCTTCCCATTCGGTTCCGCCCCACTTCTGCTGGTGGGCTACAGTGACTGTACCTGCTTCCCCAGCCTGGTTCTCAGGACCCACTTAAGACTTATACTGGTCCTTCTGCCTCTTTCTACTCCTGGCCGCCTTGGGGAATGCCCCGTCATAGCCTCCAGCCCTTGGCATCCAAGTCCAACCACTTCTGGTCTATATCCTCACTGGTCCTCTGCCTCCATCGCCAACTTCCCTACATGGGCAAGGAGGGACAGAGAGCAGCGTGCTCAGTCAGACAGGAACTCTGCTAGTTGGCATGGTGCTGCGGGACTATTACAACTTTCCTGGCAGTCTACCTTGTCCTAGCTAGAGACTTGGCAGGGGGTGGGGGTTCTTGCACCAAAGGTCACCCCAAGAGACAGAATAAGAATGCAATGAAGCCAGGGCGCCTGGGTGGCTCAGTCAGTTAGGTGTCTGACTCTTGATTTCCACAGAGGCCTGACTTTCATCTGAAATACACTTTTTTTTTTTTAAAGATTTTATTTATTTATTTGAGAGAGAGAGAGAGAGAGCACATGAGAGGGGAGAGGGTCAGAGGGAGAAGCAGACTCCCCGCTGAGCAGGGAGCCCGATACGGGACTCGATCCAGGGACTCCAGGATCATGACCTGAGCCGAAGGCAGTCGCTCAACCAACTGAGCCACCCAGGCGCCCGAAATACATTTATTTTTCCTGGGCTTTTTAGTTATGTTGGGGGAGGGAGAAAATTTGGAGACACATCACTGGTATCTTCCGGCATTTCAGGATAACAGCTTACGTTTTATCCATTGTCATTCTCCTTCACTTCCTTTTCCTTTCTTCCAGGTTAGCGTAGTGAATGCCACACAGTATGTGTTCAGGTGAGACAGATCCAGATTTGGATTCAGGCTCTGCCACGTATTAGTCTTATGACCTCGAGTCATTTAATCTCTCAGAGCTTTAATGGCTCCTCCTGTAACATGGAGTCAATAAGGAGCACCTGCCTTATAGGAGATGTGGAGATGAGGTAGGATAACCCACACGAGGCATTCCACACAGAGCTGAGACATAATATGTTTACAGTAAGTATTTGCCGTAGCTGTTGTTATTGTGATCATTGTCATTTCATTATGCCTTTTCTGATATCGACATTCTCAATTCTATTCTTAAAGTGTTATCCCCATGGGGACGCCTGGGTGGCTCAGTCGGTTAAGCGTCTGCCTTCAGCTCAGGTCATGATCCCAGGGTCCTTGGATCGAGTCCCGCATCGGGCTCCCTGCTCCGCGGGGAGCCTGCTTCTCCCTCTGCCTCTGCCTCTCTCTCTCTCTCTCTCTCATGAATAAATAAATAAAATCTTTAAAAACAAAAAAGTGTTATCCCCATGGTGACCAATATTAGGATGGCTGAGGACAAAGTGGCTCAGAGATCTCACGGATTAAAGTAAGTATAAGGGTCATTGGTCATCTCTACTTAGAAGTTCAGTACCGTACGGACGCCTGGGTGGCGCAGTTGGTTATGCATGGGACTCTTGGTTTCGGCTCAGGTCATGATCTCGGGGTTGTGAGATTGAGCCCTGCCTCAGGCTCTGTGCTCAGTGTGGAGTCTGCTTGAGATTCTTTCCCTTTGCCCCTCCCCTGCTCGTGCACACACTCTCTCTCTAAAATAAATAAATCTATTAAAAAAAGGTTTAGTGGGGCGCCTGGGTGGCTCAGTCGTTAAGCGTCTGCCTTCGGCTCAGGTCATGATCCCAGGGTCCTGGGATCGGGCTCCCTGCTCCACGGGAAAGCCTGCTTCTCCCTCTCCCACTCCCCCCCCTTGTGTTCCCTCTCTCGCTGTCTCTCTCTCTCTATCAAATAAATAAATAAAATCTTTAGGAAAAAAAAAAGGTTTAGTACTGTAACTGACATCAGTTAGAGAACAGCCATTGACCATCACATTCCTATGAATTTATCTGGTATTATCTCCGAGAGATGATCCAGGAGTGATGGATGCCGCAAGATAACAATCATGTATCCCCAAACTTTCCCCCGCCCCCTGTATACATAAAAAGCTCAACACTGGGTGTTGTATGTAAGTGACGAACCACTGAATTCTACTTCGGAAACCAATATTGCACTGTATGTTAACTAAAATTTAAACAAAAAAATAAAAATACAAAATAGATAAAAAGCTCATAAAAAATATACTGTAGACTCAAACAGGAAATACCCGTTTCATTGGCCAGAGTTACTTTAATAATCTCTTAAGGTCCCATAGTTTCAAGGGAACTGACACTATACCCTTGGATTTCAGCACAGAATGTTGCTACTCTATTGTGCTTTTCATCTAACAGCACTGGCAGTGACTTGTGTTGGACATGATTGCTCCTCTGTCTTTTTTTTTTTTTTTTTTTTTTAGAGAGAGAGCAGGGGCAGAAGGGCAGAGGGAGAGGGAGAGAAAGAATCTCAAGCAGTCTCCATGCCCAACACACAGCCCGTCATGGGCTCGATCTCATGACCTTGAGATCATGACCTGAGCTGAAATCAAAAGGTGGGCACTTAACCCACTGAGCCACCCAGGCGCCCTGTTCCTCTGTCTTAAGGAAGACAACTTGGCCCAGGTAATTGGTCATTTCTTTGATAAGATTATAGAAACCTTTACTCAAAAAACCCCATTTTTATTTATTTATTTTTAAATATCTTATTTATTTATTCATGAGAGTCAGAGAGAGAGAGAGGCAGAGGCAGAGGGAGAAGCAGGGTCCCCGCCTAGCAGAAAGCCCGATGCGGGACTCGATCCCAGGACCCTGGGATCATGACCTGAGCCGAAGGCAGACGCTTAACCATCTGAGCCACCCAGGCGCCCAAAAAAACCCATTTTTAAAATCACAAGCCACTGCTGGTGGATCAAAGTAGAAGGCCACACTTACTTAAAATGGTTATCTAATTATATCTGTGTTGTTTAGAAAGTTTTGAAAACTAATGGACTAAATGTACTGACTCAACTATTTTTTTGGCCAGCTGCGTCCCTTAAAGTTTCCTCAAGTAAATAATGATTGCAAAGTGACTGACATTCCCTTCTATTTATTAGTAGTTGGGGGCAAGTAGTGAGAAGCGCTTTTGCAAGATAGAGTCAGACACAAACTTTGCCCCTCCCTCCCTCATGTCAATATCCTGAAAAGCACCAGATAGAAAATATGTGGTAGTTTTGGCTATCTTTCACTGCATCTAGCATACCAAAGCTATACTACCCTGCTTCCCAGTGAGAGAAGATGTCTCTCTTCTCTTTTGGTTCTGTCGTTACACCCTATCAGAGGGGAACTTAAAGGAGAGATGTTGAGCTCCAGTGCCTTCCAAGAGCTCTCATTGACGCATAGATGGTCCCTAAAGCCACGGGACTAGATAATACCACCTGGTCAGAGAGAAAGAGGACTCTAAGGAATCATGACATTTAGAGGTCAGGTAGACAAGAAGAAGCCTACAAAGGACACTGAGAAAGAATGACCAGTAAGATAGGAAGGAAAACAGAAAGTATGATGTCATTCACTGACATCATGAATGGAGAGAGTTTCAAGGAATGAGTCATCGATGGTCTCACATGCTGTTAGCAGGTCAAGTAATTCGAGGACTCTAAAGGGTCCACTGAAGTTGGGAACACAAAGATTGTTGATAAAATTATTCAGGGCTGTGTCAATGGAGTGATGGGAAAAGAAGCCAGATCCTGAGGGAGCTGAGGAATAGATGGGAGGTCAGGAAGTGGAGACAGCACAACATGTGAAGACTTCTGCCCCAAAGGGGAGCAGGGACATCTTGGAGGGGATGTGGAGTTATATGATCTTTCTAAGAAAAGAGATAATAGAGTATGTTCAAATGCTGAATGGGAATGTTCTACTAGAGATGGAGTGATTGAAGATGTAGAAAAGAGGGGGATAATGAAAGGAATCAAAGCCTCGAGTGAGTGGGCAGAGTTGGGATACAGATCACAGTGGTGAGTTTGGTCTTTGTTGGGAAGAGGGAGATGTCTTTCATCCTATCGAGAGGAAAGAGGAGCAGTTGCAGATTAGAAACATGGGTTTGGTGATGAGAAGACTCATTTATTCAATGAACACATACCAGGCACTGTTTGGGGCTATATCTGAGGATACTGTGAAATAGGCAAAGTCCCCGTTGTCATGGCATGGAGTTTTCATTCTAAGGGGGAAGACGTGTAATGAAGAATTTAAAACACATAATACGCGATACAATTTCAGAGACAGAAGCATTATGAAGAGCCATAAAATAGGGTAAAGGGTTAGTGGGTAGTTGTGTGCACAGGGAAGTGAAGTGGTTCTTTTTGCAAGGGTAACCACAGAAGGCCTCTCTGAGGAGCAAAGACCTAAAAGAATACGAGGGAAGAATGTTTCAGGAGGGCTTCCATTATCTCAATGAAATATAAAGTGAGGTCACCAGCTGAGAATGAGGTGTGTAGGAGGGTTGAGGAGAGAGGGGAGAAGATATGAAATAATTGTTCTGGAGAGTGAGAAAATGAATTTACCAGGGAAATGTACCAGGATTGCCTGGTGGTATTAACTGACATTTGATCTTTGTGATCATGTCTTTAAAGTGAAGGTTGGCATCCCAATTCTGTGATTATGTCCAGAAACATTTAGTGGCTCAGATGCTGAGTTCAGTCAGAGTTAGAGTTTTGCCAGATGAACACTACGGTGGAGTGGAGGCGTGAGAGAGAGAGAGAGAGAGAGAAACCAACCCGGGGGTTGTAAAGTTGTAAAGAAGTGATTATAATAATGGTTCATGGAACCTGAGCACAACAAAGAAGGGAGGTTGAGAGGCAGCTGAAGAATCAAGAGGAAAAGCAATGGAACAGTGAATTACAGGTCTCCATGAGCTCAAAGAATGTAGACATGTCTGAGTCCTCACTTAGATTCAAACCTGAGGGGCGCCTGGGTGGCTCAGTCGGTTAAGCGGCTGCCTTCGGCTTGGGTCATGATCCCAGGGTCCTGGGATCAAGCCCCGCGTCGGGCTCCCTGCTCGGTGGAGAGCCTGCTTCTTCCTCTCCCTCTCCCTGCTGTTCTGCCTACTTGTGCTCTCTCTCTCTCTGTCAAATAAATAAAATCTGAAAAAAAAGAAAAAAAAAAGATTCAAACCTGAATGACCCACCCCCCACACACACATCCCACCGACAGAGCCAAATCCTAGCATCTACCCAGTCAGTTGGATCCCTTGTGCAACAATTGATTGTTAAGACATTTGTACGATGGTTGCGACAACGTAATGTTTTAAATTCACTGGATATTTTTATAGCCTTTGGCTTTACTTTAGCTATAGACCCACAATAATGAAAGACTTAAAGACCTCCTAAAGTCCACTAAGGGTCAAATTTATTCAGGTTTTGCAAACACTGTTCCCTAATGTCCCATCCAACTTGAGGACATTCACAAAATTGGGCTCTGAGTCCTTGTATGGTTTTGCCATAGAAACTGTAAGACTCCCAGGTCCCCTGCTTTGTAACACACTCTAGTTCCTCCGGGATCAGGACTGGAGAGCCTTTGATTGAGACCACTTGGGGTCACAGTGCATTTTTGATTACTTCAAACTCAAGACCCAAATCACCACAAGTATGTTCGCTTGCTTGCTTGCTTGCTCTCTCTTTTCCCTTAGCATAAATCCCCTGTCATCCTGGGGCCTGAACCCACTCCACAGAGGTGAGGGCACTGTTTGCCTTCCTGCTTTAACCCAGAATTTTAATCCTAATACAGGAGACTGTCAATCTCCGAATCCCTTTTGTGATTTCTCTCAAGAGGCCAAAGGGTCATTAGAGATAGGAATCCTTGTGTTCCTGGTGGTCAGCTCAGAGTTTCTGAAGTGACTTTGCAGATTACTTGCTTCACTTTTGAAAAATGATCAAAATACCAAGAAATTCTTTTTAAGCCAGTTCACTATAACCGGATGTTAACCAGTTAATTGGTTATAAAGCCCTTACAAGGAAAATGGCGTAACACACGAGCTAGCACATGAACTCAGTGAGAAGACAGATCTGGGCTCTGCCACTCACTAGCTGTGACCTCTGCTAAGTACCTAACCTCTCCAAGTCTCGGTTTGTCGTCTGTGCGATAGGGCTCATGACTGCTGTAAAGATGAAAAGAGACAAGCCATGTCAATGACAGAGCACGATGTCAGGGCTCTGCAAGCCTTTGTCAGGATCATTACTGTTTTGTTCTTTGCTGTATCCCCAGTGACTGAAACCCAGTTTGGTACATAGCAGAGACTCATTAATTGTTTGTTAGATAGATCATGTGTGTTTTATACTGTCTTTTGCAATTGCCACAATGTTAGGTACATGTGAACTTCTCTTAAAACCAAGAATCCTGGGGGGCGCCTGGGTGGCTCAGTCGTTAAGCGTCTGCCTTCAGCTCAGGTCATGATCCCGGGGTCCTGGGATCGAGCCCCCGCATCGGGCTTCCTGCTCCGCGTGAAGCCTGCTTCTCCCTCTCCCACTCCCCCTGCTTGGGTTCCCTCTCTCGCTGTGCCTCTCTCTGTCAAATAAATAAAATCTTTAAAAAAAAAAAATAAAAAACAAAAAACAAAACCAAGAATCCTGGAATATTATAGCTATAAGCACCTGGGAGATCAAGACCGCGTTTTCATTTTACAGAGGAGGGAACTGAGGCTCAGGGAGATGGGATGAGTTGTCCAAAGTCAGAGAGGCAGTTGAAGGTGGTACTGACGGTGAAGAGCCCAGACCTCAAAGCCAGAAGATGTGGGTTCAAATCCTTACTCCCACTTACTAGCTGTGTGATTTGAGCAAGTTATTTCACTTCTTTGCACCTCAGTTTCCACTATGTGTGAAGTGCAGGTGCACAGGGAATATAGTCTATAATAATGTAATAATGTTGTTTGGTGACAGGTGGGGACTGCGCTTCTCATGGGGAGCACTGAGCAATGTATAGAATTGTTGAATCGCTACATTGCACGCCTGAAACTAATATAACATCGTATGTGAATTATACTTCAATTAAAAAAGCCCATAGCTCATAGTTTTTATGAGCATTGGATGAGTTAATATATGTGCCCGGCATGTAATTCATGTTGTACGTATTAGCTATCATTAGTAGCTGCCAAGTTCGAGCCTCCCTACCTTCAGTCCTAGATGCTTCCCGGTACATCGGTTGGTTGAGTTCAGTATTTCTCAGCTGGAATGAATGACATTTTTCAGGTTTCTGGAAAGTCTGTAATTGCTTCTGTGAGGAGCAGAGCAGATTAGTCTGCCTCTGATCTCCATCCTGTGTTTGGTGGCTTTTCACGGTAACATTTAGATTTCAAATGCAGCGTTGTTTACCTTGTCATCTGGAAGGAGAATGTGTACTTCCTTTGGTGCCGAAAGTATGTCTTGTACAAACATTATTCAGGGTCTTCGTTATCTTTTAATTCCTAGTGTCTGGCACATAGTAGAGTTCAGTTAAATATTAGTTATTTGTTGAGCGAGTGTACCCTCCTTTGGATCCTAAGCTATATGATCACGCAGAAATAGCAGGAGTCAGCGAAGTTTTTCTGTAAAGGACCAGATAGTAAGTATTTTAGTCTGGTGGGCCACATGCTCTCCGTCACAGCTGCTCGGCTCCTGCCGCGAAAACAGTCACAGACACCAACAAAGGGATGTGTCTGTGTTCCCATCAAACTTTATTTACAAAAACAGGTGACCAGCCCATGCGTGGGTCACAGTTTGCCAACTTCTGGTTTATAGTGTGGCAAGAACCTTAAAGATAAAAATGAATAAAAGCAGGAAGTCTACTTAGGAACACATACTCAAATGAATTGCAAGCACTTAATTTCCACTAAACTAATGAGCAGAAGTTTACTCCATAGACAACTTGGTGTGAGTTCTGAGCTTTTCTGTTGGATGTTGTCTGGTTCTGTTTTATCCGTGTTGGTAAATGAATCAAGCAGCAGAAGCCAAAACAAAATGAACAAGGCACAAATTGGTATGGGAGCCAAGAGTGCAGTGGTCCAAACTTAGCGCTTATATATTCTTTTGGGTTCCTATACTTGATTCTTTGTGAATGCCAGTAGTTGCAGAAAATATGACTTAGGATGTAGTGGGTCAGTGGCTCAGAGGGACAGTAAAGCACTCCTGGGAAGTCCTGCTCACCCTCCCTATGACTTCTACCCCAAAACTTACACAATAAAGTCTCTACTCTTGCTTTTAAAAATGTGGCAGAAAACAACAGGGAGGGGGTACTTATCCATTCATTTGACAACTGACTGAACGTCTACCCTATGATGACAATCATGGGAACCTAAAGCAGGAAGCTGAAAGGATGACAAACTGCGACGTCCCTACTCTCATAGAGCGCACGAGCTAGTCGGGGAGGTAGACCAGCAAACCAGAAACAGCACTTCGGATGGGGTGTGATATTGTTAGTGTCATTGGAAAGCATTGGCTAGTCCTGGAGTTTTATTTTTTTTAAAAGATTGTATTTATTTATTTGACAGAGAGAGACACAGCGAAAGAGGGAACACAAGCAGGGGGAGTAGGAGAAGGAGAAGCAGGCTCCCCGCTGAGCAGGGAGCCCAACGCTGGGCTCGATGCCAGGACCCTGGGATGACTTGAGCTGAAGGCAGACACTTCACTGACTGAGCCACCCAGGCGCCCCTAGAGTTTTGAAATCACATAGTATATTATTTGGATACTGGAGACTTACACTGGACCTTGAGGAAGTTCAGATCTAGTAGTTAGTGTAAGTAAAATTAATGACCATTATAACAGTTCATTTTTATTTTTATTTTATTTATTTGAGAGAGAGAGCACAAGTGGGGAGAGAGGCAAGGGGAGAGGGAGAGAATCCCAAGCAGACTCCCTGCTGAGCGCAGAGCCCCCCGCCCTGCCCCCGGGCTCGATCTCACCACCCTGAGATCATAACTTAAGCCGAAATCAAGAGTCAGTCGCTCAACCAACTGAGCCACCCAGGCACCCCAACAGTTCATTTTATATGTGTATAGACGTGCTTGAAATCAAATTCCATCCTTAGAAACAATACACTCAGAGATTAAAGAATTTTTCTCATTTCATTAGCTTATGCAGTAGCCATTAATGATTCCAATTTGTCTGCTATTTATCTGGAAAAATAACAAACCAAACAGACCTGGGGAGGGGCAGAATCCTTCACGCTCCTGTAATCAATACTAGGCTGTACAGAACAGGGCACAGAAAATAAGGGAGAAATAGCACTTGTTGTAAATATGTCATAATTAAACCCTATCTGATTTATTTGGCACAGGAGAATAATTGGAAATTCTATTTATGGTCCTATTTACACTTCTATCATCAAAATTAATGATTCAGTGTAAGTGAGAGGTTTTGCCTATATTCATCACCATCAGTGCCATGACTAATTGAAAATGTGTTTATATTTCCACAAACCTTGATTTTCATTGCAAAGCATCAGACTCAGTTTTTATGTGCTAACATTTATGACCAGTAGCCTACAGTCTTCCTTAAATTAACAAAGATAGAAATGTATCTACTCAGTAGTTAATAAAACCCATCAAAAATAAATGTCTATTTTGAATGGTAAGGAATGGAAAACAACCCCGAAAGTAGCCACACATTAAAAAAATTAAATTTAGGGCGCCTGGGTGGCTCAGTTGGTTGGGCGACTGCCTTCGGCTCAGGTCATGATCCTGGAGTCCCGGGATCGAGTCCCAGATCAGGCTCCCTGCTCGGCAGGGAGTCTGCTTCTCCCTCTGACCCTCCTCCCTCTCATGCTCTCTGTCTCTCATTCTCTCTCTCTCAAATAAATAAATGAAATCTTTAAAAAAAATTAAATTTAGTTTTGTATAAGTAATGCATCACATAGTACAAATTCCAAATTTATAAAGGGTTATATATGGAGAATTCTACCATTTTTCCTGTCCCTGGTCTGTAAAGCACTCCCTTACTCTTTTTAAAGGCTGCCTAGTATTCTACTATATGAATTTAACATCATTTATTTAACCTGTCAACTACTGATTAATATTTTGCTGTTATAAAAAATGCTGCAGTGACTAGCCTTGTATGTAAATTATTTAACACATACCTTAGAATATCTATAGATATTCTAGATATAGAGAATATCTAGAAATGGAGGTTGTCAGTCAAAAGGCATGGGTATTTTATTTTATTTTTATTTTTTTTAAAGATTTTATTTATTTATTCATGAGAGACAGAGAGAGAGAGAGAGGCAGAGGGAGAAGCAGGCTCCCAAGGAGCAGGGAGCCCGATGCGGGACTCGATCCCAGGACCCTGAGATCATGACCTGAGCCGAAGGCAGACGCTCAACCATCTGAGCCACCCAGGCACCCCATGGGTATTTTAATATAGAGAAAATTTATACTTCCACCAACAATGCACGAGAGGGCTTGTCTCCCCAGATCTTTGTCAGTGAAATGTGCCATTAAGCTTTGTCAATGTTATAGGTGAAAATGGCATCATGGTGGACTTTAAATTTGCATTTGTCTTATTATTACTAAAGCTGAACACCTTTTCGTATGTCAATAGTCATGTGTATTTGCTCTTCTGTGAACTGCTCATTCACCTTTGCCTATTTTTCTATAAGGCTTGTTGGTCTTCTTCCTATTCACTTGTAAAAGGTATTCCTCTAGGGAAATCTGCTCTTTATCTTATATTAACCCCTTTGCCCCCCCAGTTTGCTTGTCTTTTTGCTTTGTTTAGGTGGTTTTTGCCATGCGGAAATTCCTTATTAATGTGTAGTCAAATGCATCAATCTTTTCGTTTGTGGTTCTGGGTTTTCTGGCATATTTAGAAAGGTCTTCTTTACTCTAAGAGTGAAACACTGTGTTAAGCACCTTGAGGGATACAAAGGTGAAAGACAAAATGCATCCTTCCATCCAAAGAGCTTGCGGTGTGGCGTCAGAGATAGGTTTGCTTCAAGATATGGGAGTGGAGGATGGTGTGTAGGGGGGAAGGGGTGGGGATAAATGTAGGTTGAGTGTAGACCTAGTTAGCCTTTCTTGGCCTCCATATTGAGTCACTGATGTTCTTACGTCGAGCAGGGATCAGCAAGCTTTAGATGTAAAGGATCAGATAGCAAATATTTTCAGCTTTACAACTACTCAGTTCGGCCTGAAAAATGAGAGTCTATGTTCCAATGTGACTTTATGGAAGGACACTGAAATGTGAATTTCATGTAATTTTCATGTGTCACGAAATAGTGTTCTTTTGTGTGTGGTTTTTTTTTTTCAAGCATTAAATAATATTTTTTTAAAAAAACAACACTCTTGGCTTGAGGACCATACAAAAACAAATGGCAGGCCAGATTTGACCCATGGATCATAGTTTGCCAACCCCTGATGTAAAGGAACCACTGTGAAATTCTATCCCAAGAGCGAAGTTGATTCAAGAGAAACGTATCAATTATTGAAAGCCTCACAAATAACTCTAAATTCATCACTTTATTTTTAAGTTTTGCAAAAGGGATCTGGAAGCAGTGAATGGGGAAGCAATGAATATGTGACCCACTGCTGCTCAGCTAAACACTGCTTCGAGGTGAACAGAATGGAGTTCTTTGAATCAAATTCACCGATTCCTTCTGTTAAACTGCCTTTCACCTAATATTTCTGTCAGAGAATCTAGAAACTATGGTGATTGATGCCATAGAAACACACAGCGAGCGAGCAGGGTGATGAGCTTGTGAATTGCAGCACGGCTGAGAGGCAAAAAGCTTTTTAGCTGCCAAGCTAGAGGGAAGGTAAAAGAACAAAATGCAATGCAGCGAGCTTCACTGTTTACAGAGCACTTTTCACATATATTATCACCTTTAATTCTACTCAAAATGCACAATAACCCCAGTGCGGGTAAGCATTGTTATTATTTTACCAATGAGGATCTGACTTTTCTTCTGGCACGATTCACACCTCTCTGAGTGTAAGGACCAGATAGATGCCCCTCGGTGCTAAGGGTAAGACTGCAGTCAGCAAATAATAGTGATGAAGATGAGGAGAGGAAAAGCGTGCTGGTCACTGGATGTCGGTTATGTTCCAGACACAGAGCTAGGCACTTGACACATGAGGCCTACTTTTGGCCTCCCAGCTGCCCAAGTACAGAGTCATTATGGCATTGCGTTTTTGATCACCAGCTTTGGAGTTAGATAGCCCTAGATTCAAGACTTAGTTCTACCAATTTTAACTCTGATCTGGCGCAAGTTACTGAACTTCTCTGATTTCCAGTTTCCTGATCTATAAAAGGCAGGTGATGTAATACTCCCCACTTCTTCCAGCTTTGGCATAGATCAAATGGGATGAGTGTAAAAAGCTTAGCACAGTGGCTCACCCATACTAAGTGCTCAGTAAATCTTTATTATTACTACACAGAGCTTATAATACCTCTGATCATCCTGCTAAAGATGATTACGATACTTTAATAGAATCCACACACCTAGCATGCAGACCTTAAAAAAAGAACAACTTGTACTTTGAAATAATTATATACTTATAGGAAGTTGTAAAAAGAATAGAAAGATCTGCCTACCCTGCACCCAGTTTCCCCCAACGGTGACATCTTATCTAGCTGTAGTATAATATCAAAATCAGAAAATTGACATTGGTGTAATACTGTTAACTAGATTAAAGACTTTATTCAGTTTTCACAATTTTTATTTTTATTTAGACAGAGAGAGCATGTGCATGCAAGCAGGAGGGGAGGGGTGGAGGGAGAGAGAATCTTAAGCAAGCTCCATGTTCAGTATGGAGTTGGACATGGGGCTCGATCTCACGACCCCGAGATCATGACCTGAGCCCAAATCAAGAGTCGGATGCTTAACCAACCGACCGACCCAGGAGACTCAGTTTTCACAATTTTTAAACTTGCATTCACTTATGTGTGCGTATTACCCCAAGTGTGGATTCCTGCAACCCCTCCTACAAAGATGCAGAACTGCTTCCATTACTATAAAATAACTCCCTGATGCTTCCTTTGTGGATTTGCATCTAATCCCCATCCCTGTCCCTTGGCAACCACTAGTCTGTTCTCCATCTCTGAAGTTTTGTCGTTTTAAAATGTTATATCAATGGAATCAGTATATACCCTTTTGAGATTTATTTTTGTCCACTAAACATAATACCATTGAGGTCCATCCAAGTTGTGTGTATCAGTAATAGTTCATTTCTTTTCATTGCTGTATTCCACTATATGGATATACTAGAATTTGTGCTACCCCACTGAAGGACGTTTGAACATTTCCAATATTTGGCTATTGCAAGTAAAGCTGCTATGAATAATAGTGCACACTTTTTTGTGTGTGGATAGAAGTTTCCGTTTATTTATGCCCAGAAGTGTGATTGCTGGGTCATATGGTTCAAGGGTATGTTTAAATTTATGAGAAACTGACAAACTGTTCTCTAGAGTGTCTGTACCATTTTGCCTTCCCACCAGCAGTGCATGAATGGTCCAATTTCTCCACATCCTCACCAGCATCTAGTACTATGACTATTTTTTATTTTAGCTGTTCTAATAGGTGTGTAATGAGCACTCCTTTTGTTTTTTGGTTTTTTTAAAAGATTTTATTTATTTATTCATTAGAGACACAGAGAGAGAGGCAGAGGGAGAAGCAGGCTTCCCGCGGAGCAGGGAGCCCGATGCGGGACTCGATCCCAGGACCCTGAGATCGTGACCTGAGCCGAAGGCAGACGCTTAGCCATCTGAGCCACCCAGGCGCCCGCACTCCTTTTGGTTTTAATCTGCATTTCCCAGGTGGCTAATAGGGTTCAACATTTTTTCCTGTGTTTATTTGCCAGATATGTCTCTTCTTTGGCGAAATATCTGTTGATGGCTTTTGCCCATTTTATACCTGGATGCATTGCATTTTTACTGTTGAGCTTTGAAAGTTCTTCATATATAATGATTGTAAGACCTTTGTTGAATATATGGTTTATGTTGTGGGCTTAATTTGTATTCCCCCAAAAGAGATGTTCAAGTCTTAAACCGCAATACCTATAATGTGACCTTATTTGGAAGTAGGGTCTTTGCAGCTATAATCAAGTTAAAATGAGGTCCTACTGGATTAGGATGGGCCTTAATCCAATAACTGGTGTCCTTATAAGAGAGGGGACTTTGGTCACAGACACATAAGGAGAACGCCATGGGACAAAGGAAACTGGGATTGGAGCGGTATGTCTGCAGCCAAGGAGTACCAAGGAGTGCCAAGCACCAGAAGTCAGGAAGAGGCAAGGAAGGATCCTTCACACAGCCTTCAGAGAAAGTTGCTGACCCCTCTGTCTTGGACTTCTAGCCTCCAGAACTGTGACAGGATATATTTCTGCTGTCTTAAGCCACCAAGTTTGCGGTGATTTGTTACGGCAACCTTGGGAAACGAATCCAGTCTGTAAATATTTTCTCCCAGGCTTTCTCTGGTCTTTTCACTTCCTTGACGGGATCTTTCCAGAGAAAAGGTTTAATTGTGAGGAAGTCCAACTTATTAAGTTTTTCTTTTCTGGATCATGCTTTTATCATTGTGTCTAAGAACATTTTGCCTATTAGCCCTAGATCCCAAAGGCTTTTCTCTTATGGTTTCTTCTAAAAATGTTTAAAGGATCTTATGTTTTTATCTAAATCTATTATCAGTTTTCAATTTTGAGTGCGGCGTGAAGTTTACATTGAGGTCCATTCTGGCTTTGTGGACAGACTTCTAATTGTCCTATCACCATTTGTTGAAAATGCTATCTTTTCCCCCATTGGATTGCTTTTGCATCTTTGTAAAAAAAAAAAAAAATCAATTGGTCATATTGGAGTTCATCTACTCTAGGATCCTTATTCTGTTCCACTGATCTAAGTGTCTATTTCTTTGCCAATACCATGCTGTCTTGGTTACTGTAGCTATATAGTAAGTCTTAATGTTAGGTAGAATGAGTCCTTCCACTTTAGTCTTTTTCAGAACTAATTTAGCTAGTCTAGTTCCTTTGCCTTTCCATATATATTTTTGAAAGAATCTTGTCTATATCTACAAAACATCTTGCTGGGACCTTGATAAGAAATGCATTAAGTAGGGTGCCTGGATGGCTCAGTCAGTTAAGCGTCTGACTCTTAATCTCAGTTCAGGTCTTGATCTCAGGGTCATGAGTTCAAGCCCCACATTGGGCTCCATGCTGGGTGTGGAACCTACTTAAAAAAAAAGAAGGAAATGCATTAAGCCTATAGTCCAACTGGGGGAGGATTTACATTTTTAATATGTTGAGTCTTCCAATCTGTGAACAAGATATGTCTATTTAAATCTTTGATGTCTTATATCAGCATTTTATGATTTTCAGCATAGAGATCCTATACACATTTTGTTAGATTTATACCTAAGTATTACCTTTTCTTTGGGGTGATTAAAAATGGGTATTATGTTTTTAATTTCCATTCCACATGTGTGTTGCTACTACATGATGTGATGGAATCGTGCGTGTTGATCTCGTATCCTATGACCCAAATATTTTTTCAATAATCAAGACGCAAGCTTGCACAGATCTAGTGGCACATATTCAAGAAGGAAGTATCGGAACTATGATAGCTCAGAGTCATAATTCTACCTCTTCTTCACTCAAGTCTTCTGAGGGTGGCAACACACATGAGAACTCTTTGTTACAATAACTTGTTTTAAAGTAACATTAACTCTGTAATAGAAAGACAAAAGACCTGCCTCTCATGTATGTATTTCTAAAGTAGAATATGTCTTAGCAGGTAAGCTCAGTCCCATTGATCAGCGTGGGGAGGGAGCCATGTTCATTTCATTCATTCATTCATTCGTTCGTTCAACAAATAATCACTGAGAACCTACTCTGTATAAGTCACCGGAATGGATGCTGTGGACCCAGAAATAAACAAGATAGATATATTCTCAAATGCATTTGCCAAGCAACATCTTGAGCTCAAAGTAGAAATTTTAAAAAAGGCTGCTTGTGCTGCTTCTAATTGCCTGAAGATTGAATTATTCATTCAATTAACCAGTGGGTTCCCGAAGTAACTTATGAGATGGCATTTCCACTGGGAACAGCATGAGAAAAAAAACACTGTGGTTATCATGCTATTGACACAATGCTATATCTCACAAGCAAAAGAAAGGAAAAGGAAACACCCAGTGGTTTGATCCATGTGTCACTTATCATCCCCCCACCCCTATTTTTTTTTTTTTTTAAGATTTTATTTACTTGTCAGAGAGAGAGACAGAACACAAGCAGGGGGAGAGGCAGGCAGAGGGAGAAGCAGGCTCCCTGCCGAGCAAGGAGCCTGATGTGGGACTCGATCCCAGGACACTGGGATCGTGACCTGAGCCAAAGGCAGACGCTTAACCGACTGAGCCACCCAGGCGCCCCCCCACCCCTATTTTTGAAGGTTCTGACTCATCCCCAGAGCCTTCAGGTCTCCCTTCTTCCTAGACTATGATAATTTAACCCCCAGCTACAGCCTCAGCAGTATCTCCAGGCCCTAATGTTGGTCTCAACTCTTGCTGCACTTTAGGAATCACTGTGAGATTAAAAAAAAAATACAGATGATAGGGACCCACACCAGACCAATGGATTCAGAGCCTCTGGGGCTGGGGCCTAGGCATAGGTATCTCTTAAAAGCTCCCCAAATGATTCTGGGGCATAGTGACAACTAAGAATCATTGTAAATCTAGTCCAATCTGCTGATCGTGGTAGCGTAAGTCTAGTCTTTGTGGACCACATTGTATAATGGGATTTTATTAAGCTTCTACTTACTACCTGCCAGGCACTGTAGTCGATACTTTACACACACTGTTATTTTGTTTTTACCCTCACAAAATGTTTGGGTCAAGAAGTAGCTTGAGGGACTGGGGTGCTTTAGCCTTCCTTCCCCATTCCCATCAGATTCCTGAAAATAACTCCAAATAAATTCTCCTGCAGGGTGACCCCTGCACCCTGGGGTGACTGGCTATGCGTCTTATTCCAGGGTCCCTCCTGCTAGCAGGCAGACTTACGTACTTAGCCAGGCATGGTAAACAAGTGCCACGGACACACAAGGCTACTTCCAAGAGTCCTGGCAAGGTGAACCAAATGTTGGGGGTGACTTGTGGGAAAACAGAGTTTGAGCTCAGTAAGGCACTCCTAGAAAACGACAGTTGACCAAACCATTTACATCTGTCATGTCAGAAACTGCCAGAAGCCCCAGCTGTACTCACTATGCCCAATAAGTCCCTTATGAGACAAACTACCCTGATTCTTTTGAGCCCATCCCCTAAACCCTGCCCCACACCAGACTGAGTACCTGGCATTATTCAAAAATCCTGTAGGTAGGCTCCTGTCTTGTGTGTGTGTGTGTTTCCAGGCACTTACTCTCTCTTTTCCTCTGCCTGAACATCACAGAGCCTTCTAACCAGTGGGTCTTCTCACCTGGCAGTAGGCAAAAGTGAGAAGAACCTCTAGGTGGAGCCGGGAGGTGGAGGGGGGCGGTCACCCAGGAGAAAAGGTCCACGGGAGTTCAGGGCACCTGGTGTGAAATTTTGTTACCTTGTTAACTATTTTGGTTTGGTGCTACATCCGTCTGGCTATTTGTATGGACAATCCTAAGATGGCCTGTCCTTCTGAGATGGTTTTTACTGAGATTTAGTGGCTGCCAGAGCCTCCATTTCTAAGTTTCCAGTACCCGTTAGTCTGCTGGGGATCCTGCAATTTTGGCCCCAGAAGCCCTTATTAGTACCTTTGTTTAAAGGGCTTCTTTTGTACTTGAATTGGGTAGATTGAAGAATTGGGGGCGCCTGGGTGGCTCAGTCGGTTAAGCGACTGCCTTCGGCTCAGGTCATGATCCTGGAGTCCCGGGATCGAGTCCCGCATCGGGCTCCCTGCTCGGCGGGGAGTCTGCTTCTCCCTCTGACCCTCCTCCCTCTCATGCTCTCTGTCTCTCATTCTCTCTGTCTCAAATAAATAAATAAAATCTTAAAAAAAAAAAAAAGAATTGGGAGAGCCTCATGGCCACCTGTAATTCTAATCCTTCAAGGGTACCTGTTACAGCAGGTGTTTGTCCAATTAGGGGCAGCAAGCATGGCCTGTAATTTGGGGCAACATTCCCAAGAAAGAGTTGTAAGGCATCTGCCCCTGAAGGGGCCCTTGCCAGGCTGGAAGGGCATTTCTGCCTTCTAGGTGTTCACCAGAACGGTAGACCTATTGGAGCATACCAGTTCTGCTCAGCAGCTATCTGCCTTCTTCTAATGAGGTCTAGTGACTAAGGGCCATGGTGGGGTGGGGTGGGCTCTCTGTCCGGCCAGGAAAACCCCATGTAGGAGACCAATAGATAGGGTCCCCCTTTGGGGACTATTGGATTGTGGACGAGGCCCCTCCCCCTACGGTTTTTTCTTTTTTCTCTCTCATTTTTTTCATTTCAAAGCAATCTTAAACTTTCTTGTTGTCATTCTTTGCCTGCTCACCTGGCCTTTCCGTCAGGCCTGAAGTAAAGCAAACACAGACGTTTGCATTACACGTTGCCAAGTATCTCCTACTTCTGATGGTCTCCGGCTCTACCTGCTCCCAGTCTGGCTTGCTCAGGGTGCTCCTCGGACCCTCCCAGCTCAGGGCAAGTCTAGGAGTAGAGAATGTTCCTGAAGAAGCCAGACAGAGAAGGCCCTCTTTAGAGCACCAAGGCCCATCCACCTGCAGGAGGTCCTGCCCTGGGGTGACGTGACCAGACCACCAGCCACACAGCCAACAGGAACTGAGGCAGACCGCACAGGCTGCCCCTTCCGGGGAAAGCGAGCTGCTCTCCTGGAGGCGGTCCTCTGGTCCCCGGGCAAGGCACCCAAACCTAATCCTGAGCCACAGACTGTTGTTCTAGGAGAGTCAACCTCACAGACCTGAAGAGAAAGGGAGGAAGGCAGAGACGGTAGGAGAATAGCAGGAACAGAGCAGGGAGGAAGGAAGGAGAGGGAGAGGTCAGCCATGGGGTGTGAGGTGCTAACTCTTCCATCAGATAGAGTCAATGGGGCCTGAGGGGCTGTGCTCCCTGAGAAGAAGAGGCGGGGTACCTCTCATAGACAGGGGGGCCACAGAGCAAACCTGAAGGCAGGAGGGTCCCCAGAGGCTAGTGCCTGAGCCAGATCCCATGCTGTCCCACATGAATGCTCCCCTTCCTGTTCCCCGAAGCCTTAGCACGGAGGAAGGGAGGAGTGGGTGTGGGATGGGGTTAGGGAAGGGAGGCTTTGCCTTTGGCCCCTAGGGCACACCTCCTTCTGAGTAGAAATAGCCCCATAGTGGGAGCCACCAGTCAGAAAGGGTTGGGGGGCATTGGGGAGGGGTGTGGGAGAGGGGAGTGGGGGCTTGGCCCCAGGGCTTTCCCCAGCAACCAGAGAATCTGTTCCTTCTGAGCTCAGGCTCTCTCACTTTTGGCCGGTTTTAGTTTTAGAGACTCTCTGATAAAATAGGATTGGGTGAGAGCGGAGGGAAACAGGCTGGGTAAGGGGCGGCACAGCTACCCTGAGCCGTGGCTAGCCTCGAAAAGAGTCGTAACCTCTGCTGGCTCAGCCGAGGTGCACTTTGCAAAGACCGTGAGCCACAGGTCAATCCCACTTTCACTACATGTCCAAACTTCAATTCTGCCACTGCTGATTCAGTCCTGAGGTAAATACCCAAGTATCCCTGGGTTCTATCTTCCCTTGGGTGGGCCCTTTTTAAAGCCCTAGAAGGGGGGCGCCTGGGTGGCTCAGTCGGTGAAGCGGCTGCCTTTGGCTCAGGTCATGATCTCAGGCTCCTGGGATCAAGCCCCGCTGCTGCTTCTCTCGCTCCCTCTCCCGCTGCTCATGTTCTCTCGCTTGTTCGCACTCTCAAATAAATAAAATCTTAAAAAATATGAAAAAAAAAAAATAAAGCCCTAGAAGGAATCATCTGTGAACCAATCCATTTCCCTGATGAACCAACACACAGGTTCCCTCCAAAAAAGATAAAGCAGGAAAATGGAAAGGGCATTAGGTGCTCCAGGCCCCCAGCGTCCATAAGGCAAAAACCCAGAAGTGTCGGTAAAAGGAGCCAGGATGGGCAGGTGTAGAGCGAGTGGGTCTATTGGCACATTAGAAACTTCCCAGAAAGGAGGTGCCAGTGGGGACAGGGCCATAACTTGGCCACTGCTGTTCCTACCATTCCAAAGAATACTTCCAGAGGCCCCTACATAGGACCAGCCTCTGGCAAACCAGCCTCTGAGCTCTCTCCCAGCCCACCACACAAGGCAAGGATCACTATTGATGCAAATTTTTCTACCACAAATCACCACCCACACTTATCCCTTCCACACAGTTAAAGCTCAAGGATGATAGAAATGCTATGAGTAATTCCAGGCACCTGCCTCTGTGAAGACAAGAACACAGCTGCTGTGTCCCAGAAAGGGGATCTCCACACCCTCTTGTCCAAAGACGAAATGTGCTTTCCTCCGTGTCTACCATGGTCGGGAGGACCTATCAGAGCTCCCCGTGTGGGTCTTCACGCTAAGCCTCCCTCTTGTCGGAGGAACACCAAGAAGGGGGAGTTAGTGTGGACAGGGCAGCAGATTTGTCTCTGCTGTTCCAACATTTTTCTGGACTAATGCCAGATCTCCTTGTCTGGGCCGATCGACCACATCTCCGTCCGGGCTTCCTCTTAGCCACCTAGCAAGGGGAGAATGGGGCTTTGTCCATCTCCCTAATATCAGACTCCTTGTAAGGAAAATAAGTCCGGCTCTAGGAAAATGGAAAAGTTGCCGATGTCTCTGCTTCCCCAGCTCTTGTAAAGGCAGTTGCGGTCTATCCCACGGAGAGGAGGGGTCTGAGGACCCCGAAGTCTGGACTGACCAGGACAGAGAGAAGAAAACAGAATGCGGGAGAGCGTGTGGACCGTGCATTAATCCTTGGGGAAAGAGGATCCATCGGTTTAGGAGAAGCCTGAATCCTTGTTGTCTGGCTTCTGTTCTTATCCTCCTGAAAATCATGACCACCTGTCCTTGATCTTTATACTCCACTGAGAGTCACCGCCAAAGGTTCAAAAATTAGTCCCGGCTTATTCGTGTTAGAAACCAAGAGAGGTAGTGTCCACTTGTCCACGGTAGATTGAGCAGAAAAAGTAAAACGTTAACCTAAATCCTTCACTCTAGCCCGGTAAAGACCCGAACACCGCTGCTTTGGTTTACAAGGGAGCTCACCACCTTGTATCCCCCTTCCATACTCTGCGTTGTCGGAATTGTATAATCTTTTCAAAGTCTGCCGAGAGATCATCTCCGAGATTATGTAAGTAACTTTGCATACTGATGTGTGCTCAAACAGGTGGTGTGTATGAGAGAGATCTAGAAACCAGTTCATTGCATTACCCTTGTACAGACATTACTAAAGCAGGCTTGTTGCGCATTCTGGAAGACAGGGACCTTGGGGGTGCAGGGGAATCTTGCTCGGGCAGCCTCTGTTGACCAATCTCAGGTTCATCTGGGGGATGTTTGTTCCCCAACCTCATGTCCCCCACACACCCCGAGTGAGCTAAAGGCCGTGAGACCCGGATTGGCATCCAAGTCCATGCAGCCATGCTAAGCGGCCCGGAACACGGAACTGCCTCCCTGGGCTCACACCATTTCCAGAAGCAGGCCAGGCCAACTTGAATCCCTTAACCAGGGAGGAAGAACGAACACTTGGGTTTGCCTAACAAAGCACGACCGGAAGCCATCTCCTGGGTGAGGTGGGCTTTGGCGTAGGAAAGGCCAGTTGAACGGTGACCCCCCCCCCAGCCGAAGCCAAGCCCTTCCTAACTGCCCCCTGCTACTGCAGGGGGCGGGGGGCGAGGGCTCTCCCCCAGGGATGGAGAGGGGCTGGGTCCCCTTGCTTTTACACACCCGAGGTGGTACAGAGAGCCATCTACCACAGCATTCTGCAGGAAAGAAAGTGGATAGTGTGAAATCCGAGGGAATAACATAACTAACAAAGGGAAGAAAATGTGAACTAAAGCGTAATTACCAATTCACAATGCCAAGAAGTTTGTTTTGCTTGTCAGGAGTCCATGGTCCACTTGATATTATTTATGTGCATCTCCAGATCTTCAAACTCTCTTTATCACTCACAACTATTAGCTCAGGTCATCTACATGTTTGTTTTCCTAGGATTGACATTTGTGGGGTTTTTTTCTCATGCTATGTGATGTTTTATTATTCGGGTCCTCTGGACTTCTACTCCGTCCAAATAACACCCCGTAGTAAAGGCACCAAGGGCATGGCCCTTGAGCCTGGGAGTCTCTCTTCTGAGAGAGGGATGATCTTCGGGTAAGCACGGCCCACAGAAGACCATTTTTTGCACCAGCCTCTCGAGTGCTTCCTATGACCCGTGAGAGGGGCTGAGCGTAACCTGTCACCTTCCTAGAATATTCCTGGGACTGAAGGACCCCCCACTTGTGCATTTAGTCCCAACCGCCCGCTCATAAGAATAGGACTGGCTTTGCGGCAAAGAGGTATTTAAGAAGCTCGGGGTCAGCATTCTGGGCTTGGCTTCACGCTTCTTTTCTTACTGTTGTGGCCCTGCCTTTGTATTTAATTTAGATAACCCCAACCCTATCTTCTCCTTACCTTTTCTAAACATGGGCCCGAATCCTTCTCTCCCTCTCCCCCTTTTTTTTTTTTTAAAGATTTTATTTATTTTTTAGAGAGCGAGCGAGAGAGAAACAGCATGAGAGGGGAGAGGGTCAGAGGGAGAAGCAGGCTCCCCGCTGAGCCGGGAGCCCGATGTGGGACTCGATCCCAGGACCCTGGGATCATGACCTGAGCCAAAGGCAGACACTTAACCATCTGAGCCACCCAGGCACCCCCTCTCCCTTTTTTTTAATTTAAATTTTAGTTAGTGAACATACAGTGCAATATTGGTTTCTGGAGTAGAATTCAGTGGTTCATCGCTTACATACAACACCCCCTGCTCATCACAAGTGTCCTCCTTAATCCCCATCCCATCCCCCACCCGTCTCCCTCCATCAACCCTCAGTTTGTTCTCTGTCATTAAGAGTCTCTTATGGTTTATTTCCCTCTCTCCTTTTTTTCTTTTTGCCCTTCCCATATGTTCATCTGTTTTCTTTCTTAAATTCCACATATGAGTGAGATCATATGGTATTTGTCTTTCTCTGAGTGACCTATTTTGCTTAGCATAATACCCTCTAGTTCCATCCACGTCATAGCAAATGGCAAGATTTCTTTTTTTTTTTTTTTGATGGCTGAGTAATATTCTGTTGTATATATATATACCACCTCTTCTTTATCCATTCATCTGTTGATAGACATTTGGGCTCTCTCCATAGTTTGGCTATTATTGATAATGCTGCTATAAACATCAGGGTGCATGTACCCCTTTGAATCAATATTTTTGTAACCTTTAGGTAAATACCTAGTAGTGCAATTGCTGGATTGTAAGATAGTTCCATTTTTAACTTTCTGAGGAACCTCCATACTGTTCTCCAGAGTGGCTGCACCAGTCTGCATTCCCAACAACAGTATAAGAGGGTTTCCCTTTCTCTGCATCCTCGCCAACACCTGTTGTTTCCTGTGTTTTTAATTTTAGCCATTCTGACTGGTGTGAGGTGATAACTCATCGTGGTTGTGATTTGTATTTCCCCGATGATGAGTGATGTTGAGCATCTTTTCATGTGTTTGTTGGCCATTTGGATGTCTTCTTTGGAACAATGTCTGTTCATGTCTTCTGCCCATTTCTTGACAGGATTATTTATTTTGGGGGGTGTTGAGTTTGATAAGTTTTTATAGATTCTGGATACTAACCTTTTATCAGACATGTCATTTGCAAATATCTTCTCCCATTCTGTAGGCTGCCTTTTGGTTTTGTTGATTGTTTCCTTTGCTCTGAGCTTTTTATCTTGATGAAGTACCAATAGTTCATTTTTGCTTTTGTTTCCCTTGCCTCCAATGACCTGTCTAGTAAGAAGTTGCTATGGCCAAGATCAAAGAGGTTTCTGCCTGTGTTCTCTAGGATTTCGATGGTTTCCTGTCTCACATTTAGGTCTTTCATCCATTTTGAATCTATTTTTGTGTATGGTGTTAGAAAGTGGTCCAGGTTAATTCTTCTGCATGTTGCTGTCCTGTCTTCCCAACACCATTTGTTGAAGAGACTGTCTTTTTTCCATTGGATATTCTTTCCTGCCTTTTTGAAGATTAGATGACTATAGAGTTGTGGGTCCATTTCTGGGCTCTCTATTCTTTTTTTTTTTTTTTTAAGATTTTATTTATTTATTCATGAGAGATAGAGAGAGAGAGGCAGAGGCAGAGGGAGAAGCAGGCTCCCCACGGAGCCAGGAGCCCGATGCGGGACTCGATCCCAGGACCCTGGGATCATGACCTGAGCCGAAGGCAGACGCTGCTTAACCAACTGAGCCACCCAGGCGTCCCCTGGGTTCTCTATTCTGTTCCATTGATCTATGTGTCTGTTTTTGTGACAGTACCATACTGTCTTGATGATGACAGCTTTTAATAGAGCTTGAAGTCCGGAATCGTGATGCCTCCAGCTTTGCTTTTCTTTTTCAGGATTGCTTCAGCTATCCAGGGTCTTTTGTGGTTCCATACACATTTTAGGATTGTTTGTTCTAGCTCCATGAAAAATGCTGGTAGCATTTTGATAGGGATTGCATTAAATATGTAGATTGCTTTGGGTAGTATAGACATTTTAACAACGTTTGTTCTTCCAATCCATGGGCATGAAATGTTTTTCAATTTCTTTGCGTCCTCTTCAATTTCTTTCATAAGTGATCTATAGTTTTTCAGAGTATAGATCTTTTACCTCTTTAGTTAGGTTTACTCCTAGGTATCTTATTGGTTTTGATGCAAGTGCAAATAGGATTGATTCCTTGATTTCTCTTTCTGCTGCTTCGTTATTGGTGTATGAAATGCAAAAGATTTCTGCACATTGATTTTATATCCTGCAACTTTGCTGAACTCGTGTACTCTAGCAATTTTTTGGTGGAGTCTTTCAGGTTTTCTACATAGAGTATCATGTTTTCTGCAAATAGTGAAAGTTTGAATTCTTCCTTGCCAATTTGGATGTATGTCTGTTCTTCCTTCCTTCCTTCCTTTCTTTCTTCTTTTTTCTTTTTCTGTCTGATTGCTGAGGCTAAGACTTCCAGTACTATGGTAAATAGTAATGGTGAGAGAGGACATCCCTGTCTTGTTCCTGACCATAGAGGAAAAGCTCTCAGGTTTTACCCCCATTGAGGATGGTATTAGCTGTGGGTCTTTCATATATGGCCTTTTTGATGCTGAGGTATGTTCCATCTATCCTACTTTGTTGAGGGTTTTTATCAAGAAAGGATGCTATACTTTGTCAAATGCTTCTTCTGCATCTATTGACATGATGATAGGGTTCTCATGTTTTCTTTTATTAATGTGGTGTATCCTGTTGATTGGTTTGCAAATATTAAAGCACCCCTGCAGCCCAGGAATAAATCCCACTTGATCGTGGTGAATAATTCTTTCAGTGTACTGTTGAATTTGATTTGCTAGTATTTTATTGAGAATCCATGTTCATCAGGGCTATTGGCCTATAATTCTCCTTTTTAGTGGGGTCTTTATCTGGTTTTGGAATCAAGGTAATGCTGGCTTGGTAGAATGGGTTTGGAAATTTTCCTTCCATTTCTATCTTTTGGAACAGTTTGAGAAGAATAGGTACTAACTCTTCTTTAAATGTCTGGTAGAATTCCCCAGGGAATCCATCTCGCCCAGGACTTTTGTTTTTTGGGAGATTTTTGATTATTGATTCAATTTCTTTGCTGGTTATGGACCTATTCAAATGTTCTATTTCTTCCTGTTCCAGTTTTGATAGTTTGTAGGTTTCTAGGAATTTGTCCATTTCTTCCATATTGCCCAGTTTGTTGGCATATAATTTTTCATAGTATTCTCTTATAATTGTATTTCTGTGGTGTTGGTTGTGATCTCTCCTTTTTCATTCGTGATTTTATCTATTTGGGTCCTTTCTCTTTTCTTTTTGATAAGTCCGGCCATGGGTTTATCAATTTTGTTAAATTCTTTTGAAGAACCTGCTCTTAGTTTCATTAATCCACTCTACTGGGTTTTTGTTTGTTTGTTTGTTTCTGTACCACTTATTCCAGCTCTAATATTTATTATTTCCTTCTTCTGCTGGCTTTAGGCTTTATTTGCTATTCTTTTTCTAGCTCCTTTAAGTGTAAGACTAGGTTGCGTATTTGAGACTTTTCTTGCTTCTTGAGGTAAGCCTGTCCAAATCCTTCTCTTGATAATTTACAAAGTATCCTTCATTTTCCTCCCTCTTGTTTCTTGGTGGGGGGTGGAGGAGGGTGAATCACAGGTTTGAAATGGTACTGTGAGGTTCTGGAAGATTCCCTAAACTAGCTCTGGATCACCAGTCTTCATCTTCCCCCTTTTATGTATTCCATGTTCTCTGACATACACAACTCTCCTTCCTCCTAGAATCAGTTAAGAAACTCTAGCTGCTTAGCTTTATTATCCACTTGTTCCCCCAAATATGAGCCCAACTCAGAGAAACCAGGCCAGATCCAGCTCGTGAAAGCTGCTCACAAGGGACTGGGGGTGGGGGGCAGGGTCCCAAGAAGGTGCCAAAGGAATCTCAGTTGAAGACCTTTTAAACAGCCGCCCCTGTCCCTGGACTGTGTACCCGGCGCCTGTCCAGACCCAACTGTGACCAGCCTGCATTTCTTGCATCTGATTTTGTCTTGTTTCCAGCTCATAGTTAGGCTTCTTCCTTTTCTGTCTGGCCTTGTAGATGAATACAAAGAAAATAGACCTTTATACTAGCAGGCTCTGGATTTGAATGCTGGCTCTTCCACTTACCAATGTGTGTGACCTTAAGCAAATTTCTTTACCTTATGAGCCTTAGTTTCTTCACCACTAAAATGCAAAAGCATATCATCTACCTCTCAAAGCTGGCTCTGGATTAAATGAGATAACATATTTTATAGCACCCGGCATACAGCAGGCATAGAGTATACAGTAG
>NW_023270175.1:25726913-25746264 GCF_011800145.1 Mirounga leonina
ATTTTATAGCACCCGGTATACAGCAGGCATAGAGTATACAGTAGCACCCAGTGTACGGCAGGCATACAGTAGGCATATTTTATAGCACCCGGTATACAGAAGGAGCAGCGCTCAAGTGCATGGTGGCTGCGGTTCCGCCTCCGATCAAGCCACCCAACATAATGCTGGTTGTGGTCAAATAAGAAGACAAAGGAAATGCATGTTCTGCTCTTTATATTTGAACCCAGGGACTACTTTTATTTTAGCCAGAACACTTTCCCCACCTTTCTGTAGGTTCTCTCTTCTACCATCAGCTCCAGCACACAGGCTTTTTTATAAATTGGTGTGGCCTTAGGAACGCTCTTTGAAGCTCCTCTTCCTTTCCAGCCCCTCACTGTTACTCCCACAAGCACTGCATGTCCTGAGTGCACCCGGAGCAAGGGGAACTGCGACAGCAAAACAAGACTCGATTTTAAGACCAAGTAAGGAGACAATGTGGTGAAAGATGAGGTACGGGCAGGTCAAGGTGATGCTCAAAAATGATTCCAGGGACACAACCAGTCTGCAGGGTATACCCCTTCGGCATGGGTCAGCGCTCCTCGGGAGGGACAAGGTATGCCTTGTATGTTTTGAAAGAAGCCAAGATAATCCAGACACCCGCTTGAATTTGCCCAACTGCACAGCCTGGCCACAAGCATAGTGTAGCTGCTGTATGACTAAAGTGCCAGCCAAAATCTATGAGAATGCCCCTGCGTTTCTGGTCTGAGATTGTGGAGAGGGGGCCTGAAATAACTTCTTATTGCCTATTGAATTCAGTGCAGTCTCAGCCCACAGCCTTGAGATGTTTTCTGCAGGTTAACCTCAGCCTGCCTTGCCAGGGTATTCTGCCTTGTTTCTCTATTCACAGCCACACTTCAGCCAAACTGGACTGTTTAGTCCCGGAACGTGCCCCCAAACACTTCCACCCCTGTGTCTTCGCTGTTTATTTTTATGTATGACTTCTTTCCTGTCCCCTGTCTCTACCTACTGAAATCCGTCAGAGTCTCCCCCAACTTTATGTGATCGCTCTTCCCTCTGAACCATGATAGAATTTACTTTCTACCTCACTTGTGACATGGGTTCTAGTTTGAGCTGCGGTTGTGACCCTTGCTGGGGCTCAGACATACTCGGCCATCTGGAACAGTGGTGAGGAGATAAACCCTCCTGGGTGGCTCAGTCGCTTAAGCGTCCGATTCTTGATTTCGGCTCAGGTCATGGTCTCAGTCATGAGATGGAGCTCCGTGTCGGGCTCTGTGCTCAGTGGGGAGCCTACTTGAGATTCACTCTCTATCCCTCTGCCCCCCCCCAGCTCATGCTGTCTATCAAATAAATAAATAAATCTTTAAAAATAAAAAAGAATTTAAAAATTAAAAAAAAAATCCTCCTGGGGCACCTGGGTTGTTCAGTCGCTTAAGCATCTGCCTTCGGTTCAGGTCATGATCCCAGAGTCCCAGGATTGAGACTTGCGTCAGGTTCCCTGCTCAGTGGGGAGTCTGCTTCTCCCTCTGCCCCTCACCCCACTCGCGCTCTCTCTCTCTTCCTTTCATTCTCTCTCTCAAATAAATAAATAAAATCTTTTTTAAAATAAAATTAAAAATTAAAAAATCCTCCTGAGGGGAGGAAATCATAAAGCATGACAGAGTTGATCAGGCACAAAACCCAAGTCTGAAGTAGGAAGCAGTAAGTTGGGGTACAACATGATGGCTATTATCTGAATCTGCCCCAGCCCAGCCCCCCTAGATGCATGTCTGAGTCCTATCCAGGCACCTATTTACATCCAGGAAGGATTCTCATGGTGGCAAAAGGAACGAGATCCTGACCCCCTCTTCATAATACAGCCCACTGAGGTCCAAAGGCATAAACAATGTCTAATGGCCTGAGATAGTCCCAAATGAGGCCAAATTGCAGAGAGGGACCAAGGTGGGGACTCTGAGAGGAGCCCTTCCATTGAAAGAGAATGTGGATGGGCGATCCACACTGATAATCAGAGTCCAGGTCACTAGAAGAGGGTCTGGTTCAGGACATGCAGTCATCCCCAAAGGAAAGAACTGTATCTAAGCCGCTGAACAGTTAGAACACTTAGGGGCCCGGGCAGTCTTTCTTTAGGACACTTCTGCTCTGAGTCTGACAGAATGGAGATGACACCTTGAAAAACCATCTTAATGAGGATGGATGGAGTCAGCATTCTAAGCTGGAACCAATCAGAGCTAACGGCTTGGTGGGAGCCATCTCTGTTTAAAGGGGGTAGTGGTTCGGAGTGCTGACTCTAGAACCAGCTACCTGGGTTCAACAGCTTCCTCATCTGTAAGCAGGGATAATTGAATCAGTCAACTGAGACCTGCAAGCAGGACCACACTGATGTTACCAGTTGTGAAGTTCATTTCAAGAGGCAAGATTAAGTTGCCAATAACCCAGCAGATTGGATTGAACAAATAAAAGACAGATTCGGGCCTATGGGGAAGCAATCCGAGAGATTCTTGGGTCTGTTTAAGGAGGAGAACTGTTAAAATTCTTCCTAGAAACAATGGGTGTGTATAGGGGTATCCTCCATGCCATTGTAAGTTGGATACTGAAAGATAAGAGGCTTTGTATTGAGGTATCATTGACAGAAAGCATTATGGAAGCTTCAGGTATACGACATAATGGTTCAGTATTTGTACGTATTGTAAAATGACCACCACAGAAAGTCTAATGGAATGACCAAGTCACGGGGATGAAAGTTACAGCACAGGGAATCCAGTCAATGGTATTGTAACAATGTTGCATGGGGGCCAGATGGAAGCTACACTTGCACTGAGCACAGCATAATGTATAGACTTGTCCAATCACTACGAGGTACACCTGAAACTAATGTAACATTGTGTGTCACCTAGACTTCAACAAGAAAACAAAGTAAGTAAGTAAGAGGGAAAATATTTTTAAAAAGAAAAAAAAAAGTCTATGAGTTGGCCGGTTAGCTCAGTTGGTTAGAGCGTGGTGCTAATAAAAAGAAAAAAAAAAGTCTAGTTAACATTTGTCACCACACATAGTTACAAAAAAAACTTTTTTTCGGGCGCCTGGGTGGCTCAGTCGGTTGGGCGACTGCCTTCGGCTCAGGTCATGATGCTGGAGTCCCGGGATCGAGTCCCGCATCGGGCTCCCTGCTCGGCGGGGAGTCTGCTTCTCCCTCTGACCCTAACCCCTCTCATGTGCTCTCTCTCATTCTCTGTCTTAAATAAATAAATAAAATCTTTAAAAAAACCAAAAAACAAAACACTTTTTTTCTTGCAATAGGAACTTTTAAGATTTAAGGAGACCTTATTTTTCCTTGGCAGGCTTACCATACCCTGTCACACCGGCATCGTCCAGCATACAAGTGGTGGTCCCTGGAGAGGGAATGCTGTGGTGGGATACTGGGGAAAACTACAAGGCCCAGCAGAGTGATGTGGAGACTGCAAGGCAGAGTGTGGGGCCCCCACAGCAGCGATTGTCTGGGAGGGAATATATGTGTTCAAGGGCACAGACCCTACAAAAGACTTGGATTAACCAATGGCCACGGACTCTAGCACAACCTTAGTCTCCAACGACAAGTAAGACCCCCAGTCCGCTGAGGTCCAAAGGCATAAACAATGTCTAATGGCCTGGGATAGTCCCAAATGAGGCCAGAAGGGCTTGAGATAAAAACCCAAGTCTGAAGTAGGAAGCAGTAAGTTGGGGTACAACATGATGGCTATTATCTGAATCTGCCCAGATTCAGGGGCTGCCAGAAGGGCTTGAGATAAATAAAGGACGTCCCAAGAAGCTAAAGATCCTGTGTGAACAACTATGTGTAGGAGCCAGAGAAATTTGGATTTCTCGGTTATTTTTGTCCTCCCGTTATCTCTCTCATTAAGTTCTTCGAGGACAAACGCTGAGTTCTGTTCATCTTGGTATCCCCCCGAAGCATGAGCACTAGTCCTGGCAGAATGCTGGGGGGCAGAGTCAGACTGTTCCGAGCACCGGAGAGACCACCCCACTCCACCATGCCTGGGGTGAGAAACGTCTTCCTCAGCTCTATCCCTTAACAGCATCTAGCCTTACTGTTTGTTTGCTCATTTTTCAGCTTTCTTCAGGTGAGGTATAATCTACCTACGATGAGTTCATCCATTTTAAGTGTACAGTTTGACTTTTAATAAATTTATGCCGTCATGCGACCCTCATCACCACATCATTTTAGAACACTTCCAGGGGCGCCTGGGTGGCTCAGTCATTGGGCGTCTGCCTTCAGCTCAGGTCATGATCTCAGGGTCCTGGGATCGAGCCCCGCATCGGGCTCCCTGCTTGGCAGGAAGCCTGCTTCTCCCTCTTCCACTCCCCCTGCTCGTGTTCCCTCTCTCGCTGTGTCTCCCTCTGTCAAATAAATAAATAAGATCTTAAAAAAAAAAAAGAACACTTCCATTATCCCCCAATTTTCCCTTGTGCTCCTTAGCGGTCGCCCTGGCTCCAACCTCCAAACCCAGCGACCACTGACGTGCCTTCCATGACTAGCATTTGGCCTTTTCTAGAAATGTCATATTAAGGAATCATACAGAGGATGTGGTGTCTTTCATTGCATATGTTGGAGATTCATCCAGGTTGTAACCTGTATCAATAGTTTGTTCTTACTTGGGATTAATGACCAGTCTGAACTCATAAAAGTTTAGTGTTAATATGTAGGAAAACCAGCCTCCTCAAGCTATTCCAATCGTACAGTGAAGCTGAGAGGGGAATAACAAAAATGCATTTAATCATTTGTGTCTCTGATAATCTGTGACTTCTAATTTTGCAAGTCATCGTTCTTATTTAGAACAATTCCCACTACAAATGATAGATCATGAAAGGGATTCATATTGCTAGCTAACTAGACACAAAATGCTAATACTTATGTCTCATAAAAAGAGTAAAATTGATAACCAATGAACTGGATTTAAAAAAAATAGTTTGTTCTTTTTTATTGCTGAGTAGTATTCCACTGTGGTGAGAAGCCCCATTTTGTTTACCCAATTGCTAAGTGATGGACGTTTTGGTTGTTTCCCATTTTTTGTGTGTGAATAATGCTTCCATGTGCGTTTGCGTACAAGTCTTGTGGGGGGACACAGGTGTTCATTTATCTTGGGTAGATACGTAGGGGTGGAACTGCGGGGTCACCTGGTCTCCATTGATCTGAAGCACTGTGGCAGGGATTAACCTGTAGGAGACTGAAACTAAGCCCCATGGGGATGGGACACATGATTAGGGGGGATGCAATAGAATTTTAGGAAAAGGGGAATCACTGAGAAAAGAGGTAGAAATGCACTAAGAGATAACGTCATTTACTTCATAATTGATACCTCAATATTCAGGAAGTCTAAACATCTTATCTGATGCAAAACTGCCTCAATCTCGCAAAATTGTGGAACGTCACACAGACCAGAGCACACACCATCGGGCACGTGTGTGTGGACAAGTACAGTGATCGGGACGTCTGCTTTTAGGGAGCCATTAGGTGTAATCATGGCAAGAATTAGCTTTAACCAAAAAATTCCACTTAGAAGAGTCGATTAGAATTTCTACTCTTGGCATAGTTGGTTTTTTACTCTCCCTGGTCTCTGCAGAGGTCATTCTGAATAGCAGTCTCCCCTGGAAATATGAAACTCTACCAGTCAAGTTTTGAAGCAAGAAATTGTGAGGGAGAACAGAGAACCGTGACAACAGGAATCACTATTACACAGATCCAAATATGCCCACAAGTCAAATTGTGTCGTCTCACCACTGATCTAGCCCAGTTAGTTAATAACGAAGAAATCCATCCTGTTTTCCAGCGTAAGACTATTTTTTTGAAAAGGAACCTCTGTAATTAGAGACTTACAGATTGAGAATTCTGGCTTTTCATTCATTCGTCAGTTTTCAAATATACAAACTGTGCTTGAGTAGTAGGCAAAAAGCTTAACCACGTCATCTTTCTCCCATTGGAAAGATCACCCCAAGCCCCTTGGGTGACTTGGAAATAGGGCTTACCAGGGACTGAGAGATATAGGCAGGATGTTTGAAGTATTCATCACATCAATTCCCTTGCCTTTAATGAAGACCCACAGAAATATCTCTTTGATCTCAATATCAGGAAAAGCCATGCTTCTCTTGAACAGGTGGATTATTCTTGTCCTGCATCAGTGGTTCTCAGAGTGTAGTCCCTGACCAGCAGCGTCAGTATCCCCTGGGAACTTGCTAGAAATGCAAATGTTTGGGGCACCTGTCTGGCTCAGTCAGTCCAGCATGCAACTCTTGATCTTGGGGTCGTGAGTTCGAGCCCCACATTGGGTGTAGAGCTTACTTTAAAAAAAAAAAGATTTGGGGGCACCTGGCTGGCTCAGTGGTAGAGCGTGTGACTCTTGATCTTGGGGTTGTGAGTTCAAGACCCACGTTGGGTGTAGAGATGACTTCAAAATGAAATCTTAAAAAAATAAAATAAAATAAAATCTTAAAAAAACAACAACAACAATGTAAATGTTGGGGCCCCACCCCAGACCTACCCAAATCAGAATCTCTGGAGGTGAGATCCAGCGATCTGCTCTGATAAGCCTTCCTGGTGATTCGGACACAAGCCAAACTTTGGGAACCACTGTTCTGCTTCACTGATGGCTGAGAACGTTGGCGCCAAATCTCTAGCAACTGCTTTCTAATCCCCCTCGTCCCCCCCACCTCAGAGGCAGAGAAGCGCTCTGCAGCCCGCTTAGAGCCCCAGCTCCTTTAAAATCTTAAAAAAGATTTTAGCAACACTGAATGGGACCTAACCAGGAAACCCAACCTCAGAAAACTGGCAGTTTATTTGTTCAACATCCAACTCGTAGTTGGAGTTAAAAGGCTACATTAGGATCATATTACGATTGCTTAATCTCTAAGGAATAGTTGGTTTTGAAAAACTGGGATGATAATACTGACCAGTTATGCGCTAAACATGAACAACAAAGGATTTCATCCTTCTGTCTAGGCCAAGTGCCCTGCAACTTTAACGAGGAACAATTAACAAGACATTGTTATGTTTCGTGGGTGAGTTATAAGGTAAAATAAGTAGAGAGAGGGGCAAATGCATTGACATTATCTATATCTATCATCGTTTGCTTGTTAGCCTGGAAAGCCCTTGTCCTTTGATTAACAGAACACGCAGAAAACCGAAGTCCCTGATGCCACATGAGCAAATATGGCTCATTGTCAGGAACTGAGTGTTGTTCACTCTTGCTACTGATTTTTAACCTTTCAGAATTCAAAGAGAACCTGTTTCATCTCAGCTCTGCTACTGAGTAACTTGTGTGACCTTGCCTGAGATACTTACCCCCTCTCTGAACCTCATTTCTGCCTCTGAGAAAAATAGAGGATTTGCCTTCAGCATCTCTAAGTTCACTTCCATCTCTGATATTCTGGAATTCTGGAATTCCAGAGATCCAAGAAGCCCACTGCTCAAGCAGCAGCCCCATACCACTGCTGTCTCTGCCCAGGAGGAGCGGGGAGGAAGAAAGGCACGCTAGGGGGGCTGCAGCTTCATGAAAGCATGCCTGAGATCTTCGGAATTCAGATAATTTTGGAACTCATACGCAAGAGTTTGTTTCTTACGAAACAGTGCTGTGTGGCCATCCGCCGAGGTGTGAATTGGAAGATACTGTTTGCTCTTTGCTACATGACACACAGGAATCCCAGAGAGATTTTATCATTGGCTTGTGAGAACAAGATAGGAACTCTATAGAGAGCCGTTCTCTGGAGAGAATGATCTTAAAGAGCCAGCCCAGTGCATGAAATTATTTGTGTGGATACTTAAAAGCTAAGGGAGTTGGGTTTATCCAAACACATCCCCTCCCCATTCCCATCAAGAACAGTTATGTGGCTGAGTAGTAATTCAAGTGTGTGTGTGGGGGGGTAGTTTCACAAGGGTGGGGAAGGGTGTGGTTTGCGGTGGGGTGGGGGGGGCTCGAATTAACCAAATAATTGATTCACTTCATCCCATTCCCTTTCCCTGTAGCGTTTATCGCACGTACTCTGTCAGGTAGAAAGAGTAATCCTTGCTTGCTACTTCTGTTCACTGGTTAGCCAAATACTTTGCTGTTTTTCATTTCACTTCCCAGACTAACTCTGATATGGACATATTTATAAAAAACCTCCCTACACAGAGTTTCTCCTAGCTGAGAGATCATCCTTTGAATTTGATCATTTCAGGGACTATTTCTTAGCAGGTTATATTATTAAATGCCTTCAGACTGCGGGCCTCTCACTCCCAAGCAACCCCCCCACACACACACACACCCCAGAGACACGCACAGAAATCACATACTTACATTCTCTGCGACAAGGGGCTTTTCTTGCTGCTACTAAGGTGATTGCCTTACGTTTCTCCTTCCTCCACTTGCTGTAAACACCTTCTATGTGCCGTCCTCTCTGGAGTAACCTACGGCATTCCTTCATTTGAAAAGCATGACTTTCATTCTTACAAGTCCTTTTGTGTTGGGACCTCTGAGCAGGGTCCTGTATTATTTTGTTTTGGAACAAAGCAGGTTCATTTTAACCATTGCTGAGGAGAGAAACCCGAAACAGCATTTAAAAATGTATATGGCGTTAAAACAGACAGCCAAACAGTAAAAACTGCTTGATTGGGACATTTAGAGACAAAGCAACTGGTGGTTTGCCTGGATTTTTTCGTCTCTTAGAGGTTGCTTTGCCATTCTGCAGCACGGCCCCGGTAACGTGCACAGAGTGGGGAATTACCGTATCAGAGCGAGGTGATAAGCCTAGGGTCACCTGAATTATTCCCCCTTAGGAGTGACATCAGCCCTGTCAAAGTGTGAATGATTTGTTGCTTCAGCGCCTCTCTGGTATTAAATCTTGAGAAGTGGATTCAAGTTTGTGCTTCAGGGGACACACATACTTATTGATCATGTAAAAGAAAATGCATTAGACCATCCCCTGATGGCAGAGACACGAATGAGTTCGGGGGAAAAAATGGACAAGACCTATACAGATTTTCGTGGCCAGACAAGGAAACAGAGCGATTGTAATAAACAATGTGTTATTTGATAATAACTAGTTATTCATAAGGTTCCCCAACAGGGAAGAACAAGCAACTGCAGAGCATTTCCCAAACCCCCCTCCCTCTGTCACAGAAACACCAATAAAACTCCTCCACCTCCCATCCTTCCATGCCAGATCGGTAAGCATTTAGCCAAGCATGCTGGGAGACACAGAACAACTGAAGGAAAGGAGTATCCGGGTGTCTTGAATTTGCTTGCCATTCTGTTCTGTTCCACCATCTCGTTACTAGACGTAGGCTTTAGACGTGACAATCAACTACATTTAAACTGAGCAGAAGAAATATTAAAGGCAGAGTCTTCAGAAGAAATGTCTCAAAGACAGCCACAGTCACCTAATGAGACTTTAATTCCAATCACAAATGACACAGAATCATCAAGCTCTCTCGTTCCTAATGATACCACAAATAAAGGACGGACCGGAGACAACTCTCCAGGAATAGAAGCTTTGTGTGCCATCTACATCACTTATGCTGTGATCATTTCAGTGGGCATCCTTGGAAATGCTATTCTCATCAAAGTCTTTTTCAAGACCAAATCCATGCAAACCGTTCCAAATATTTTCATCACCAGCCTGGCTTTTGGAGATCTGCTACTTCTGCTAACTTGTGTGCCAGTGGATGCAACCCACTACCTTGCAGAAGGATGGCTGTTCGGGAGAATTGGCTGTAAGGTGCTTTCTTTTATCCGGCTCACTTCTGTTGGTGTATCAGTGTTCACGTTAACAATTCTCAGTGCTGACAGGTGGGTTTCTTTTCTCAGTTTTATTTGCCAGGATGTGAAATTAGGCAAAAAAAAAAAAAAGAAAGAAAGAAAGAAAAAGAAAAAGAAAAAAAGAAAAAAGAAAGGAAAGCTTGTACTTGGCATTTACGGGCTACTGTTCTGCTTTTCTTACAGTCTGTAACCTGGATGTAAGATTAGAAAATCAGAGGAGGGGGGCATTGAAAATAAAAGTTGGTGTAAGAATGTTAAGATTCCTGTGTTAGCATCAGAGGAAAGGCTGAAATTGTACGCTTTAGGAATAATTTATTCTCTTTGAAGTGTAATTGTTTGCTTGAAAGAATTCTGAACGGTGTTCTCCCCCCTCCCCGTTTATTTATTAAGGCAAATCGTTCCAGGTGTAAAAGAAAAACAATTCATGCTTTATACATTAGTGCAGCCTAGTGGTGCAATATTGTTAACATTAGAACATCAGCATAGGTGTGAAATTGACCACATATACATTACTGTCAACCGGAAGGATGGTAAGAAGATGCATGCATCTAATTTATTTGAAATTCATCCGATTAACCAGTGGCAGAAAAACGGTGAGGTTTTCAGCTGCCTGGTAACTCAGTGTAATGTCATCACTTAATTGTCTGTGTTTTCTCTATAGGCATTCAATGACAGTCTTGTTCCCGGAGAAATAAATTAATCTGGTTGACTTTTAGAGCTCTATGGATAGAGCGTGTGAGAACCTCTGGCAGTCTGTGTATTCAGGCTCTGTTAGGATATTTTCAGTCTATAAGTACTGTGTTTTTCTGTGTTCCTATTGTAGGATGACTGTGAAAGCGGCGGCGGGCGGGGTGGGGGGGCGGATTGAGGCTCCAAATGTTAAAAGTGATGCTTAAAAAAGCCTGCAAGAAGCCTTTAAGTAATCAATGCCTGGCAGGACCAGAAGGAATAGCTTCTTCAGATTCTGGAATCTGAGAGCAGGAAAACCTTCCCCTGTGTCTTTCATGGATTTTTGCTTTGGCTGGTTTTATATTCTCTTTGAGGGCAGATTTAGTTAAAGGCTGTAGATTTTAAGGTGAATTTGTCAGAATAAGGAGGCACCTTTGCGTGGGCATAGGGTGTCCGGTTTCACCCTTGCCTTGCTCTAAATCTACCTACAGAGCAGCTTGGGCAACAAAGTAGCGCTTATGAACAGGGAAGAAATTAACCCTCTTTTCTTCACTGCACAAACTCAGGGAAATCTTTTCCAGGATGGTTGATGACTGCTCACTCATGAAGGAAGGAGAATTAGGTTTAAAATCAGTCACTTAGGGTGCCTGGGTGGCTCAGTTGGTTAAGCGACTGCCTTCGGCTCAGGTCATGATCCTGGAGTCCCTGAATCGAGTCCCGCATCGGGCTCCCTGCTCGGCAGGGAGTCTGCTTCTCCTTCTGACCCTCCCCCCTCTCATGTGCTCTCTCTCTCTCCCTCAAATAAATAAATAAAATCTTAAAAAAATAAAAATAAAAATAAAATAAAATAAAATCAGTCACTTATACAAAAAGGAAGTCTTTTAGAACATGTAAGGTAATATACAGGTAATGAATTACTCCCAATCATACAAAAAATCATGCTGAAAAAAATTTATTCATCCTAAATAGAGGATCTACACACAAAGTTATAAAATGGCAAATCTGAACTATTTCCTATTAGTGAATAAGAGAAAAGGATGATTAGCATAAATATCAAGCACTGGGATGTATTATATATTTGAAATCATAACTGATTCCAGTTGGTTAATGTTGACTTGGTTATATGCATGTGGATAGGAGGCAGAACTGGATGACCACTAAGGTCACTTCTAACCCTAAGAGTCCATAGTTGTGATATTTATTTTGACCTTTGCCTATGGTTATGTGTTTCTAGATACAAGGCGATTGTGAAGCCACTGGAGCGACAGCCCTCCAACGCCATCCTGAAGACCTGTGCCAAAGCTGGCTGCGTCTGGATCGTGTCTATGATAATTGCTCTGCCAGAGGCTATATTTTCAAATGTATATACTCTTCAAGATCCCAACAAAAATATGACACTTGAAGCGTGTACCTCTTATCCTGTTTCTGAGAAGCTCATGCAAGAGATACATTCTCTGCTGTGCTTCTTGGTGTTCTATATTATCCCACTCTCGATTATCTCTGTCTATTATTCTCTGATTGCTAGGACTCTTTACAAAAGCACCTTGAACATCCCTACTGAGGAACAAAGCCATGCCCGCAAGCAGGTATGTATTAATCAGGACCCGTGCATGAATTTAGAAATGAAATTCCTACTTGTGCACCTGTGAGCAATAAATGCAATAGCAGGTACAGTATTTTTGTTCGGGTCATGGGCTCTGGAGTGTGTCAGACCCGGGATTTCATTCTGGCTCTACCACATATTAGCTGAGCAATCTTGGGCAAGTTACTTAACCTCTCTGAGCCTGTTTCCCTATCTGTAAAATGAAGATGGGGACTGGGGGATAGATATGAAAGGCTCGACATGGTTCCTGGTGCACAGTAAGCATTCAATGCATGCTAGGGCTGCTATTGCTAGAAAGGGGACAGCTGAAGTTTGGGAGCAGCGAAAATGATTTACCCTGTGGACTAGTAAGGAACAGCACTCAAGGTGAGACTCTGAAGGGAAGCATCTTTTGTTTTAGAAAGTGTAACAGAATGATAGACACGGGATGATAGAACTGGCAGGACGCCCTAACATTATTCAGTGCAAATCACTTATACATACATGAGCAAACCGAGGGCTCAAGGGATAAGGTAAGTGCCAGTGGCTGGAGAACACAGTGACTCACAGAAGATTGATTAAGACCATTGCAAGAGCCAGGTGTGCCCTCCTTCCATAAATATGAAGAGAAAAAAAGAATCTTGCCAAAATGTTGTTCCATTTGATAAAAACAAACAAACAAACAAAACAGGAGTTCTATCTTTCTTGGGGGCGGGGGGGGGGATGCTTCCATTGACCTCTTGACCAGTCCCTTCAGTGAGTTCAGCAGGGGTGCTCATGAGGCTGAAGTGGCATACTTAGTGCCCATGTGAACTGTTCTCTTTGCTCTGTGACCAGAGGCAATGTCTTCACTTAACCTGGTTCATTTCTCTCACGAAGAGGTGCGGGCAGGATTATTTGCATAGGTGTAGGCAGGATGACACATTGGTTTTTATTCCTTCGACTGTATGGTCAGAATTCCCATAGATTAGAAACCACCTTGGGTACCGACTTGGCAACTTCCAGAAAGCCCGGAAGAACATTCTAACCTAGTCAGCCTCTGCTGATACAGTGAAAGCAGTTTGGTATAGCATCTCTCTATCTCTTTTTTTTTTTTTTTAAGATTTTATTTATTTATTTGAGAGAGAGAGAATGAGAGAGAGAGAACACCTGAGAGGGGATAGGGTCAGAGGACGAAGCAGACCCCTGCCTGCCGAGCAGGAAGCCCGATGCGGGACTCGATCCCGGGACTCCGGGATCGTGACCCGAGCCGAAGGCAGTCGCTTAACCAACTGAGCCACCCAGGCGCCCAGCATCTCTCTATTTCTAATTAAATTAATATTTCAAGAATTCCACAACACTCCTTGAGATAATTGGAGGCATCCTAGAGTCTCTCAAAACCAGGGCTGGGAGTCTGCATTAGAGCTAATGAGACCAAGATCGTGGGTTACCATGCCAATTACCATGCCTTCCCACACCTCCCAAGCAGTTCTTTCAGACGCATGCTCAAAGGGACTCCAGCCTGTTCACTGTAAATTTCTATGTAAATCTAGAGAATGGCTTTTAAAAATCTCTGCCAGCTAAATGATTGTTTTTGTGGCCATTTTTCTTCCCCCTCCCCGCTCTAGATCGAATCCCGGAAGAGAATTGCCAAAACCGTACTGGTGCTGGTGGCTCTGTTTGCTCTCTGCTGGTTGCCGAATCACCTCTTGTACCTCTACCACTCATTCACCTATCAAACCTACGTGGACCCCTCTGCCATTCATTTTATTGTCACCATTTTCTCTCGGGTTCTGGCTTTCAGCAATTCTTGTGTAAACCCCTTTGCTCTTTACTGGCTGAGCAAAACCTTCCAGCAGCATTTTAAAGCTCAGTTATTCTGTTGCAAGGCAGAGCTGCCTGACCCTCCTCCCGCCGATACCCCCCTTAACAACCTGGCTGTGATGGGAAGGGTCCCAGGCGCTGGAAGCTCGCAGGTGTCTGAAATCAGTGTGACCTTGTTCACTGGGTGCAATGCGAAGAAGGAAGATGACAGAGTCTAGCTTTTCAATTAAAAATCGTATTTTTCCTCCCAGCATGTGTATCCGACTCTGAGCTGTGCGTGGGTGTATGGTGTCAGGATTTTTGTTGTTTGTGAATTGTGCTGAAATCTTAGGAGTGAAAGATCCTTATAAAGTAAAAGACAAACCATGATTTTTTTGTCAACGTACAAACATTAACGTTATCGGGCTTTCTAAATAAAATGAAGCCCCACTAGGTGTAGAAAGACACGTCTGTATGTCAGTGGGTCCTACGGGAGGTTGACTAGGAGAGAAGGTGAAATAAACAAGATGACACTGGAAAATCTAATTTGTTCCCATCACATCTATGCTTCTAATTTCTTCTATACTCCTGCGATTTGCATAAAACTGTGTTTGTGTTTATTATGTGGTGTAAATCTAGAGATTATACTTTGCATATGAAAAGGGGATCAAGAAGAGATAAAACATCTCTTCTGCAGGTTTCTTAAGAAACTAAGTCCTAAAAAATAAACCTTCGCAGGGTTTTTTTTTTACTGCTCTTTCTCATTAATCTCTATTCCATTGTAAAGCTCTGCAATTACAATGAAAATGTTTTGGGGTCAGCAAGTATAAAGTACTGAGTAAGGATCTGGGGCAGGGTGTTTGCCTTACTGGGTCAACCCTTACTGACTTAATGTAGTTCTACTTATGACTACTATTGATTGATAACTGAGTAAAGTTACCTTTCACAAATATCGTGAAGAACTCGCCTTGCTCACAGGCAGACTAAGTGGCCACGTTTATTGTCATTTTGAAAGCCCCAGAGAAGGACCCCTGTTGAAAAATCTGTGAACCTGCCAGTGTCTGAAATTCTTCCTTCAAGGAAATCCATTTCTTTCTGGTAAGCAGTGCCCTCTTTCTAAAAAATGGAGAAATACCACATGAGATCCCTAACCTCTGGGTGTGCAGTTGTTACCAGATCATCCTCCTGCTTGACTTCTTTAAACCCGATGGGTGCCTAAGTCCTGTAAGAGTGTGACCTAACTAATCTCTGCCCTTGGAAATCAGATGGAAGGTTCTGATTTTCTATCCTCTGCTCCTACTTGCTAACGCTGTAAGCTTAATAATTGTGATTTCAAACCAACTGTTGTCAATAGATGCGTCAAATTTAGATTTGTTGTTTTAGAAAATGTTTTCTTGGGGCAAATTAAAGTATATGTTTGGCACTATAGTTAAATTTGTATTTCCAAAAATGTGATTTTGGAGCGTGCTTTTGGTAGTTTTGAGCTTTCCTTAAATGGCTTGTGTAGTTGTGAACTTTTGCTAATGATGTGGCTCAAAAAGGAATATATATTAACACTAAACTTTACATTTCTGTAAAACTGTTTTACCGAAAGTGGGGGTGCCAATATTCCATTAGTATTAGGTTGGACATTGTAATAAGTGGTGGGAAACAAATAAATATGAAATAAAGCTTTAAATGATTTTCTGTAACCTTATATTCTAAAAACAATAGTTGTGACAGAATATAACTGAGAACCCATTGTAATAATAAAATTTAAGTTCTTTTCGTTTTTTAAAAAAAATTTAGAGAGAGTGAGTGTGCATGCTAGTGGGGGGGGGGGCAAGGGAGGGGAGGGCCAGAGGGAGAGGGAGAGAATCTCAAGCAGACTCCCCGCTGAGCACGGAGCCTGACACAGGGCTCGATCCGAGGACCCCAAGATCATGACCTGAGCCGAAATCAAGAGCCAGCCACCTAGGCACCCCTAAGTTATTTTCAAGTCACAAATCTCCCAGAGATTTTACTATTTCCTCACTCTAAGTAAAAACTACATCTTTACGCTCCTAAGCATAGCATTTTAGAAATAACTGATAAAAGTACCAGATAACAAAAGCCAAGAAAGCTGTTTAGCCGTTGATAAAACTAGAACTCAAAGAACTTTCATTTTCCTCACTCTTAGTAATCCCTAGGTGACTTGGGGATCTGACATAAAATAATTCCCTAAATGGTTTTATAGGGCATCACCCTCCCCCCCAATCCAGAGTTGGGGAATTAGGATTAAAATCCATGGCTTTGTTGTGATTTTTTTTTTTTTTTTTGGAGGGGGTGGTCTCTCTCTCTCTCTTTTTTTAACAGATGATCCTAATTGGAGCTAACCTTATAAATAGGGCCCAATATCTGCAATTTCTTTCACACTGCCTATTGTGGGGAAAAGGCTGGTACCTGAAAAACAAACTCCGTACACTTCCTAATTTTGCTCAGGGTCCACCCTGACCCAAGACTTAGAATAAAGGACCATAATAAGATGCTACAAAGCAGGAAAACAAAGTCACAGACTGAGATATAACCAAAATGTGCAATGGGCAAGTCTTTGTCATTGAAGTTGTAAGTGTTAGGAAACATTTTAACGCTGGTGTACCCACTGAAAGTAGCAAATTTGGGTTTAAAGAATGTCTGCAGTTTCAACCATCTTAGGTCAGGGATCCATCAATCTTTTTGTCAAAAGGAGTTACTTTTGTTTCCACTAAGTGTTGAGATTACAGGAAGTGGGGACAGGAAAATTCCTGAACAGAGTGAGCTTGAAAAGGCCATTAAAAAAAAAAAAAAATCTATTTCGGTATAGTTCAGTAATTTTCCAGAGTTCCTAAGCCAGGCAGGAGACTTCTCTGGTCAAGGAGTGTCTGCTTTTACAAGTTAATGTACTTTTATCCGCCAAGAAGGCCATGGCCTATTAGGCCAGGAGTATAGCACATATCACCCCTAACAGAGATCAAAGAGAGAAAGAGGAAAATATTCAGAGAGAAGCTGCCTGTCTGGGTCCTGAGAACTGGTTCGGCTTCCTGGGTCCTGCAGCTCCTCATGAGACCCATCTACATTCCCATCCTGGAATTGCAGGTGCTATTCCCATCATTATAATGATAAATATATAATTTTTTGCTTGTTGCCTTGAGTGTTTCTGTGACTTGCAAAAAATCCTGAAAAAGACAGGTTACAAAGACAGAGATGCCTACAGATTACCTCAGTTACTAGGGAGTTAATTCTATGAGTACACAGAGAAATAACAACACACAGGAACCAGGCCTCAAAGAGACAATAGCACTGTCAAAGCGAAACAACTGTCAGGTCTCATGGCCAAACCGAACGCGACTGTAGGTACAAGTGTGCTTAGCTCCCAATTCCGCTGCTCCACTATTATGGTGATTCAGTGACCTCCCCCCCCCTTCCCCCCCCCCCGCCCCGTCACTGCCCCAGCTTCTCCTCTCACCCCTGGGGAACTTCTCCACAGCAGGCCTCTGTTCTGCTTATTACCTTGCCTACGTGGGCCTCCCTGCCTCTGTGCCACTCTAACCATGTCCCTGCGCATTCCATGCTCACTCCTGTCCCTGGGAAATGTGCTTTATTGGCTCATATAGCCCAATTCAGTCTAGAATGCAGGGCTACCCTATCAGGTCACCTCACAGGCCTCTGGGCAGCCCGTGGGCCGCGGTGGCTGGGTCACATGGGACCCAGGCATAAGGAACCTTTTTGGCCACCTGTTCAGAGGGGCCTGTGGATACAGCAGGCATTCAGTGGGTCACGTGCAGCAGTCGGGCTGTGTAGCATATTACCACCTATTCTGTGAACTCACCCAGGAATGAAATGGGAGCCCAAGAACACATTGCTGAAAACAGCTGTACACTATTTTGGGATCCAGGAAGAAATTCTTAGCAATGCTTAAATAAGCGAGCCTAACAAAACTCATGTTATCGATATCATAAAAATGCACGCGAGTTCAGTTCTCTGATAGCCTGCAACAGAACAAGAACTTCACGAAAAAGAAACGTAATTGAAAAAAACCAAAAAACAAAACTCAAACCCAAGCTACTATTTAAAAATCACTGTTAGGGTTGAAACCATATTCTCACAGCTGGTATTTGGGGAGTTAAGATTTTCTAGAGCCCGTAGGCAACTGCTATATTTAGAAGCAAAAGGTCACTGGAATAGCAGAATTTCTTCTGGTAAGTTTTTCCCCACCCTCAAGTCTGGTTTAAATTTAAAATTTTACCTTTATACCTAATGGGTTTACTATTGTTATTTTTAAAGGAATTAACAAAAACTTTTAAGCGGTTCCTTTTGGTGCAACAAGTATTGGTAAGAATCATCTACATAAACAAGTGTGTCTCCCTTGAGCTGTGCCTGTCTTGTTGACTGCTGGCTCGCCAGAGCCTTGCACAGTCCCTGGCACTTGGTTGCTCAATAAGTATCTGCCCGATTAAAAAAAAAAAAAAATACAGACCTCTTTATTTTCTACCATAAATATGTAATTTGGGGAAAAGCTCTGTAGAAGAAAAATATTCTGTGCTTTTCTAAAAGAAAGACAAAAAACCCGAAGTTACTGGGCCAGTAAAGGTGGTGTTTATACTTGGATGTTTTAAGTTTCTGGTTTGGAGGTTGAGCACCTCTGAATCATGGTGTACCAGGGAAAGGCAACGGCTCCCCCCCCCCCCCCCCGCCTTTCCAGAGTGGATCTCCAGCCTGGGAAGGTATCAGAGAGATAAAGGAGGGGCCTGAGGCTGGGAAAAGAAGGTTGGTCCCCACCCATCGTTCGTTCGTTCATTCATTCATTCACTCACTCACTCACTCACTCACTCACTCCGCACTAGACACCACACCCTGTGCTAGGAGCTTAGGCCAAGAGGATGAACAAGAGCCGGCGCCGATCCTCGGGAAATCATAAAGAAACAAGCCAAAGTCGCGTTTCCCATGCGGAACCGGGAAAGGAGGCCCAGCTTTTTCTCGGCAACACAAACCCATCCCGCCCGCCCCATCCGCTCCCCCAAGATGGCGCCCGCCGAGTGGGAACATTCCCACGCCCCCGGCTGCCGGCTGCCGCCTGCCGCAGCCCCCGCGGAACCCAAGGTCCCCAGGCGCCGCGGGCCCCGCGCACCCCGCCCCGTCCCGCCCAGGAGGCCCGGGTGGGCAGCGGCGCGTGACAGCGGCGCGCGATAGCAGCGCGCCCCCCCCCGACGCCCCGCCCATAGGACCCCGCACCGCCCGCCCGCCCTCCCGCCAGGCCGCGTCGGCGCTTGTTGACGCCACTGGAGGCGTGTCGGCGCGACCAGCGACGTCGCGACGTGCCGACAATGGCGACTGCGTCAGCCTGAGCGGGCCTCAGTTTTCCAGCAATCTCCTGACGTTGCCGCGAGGGCCGTGGGGGCCGCGGGAGCCGCGGGGGCTGCAGGCGTCTCAAACCCGGTCGGCGGCGGCGGCGCGCGTGCGCGCTCCCGCCACGCCCTGGCTCGAGCAGCTGCGCTGAAGCCCGGTGGAGCCAGCCAGGTGGGCGGCGGCGCGGCCGGGCTGC